>NC_041393.1:438600205-438711715 GCF_002162155.2 Triticum dicoccoides | reverse complement strand
CGAGGCCCCCGCCTCCCGCACCGGCCCCAGCCGCCGCCGCTGCGACCCAGCCGCCGTGCGCCTCGCCGCCTTCGCCGCTCTCCGGTGCCCGCTCCGTCGTGCCTCGCCGCGCCTCGCGCCCGGGGTCGCCGGTCGCCGCCGCCGTCGGCTCGCGCCGCCCCCGGCTGAGCTCGTCGGCCCCGTGCCCCTCTCCGGCCTCCTCCCTCATCACCGTCGCCTCTTCTCCGGCGAGACCGGCCCGCCTCGGCATCCGCGCCGTCCAGATCCAGATTCGGATCTCGGAGGTTGACCCCGAAAATCCCCAAGTCCCTGATTCTTTTGACATTTTCATGCCCTGTTTAACCTGCTGTAACTTCATGACTGTAGCTTCGTTTTGCGTGCATAATGTATCAAAATGTTCGTTGTGAGATGCTCTTCATTTCATTCCATTGCAACATGTTCATTTGAGTCCATCTTGATGCCTAAATCATCGTTGCATGAGTGCTATATAATGTTGTCTGCTGTCTGTTAGCAGAACATGTTCATTTGTCATTTTTGCCATGTTTGATGTGTGCATCCTATGAGGTTGATGTCTACATGTGTTTTCTGCTATATCATGCCATCTTTACAGGCGTGTATGCCATGTATTTTTGTGGTTAATGTGGTGACTAGAACAAGCATGCAAACTAGGCTTCGTGATGTTGCTGATTTCAGTCCCTGTTCTGCTTTTATTTTTATGCCATGTAAACTTGATGCTACAGAGAGATCCAAGCATATTTTGAGATACTTCAGTAAGGATGTTTTGAACATATGGTTATTATCTATGCATTAATGCCCCTGTTTGCAATTATGGAGTAGTCTAGCATGTCATTTTCTTGCTCTACTTTTGCTATAAAATGTTTCCTGGCAGATTGTTTACATGTTATTCAATTTTGCCAAGGTTGTTGTAGTTGACCCTTGCATGCTATGAACTTGTTCTTGCGTTGGTTAGTTTCACAAACATGTCTTCTTGCTGATGCTATGCTTATCTTATCATGCAATGACTTGTGGTGAGTGAATCGAGCTCGTGAAGTAGTGTACTTGTTGTTACTGTTTTGCTAGGCTGAATCTGTTATTTTGTGATGCTATGTAAACCTGTTGCTACAAGTCATTCTATGCATAATCTAGAGATGTTCACTAAGGAGGTTTTGTTATACATGTCATGCTATATACATCCATGCCCCTGGTTGAATTTATAGCTTAGTGTAACTTGTCGTAATCTTGCTCCAACATTGCTAAATAATGTTGATGTCAGCCTGTTAACATTAAGTTCAGTTGTGCCATGTGTTTTGCTAGTGATCCATGCACCCTATGAACTTTATCTTGCCATGATTAGCTTCATAAACATGTCTTCTTGCTGTTGGTTTCGTTGTCATGCCATGTAATGCTCTGTGATGAGTGGTACAAGCTCACCAACATGCCTACTTATTGTTGTTCCTGCCATGTATGTATCTGTCATATAACTTGCTATGTTTACATGTGTGCCATCATATCTTATGATCCTTTTTGGCTCATGGTCACTAAAGGACTTTTGTTCTATGCATTTAGTAGTTTCATTCCATGCCTTTGTTTGCCATGTTAATTTCTTGTAACATGTTGTTTGATAGCTCTAAACATTGCAACCTGATGTTATTTCTGCAAAGCCTGAAACTTTTACTATATGCAATCTTGCCATGTGTTTTGGAGCATGTTCTAGTGATTTCTGAAGATAGCTCTGTGTTCATGTTTTGTTATGCTTTACCTGTACGTCATGTTCATGCCTTTTGTTTTCATATTGTGGTACTGTAGCATGCTGTTTTGGTGCTTGCAATATGCCTATTTGCTGTTTTGGACAACATGCCCTTTACCCTTGTAGAGTGTATATGTGTTGAACCGTTGCTCCGTTTGGAGTGTGCTCTATATGAAACTTACTTAGAATTGCATGTTGTTTCATATTATCATGTTGCATCCTTGTTTTGAGGTGTTTGCTTGATGTTTGGGTGCATTTTGTATCAATGCCATGTTTAACTTGTTTTGCTCATATCTTCTAGGCCGTAGCTCCAAATCTAATGAACTTTATATGTAACTTGACTAGAATCTCGTGTAGATCATCTTGGTGCATTTTAACTTGCTGTTTAACAACTTGAACATAAGGTTTATTTAGATCTGGATCAATTTCGAAATTTGCATATGAGGACTTACTGAAATTGTTATATGTTGTTCCTGGCCTCATTTAAACTTGCTTGGATGTGTTGTTCTTGTTTACATCATCTCTTACCATGAGTAGCTTCATGTAGCCCTGTCATGCATCATGCTTGGTTGTGCATCATGTCTAGTTCATGTGTGGTGTGTTTACCATGTTGTGTGCTTCTTCTCGATAGTTCCCGTTGCATTGCGATCGTGAGGATTCATTCGTCTACGCTTGGTTCGTCTTCATGGCTTCATCTTCTTCATGGAATCGTTCTTCTTCCTTGCGGGATTTCAGGCAAGATGACCGCTACCCTGGATCTCACTACTATCATTGCTATGCTAGTTGCTTCGTTCTATCACTATGTTGCATTACCTATCTTTTGCTCATCAAGCCTCCCAAATTGCCATGAACCTCTAACCTTTGACACCCTTCCTAGCAAACCATTGCTTGGCTATGTTACCGCTTTGCTCAGCCCCTCTTATAGCGTTGTTAGTTGCAGGTGAAGTTGAAGTTTGCTCCATGGTGGACAGGTTTATGTTGGGATATCACAATATCTCTTATTTAATTAATGCATCTATATACTTGGTAAAGGGTGGAAGGCTCGGCCTTATGCCTGGTGTTTTGTTCCACTCTTGCTGCCCTAGTTTCCGTCATACCGGTGTTATGTTCCCGGATTTTGCGTCCCTAATGCGGTTGGGTGATTTATGGGACCCCCTCGACAGTTCGCTTTGAATAAAACTCCTCCAGCAAGGCCCAACCTTGGTTTTACCATTTGCCTCACCACCACCTACATTTTCCTTGGGAGTAATTAACTCGAGGGTCATCTTTATTTTAGCCCCCCCCCCCCGGGCCAATGCTTGTCTAAGTGTTGGTCTGAACCAGAGCCACTTGCAGTGCCACCTCGGGGAAACTTGAGGTCTGGTTTTAGTTGTACGTAGTGTTCATCCGGTGTTGCCCTGAGAACGAGATATGTGCAGCTCCTATCGGGATTGTCGGCGCGTCGGGCGGTCTTGCTGGTCTTGTTTTACCATTGTCGAAATATCTTGTAAACCGGGATTCCGAGTCTGATCGGGTCTTCCGGGGAGAAGGTATATCCTTTGTTGATCGCGAGAGCTTATCATGGGCTAAGTTGGGACACCCCTGCAGGGTATAAACTTTCGAAAGCCGTGCCCGCGGTTATGCGGCAGATGGGAATTTGTTAATGTCCGGTTGTAGATAACTTGACACCAGATCCGAATTAGAATGCATCAACCGCGTGTGTAGCCGTGATGGTCTCTTTTCGGCGGAGTCCGGGAAGTGAACACGGTTTTGGGTTATGTTTGACGTAAGTAGGAGTTCAGGATCACTTCTTGATCATTGCTAGCTTCACGACCGTTCCGCTTGCTCTCTTCTCGCTCTTATTTGCGTATGTTTAGCCACCATATATGCTTAGTCGCTGCTGCAGCCTCACCACTTTACCCCTTCCTTTCCTTTTAAGCTTTGCTAGTCTTGATACCCATGGTAATGGGATTGCTGAGTCCTCGTGGCTCACAGATTACTACAACAACAGTTGCAGGTACAGGTTATGCGATGATCATGACGCGAGAGCGATGTTTGCTTGTTTTGGAGTTCTTCTTCTGCTTCTTCTTCGATCAGGGGATAGGTTCCAGGTCGGCAGCCTGGGATAGCAGGGTGGATGTCGTTTGAGCTTCTGTTTGTGTTTCATCTATAGTCGGATGTTGATCTTATGTATGATGATGTTGTATTCGTGTGGCATTGTATGCCTCTTGTATGTATCCCCATCTATTATGTAATGTTGATGTAATGATATCCACCTTGCAAAAGCGTTTCAATATGCGGTTATATCCTTGGTGGGACCTTCGAGTCTCTTTAGGATAGTATCGCATATTGGGCGTGACACATCCATGCAACCTCGTCCTCCTCCAAAGCTCGCGCGTCCAACGGTGTCTGGTGCCTCCTTCGGCGTTGGGTGCGGCTCCCCTTCCTGCAGTCGCTGCTCCGGCGTATGCCCAACTGCCTCGTATCTGATCTATGCTCTCATGGCTTGGGATTGCTCGGAGTTTGGCCAGGGCGAAATCCCTGCAGCTTATGCTGGCACCGGCGACAACCATGGCCATCTTCTGCGCCCCTCTTCGGGTTTCAGGGGAAACCCTTGATCCATTTTCCCGGTCCGGACGACGACGGCGTCTCGATGTCATTCTCCTTCGTGAAGGCGTTGTCTTGTTTTGCTCGTGGCGTCCTCGGTGCTAGTTCTGAAGATGTTGGTAGTTTGGTCGTTAGTTGGATAGCTTCTCTAGTAGGAGTGTTTAGTTGTGTTTTTCTTTGCTTGGGTCGAGCATCTCTAGCCTTTCCGTTTTCGGGCACCATATTCACGCCCCTCGCGTTCGTGTCATGTGTTGTATCACCACCTCATGTACTCATTCTATCTTCTTCTATCAATGAAATGATACGCCAATGCGTATGGAAAAAATGCCAATGGAAAATACTAGACATAAAAAACATATTTTTTTCAAAATTATTAATCAAAGTTTTGTACAATGTTGAACGTGTATATATAAAATGATCCTGCTATATACCCCAGATGTAGAATATGTATGAAAAAAGTAGACAGCAAAACAATTATTTTTAAAATGTTAATCATGAATTCAGAAAATATTCAACATTTATATATAAAGTGTTCCTAATGTATAAAAATATGGTACAATATTTAGGGACAAAATACATAAAAAATTCATTAAAAATGCTAATCATGTAATTTTAAAATGTTAAATTCGTATATAGAAAATGCTCCTCATGTATACAAAAAATGTACAATGTGTATAAGAAAGTAGACATAAAAAAATTTAAGTTGTCAAAAAATGTAATCATGTATTTTCAAAATGTTCAAAGTGTACATAAAAATTGTTCATAGTGTATAAAAAAATGTACAAAAGAAGACAAAGAAAACCTAAAAAACCCAACAAAGAAATACAAAAAGAAAGAAAAAAAACAGTAAAGACCAAAAAATAAATAAGTAAAAAAATAAAAGAAAACAAAGAAAACAATAAAAATGAGAAAACCGATGAAGAAAATAAAAAACGTAAAAAAACGAGATTGTACTAAAATAATGAAATCACTAGTTAAGGCTTACCCTTGCACATGTCACTCTCACGTTCTCAAACGCTGACAAGTGGCGCACTGCATGCGCATCAATTGTCGCAACCTGAGAGTCTTTCCTTTTTCCATATATTTATTTATTTAAAATATTTCATCTCTTCAACCATGCGTCTAAATCCTGAAGCGTTTTCATCATTAAATTTCTCGCGTAGAGATTTTTGAAACTAAATTTCATGTTAATAGGTTTTGACGAACTTTTTTCATTGAAAAAATCAGAAAGAATAAACCGGAGCCAAACGCAGATTGAAACTAGAGCAGAAGCAATTCTACGAAACAAAATTGTATTTGTTTCCTTTTCGAGAATCACATTTGTGCTTCTCGCGGATGCAAATATGTGCCTCCACGAGAAGCAATCTATGCTTCTCATGGCAGCGAAAGCATGTGTTTTATTACTTTTTGAGGAAGCAAATCCGTGCTTTTCACGGAAGCAATTTTTTGTGTTTTTTTATGAGAAGCATAGTTGTGCTTCTCATGGAAGCAAATCCGTCCCTTCACGAGAAGTAAATATGTGCTTTTTTTGAAAGAAAAAAAGGTGTTTTCTCTTTTCGAGAAGCACAATTGTGCTTCTCGAGAAAGAAAATATATGCCTTCATGAAAAGCAAATATGTGATCCTTGTGGAAGCCAAAAAAATCCGCAGAATATTTTTATTTTTATTTCTCGATGGCCTAGGGAAAACGAGGCAAAAACCAAGAAGCTGAAAAGACCGATCTAAAAACTGAAAACGCATACAAAAAACAGAAAAAAGTTGTTTGTGGGCAGTTTTTGGACTGGAAAAGCTGAAGCTGAAACCAATAGCTATTTTAGAACATTCGTGGAATCACAACCCAAAACTGTTACATCCCAAAGCATGTCTCGGTGTACTTCATAACCAAAGTTGTTTTCCTAACCACTTTGACTTTTGTGTTTGATTGTAATTATGTCATAAATGTCACCGCAGGCACGACCTCTCTCTCCCTTCACCCCCTCCTCCAGCTCATAGTCATTGCCAAACAACTAACCTTCACTACATATGTTTCCTCAGCACAACTGTTTTGCCAACACAACAAAATCTTAAGGGAGCACTCAATACGCGATATGCGGCTACAAATGGATGCACCACTTGGCGCGTTCTCATTCCACAGAAGTGACCCTTGCGAGGCTCCTGCAAAGGGTACCCCTTGATTAGTTTCCCCTATAAGACAAGTGAGTGAGCGACTGAATTAGAGAGAGAGAGAGCGTGCGACAACACTAATGGGTGACCCTTACGTGTGAGCCCTTCAGGCAAGACGGATGCTAATCTCGCTATAAGCAAGATATAGCATCCACGCCCCTAGATCTCCCTCAAACGTGAATACCTTTTGACTTTTTTTATTCTTTCATGCAAACCTTTCGGCCTCCTTTGGTTTATACGATATGGATATCATAGGAATAGGAAAATTGTAGAAAGTGAGATGACATGTATCTCAATTCCTATAAAAAAAGAGATGCCATTTGATTCATAGGGTAGATTTTTTCACATAAAAATAGAAATCCATTCCTACGAACCAAAGGATTTTTGAAGGCTTCAAAAGAATTTTTCCTTTGAAAACCCTATCCTATAAAATTCCTACAATAAAATATTTCTAGAGGCCTTCATCTCTCACCTCCGTCGGCCCAGGCCCAACAGAAGAACCCCCAATTCCTCTTTGCCAGCCCTAAAAAAAAATCCTCTTTGCCGTTCCATTTTCGGCCGGCGCATGTCTCCGTGCGCCCAACGAGAACTCCCCCTGCTCCACATCGTGACGGAGTGGCGCGATGGAGCTGCGGTCGGCCACCGCCTCAATCCTCCGTCGTCGTCCGTGCCGCGCCGGCGCCGTCCCTTCCGCTCAGAAGGCGGCGGAGTGGACCGGATCAGCGCTCTTCCCGACGACCTGCTCCTCCAGGTACTCGTTCGTCTCCGCTGCGCTCGCACCGCCGCCCTCACCAGCGCCGTCGCGCGTCGATGGCGCGCCCTCTGGAGGTACCTTGCCGAGCTCTCCTTCCGCGGGATCGCGCCGGACGCCCTCGAAGACGCCCTCGTCCAGGTCGCCCGCCCCACCATCTCCCTCCTCGAGATTGACATACCCGAGGAGCACAGGGACCAGATTGACCCTGCCCGCGTCTCCGCGCTGCTCCGTACGGCCGCGCGGCTGGCGCCCACGGCTCTGGTCTTCACTGCTTGCGGGAACTTTAAAGATGGTACGATTCCTATCGAGGTTCCTGTCTTCCACCGAGCCACCTCGATCAAGCTGGAAGTGCAGAACCTGTATCTAACACCGCCGGCCCATGGACTTGAGTTCCCTGTGCTGGAGAGGCTGTCCGTCGCTGGCTTCCGCTTCGACATGGATGAGCTTATCCAGCGCTGCCCTCGCCTGCGCGTACTGGGGGTGGGCAACGGCTGGGGTCTCGGTATGATCAGAGTCCACTCACCGACGATTGAGGAGCTTGTCGTGGACTACACCCGTGTGTGAGTGGCATCGACATCATGGCACCTGTGCTTAAGAAGTTCGAGCTGTGGACCTGGATGAGCTCGGATTTCAGCGTGTCGTTCAACGCGCCGATGGTGGAGAATCTACGGTGGGACATCTATTGCAACTTTCAAAATGTGGGGATTGATGTCTGGCGCCTGCGCAGAGTAGGCTTATGGAAGAAGGAGAGCGTCAATACCCTATGGTTGTTCATACATGCTCCGGTGTGTCCACTGTCCTGCTTTATTTTCCTCTGCAGTCTGCTCCAAAATTATTCGTGTTAGAATGTTCAATTGGTGCATGAGTACATGACAAAAGTATGTTAGCTGATGAAACCATGCAGACTTCAAATCGAAAGAGGAAGCAGGTATTGGACAAAACTTAATCCATGCATATTGCCCAACTAAAATAAATTACTGCTATGGGGCAAAAGGCCACCAACACTGCTATTTTAAGTTGACATTGTGGCTGCCAATATGAAAACTATTATAACTTGATGCTCATCAACTCTCTAGTCATGCCCTGAATTCTCATGCTATTAGTTTATGTAATGCATGCATCGCCCTTGCATAAGAGGTCTTCCCTGCATGCATACTCCAGTTAACACTTACTTTCGTGGTATGTTGCCAAATTGTTGTTCTTGTACTGTTCTTTTTCCTATTTCCTTCATGACATGTTTATACATTTGCAGGCTTATGCACCAGATGCAATTCTTGTTCTTGTAAGTATGTTTTTTTTTCTATTTCTTTACTTCTTGTGTATACATTTGCAGGTTTATGCACTAGATGCAGAGAGGAACTCCAGTCAAGAGATAGCATCACTTCCCAACTTTTCTGTTCTGCAGCTACGTCTGGTAACACGGGGACATATTTTTGGGCCCCTTGTGTTGAATCTACTTGGGATCTGCAACGTAATACAAAATCTTAAGGTGACCATAGACAAAGACACGGTAATTATTCACTTCGGCTACCTGATATATATGCATTTTAAAGAAATCTGCTTAGCTACAGTACTAGATTAATTAGATAAACGCACAAGTTAATTGCATTTTGGTTATAAAAAATTAACAGTACCTCACTTCTCTTTCAGTGCAGACAAGTGTGCCCATCAAATTGTCCTTGTGAGCAACCCCAAAACTGGAGAAGGCAAACTATCTCGTTGCCAGCTCTTGAAGAAGTAGAAATAAAAGGTTTCGAAGGAAATGGCGACGAAATTGATTTCCTGAAACTTCTGTTCAGATGCACGCCTCTGATGAAAACAATGACCGTGACACTGGCCCCTGAGGTTTTACCAACGAGCAGAGGATGCGAGAAAACCTACAGAATTTTTAGGGAAAACCCATCTGTGAAATGCCGTGTTTATCGCAGCGGTGGGGAGGAAGTTCTGTACCCATGATGGTCAAATGCTTCTGGTTGTAATCAGAGATACCAGCTATGTTGTCTAAGCTTGAACGCCTGTTGTGTATTACTTACCCTAGCCTTCATATTTTGCTGAAGATTCCAGAACAGTTCAATTAATATGTTTTCTGTTCTGGACGCTGATCAAAATGTGTTGATGCGAATTAACATGCTTGGTTTTGAATTTCCCAGCTTTTTAGCTCTATGATTAACCTGCATATTCCTTAGGTTGAATTTGGATATCAACGCTCCTATGGATTAGTAGATGTTTCACATTACGTGGTGGTAGAGGTATTGTCTTTTTGTGAGGTAGCAGAGGTATAGTCAGGTGAAGAAGCGGGGGGTGCTGCGGCTCGACCACTTCCAGGACTACTCTATCGCTAAAGAAGATCAAGAGGGAGCGAAGATCTGGCCATCTCCTTCGGCTCCCACCATGTTATCACTTATCCTCAGACCTGACTGCCCAGAAAGAAATGAAATTCTTGTGATTTTCTACGTGCGACAAGATATATTCTTATTCGGAAGTTCAGCTTCCCGTGGGTCGTCCTACTGCAAGTTGTGGAGTAGTCCTGAGCTTCCCTTGAAGAGCTGGGATTTCCACTGCAGTTCATCATTCTCATCTGTATGAGGGCGGTGCACTGCACTGGCCGATACTATTCGGAATAACACTAATAAGGCTCTGTTTCAAGATATTGAAATGGGGTCCAATCTCCGTGTCCAAAAAAAGAAAGAAAAGGAAATGGGGTCCAATCTCAAAACTGACTGGAAACGGAAATGGGCTTCAATGTAAATGTTGTTGTTTGCATGTTCATGGAATTGGGCGGTGGAGTCAAAGAGAAGAGCCAATTCCAATTCCTATTTGGATGTACAAAAACTTGAAATTGTAATTCTTAAAGAGTACCGTTTCGAAAAAAAAAATTCTTAAAGATTTGAAGATTGTAAAGTGTTGTATATGTTTGAAAATGTATTCTCCACTACAGTGTTTGTATTATTATGACTAGTACAAATGCCCGTGCGTTACAACGGGCAAAAAAAAAAAAAGCAAAGCCTGCACCGTGTGTCATCATGTGCCATTTCTTATAGCAGTTATGATAAACATCGGCAATAAGATTACACTCTTATTGTTGTTCGGAGCATAAAGTGTGGATGTGAAGAAGCTAGCCTAACTTCCTTCATCTATGGAATAGTTTAGTGGTGCATGAAATAGTTTGTCTATCATTTTTTATGTTTTGTTATTACAATTGGAACATGTTTTCAAGCCCAACATTTTATGAACACATGATTTTTTAGTGATTTTGTTAACAATTTTAAATGTTTTTAAATCAGAATGTTTTTGGGAAATTTCAGGATTTCTTAAAAAGTGTGAACATATATAAAATATAAATATTTTTTTGAAACCTAGAGCAATTAGAAATGCTCATTGTTTTTAAAAAATACACGCTTAGTGCCGGTAATTAAATGATTATTGGTGTCCGGACCATGGAGTACAAAGTTAAGAAAGTCATTGTGGTCTAATTCGATGACGCCTCCTTGAGAATAGCACTATCACCGGATGGAAAAATAGTGGTGTATTTGTTTTTAATGGGACATACCTATGACTGAATGTTCCGTAATATTCAGTTTAATAACTAATTCTAAAGTTTTTCTTAGAATTTTGAAAACATTTGAATACGAATGAATTTTCACTATGTTGGATTTTTTTAGAGATAATTGTTCGTTTAGTTTTGAAGATTTTTTTTCATAGCAAATATGCACGAATGCCACCCTTGGGCTAAAATTTTGAATGGGCATAAAGCACAATAGAGACCTATAAAGAGATCATTCTGAACGTTAGATATGTATAATATCGTACATCTGGAAAACATAGACTTTTAGTTACGGAAATATAAGTGGCAAAGTATTTATAATTTAAACCATCACAAATTTAGAATTATTATAAGTTTGACATTACCAAAGACTTCATTTGCTTTCCTTCAAGGCCCGCCCCTCCTTGGCCTTCCTCCAGCCAGCCAGCAAGGCCGCACCCCCAAATCCGCCCAAGGCCCACCCCCCCTAACCCCTAGGGATTGGGAGCTCTTCCCGATCGATCCCCATCTCCTCCTCACACCTTCTCGACCCCCTCAGCGCTGCCACACACACGCGCACCGCTCCTCGCGCCCCGATCCAGGTGTTTCTTTGGAACGGATGTATTCTTTACATATGCCTCATCCTCCGCACCTTTGTTTTCGGTCGCTTGATGTATCATCCATGGGTGCGTATATGAATCAGTGAGATTAAGCGGAAATAAGCGATGTGGGGTTATTATTATTTAGCTGAACAAGCACCGGAAGAACTTCAACATAGATAGTTCATAAACAGGATACATCATCTCACCAACTACTAGCTCAATAGACATTCTTTTCTCAAGGCCATGGGTAGTTGCATAAGCGGTTCAAAGAGACACATTAAGGATCGGCTTCCAATAGGATTGCAACAGGTCACGGTGATATAACTCTGCAATCATCTCAAGTGCAAGGGAGGGAGAAAATCTAAAAGATGCTTGGCATAGAATTTGCAATGCTCAAAGTAGATCTATTAGGAAGCAATCTACTTCCGTTCTTCTATGCAATTTTTATGTAGGCATTACTCCTTGGAATAGATATATTCTTGATACCATTACCGGAGGGAATTTCTTGGGTAGCCATCTTTTGATGCTTATAATGCTATGTTAGATTTGTTTGGTCCACCATCTCTTTTGGTTAATGGAATTGTTTTAACTTTGGAACATGTGATGCAAAGGCTTGAAATTATTGAAAATAAAGTTGCCACTGTTGAGTTAATTGAAAATTAGGATAAAAAGTTCCACAACCAAATTACCCAATATGGATCTAAGGTTGGAGTTACTCTGAATTTTTTTAAAGAAAAGGAACCTATAGTTAACGAAAGAATAGATCAAGATTCCACAAGAATCGGTAAGCTTGAGGATATTATTACCAACTTAGGGTCTGCCTTTTCATCCGTGAAAAACACTCCAACTCCTCCTACCAAAATTGCCAAATTAATGTATGTTCCTAAAAATAAGGGTGAATCTTCTAGTAAGGAAAATGCAGATCTCAAATCAATAAGTTCTCATCCCAACTTTTTCGCTATCATTAAGGAACCTTTTGCTACAAATGAATTTCTTGATTTCTAGCCTAGGAGTTTGACCATTAATAAAAGGAAGGAAACTCCTAAGGATTATAAGTGTTCTATTGAAGAATTGAATACCAAAGCCGGCAATACTTAGATCTATTCTCGCTTTTATGCCTAGTTAGGGGCGTTAAACGGTAGCGCTTGTTGGGAGGCAACCCAATTTTATTTTTGTTCCTTGCTTTTTGCTCCTGTTTAGTAATAAATAATTCATCTAATTTCTGTTTAGATGTGGTTTTATGTTTTAATTAGTGTTTATGCCAAGTAGAACCTATAGGGTCATCTTGGGTGATAGTTAATGTCATCTTGCTGAAAAACAGAAACTTTTACGCGCACGAGAATAATTTTAATATATTACAGAAACGTGATTTTGAGTTGATTATTTTTGCAGTAGATTAATAGACAAATTGCCTAGGACTTCCTATTTTGGTAGGATTTTTAGAGTTACAGAAGTATTTGAAAGTTACAGATTGCTACAGATTGTTCTGTTTTTGACAGATTCTGTTTTTCATGTGTTGTTTGCTTATTTTGATAAATCTATGGCTAGTATCGGGGGGTATGAACCATAGAGAAGTTGGAATACAGTAGGTTTAACACCAATATAAATAAATAATGAGTTCATTACAGTACCTTAAAGTGGTGGTTTGCTTTCTTGCACTAACAGAGCTCATGAGATTTTCTGTTGAGTTTTGTGTTGTGAAGTTTTCAAGTTTTGGGTAAAGATTTGATGGACTATGGAATAAGGAGTGGCAAGAGCCTAAGCTTGGGGATGCCCAAGGCACCCCAAGGTAATTCAAGGATAGCCAAAATCCTAAGCTTGGGGATTCCTCGGAAGGCATCCCCTCTTTCGTCTTCGTCTATCGGTAACTTTACTTGGAGCTATATTTTTATTCACCACATGATATGTGTTTTGCTTGGAGCGTCTTGTATGATATGAGTCTTTGCTTTTTAGTTTACCACAATCATCCTTGCTGTACACACCTTTTGGGAGAGACACACATGATTCAGAATTTATTAGAATACTCTATGTGCTTTGATACGTCCATTTTGCATCATGCTTTTATATCGATATTTATTGCATTATGGGATGTTATTTCATGTTATGTCACAATACTTATGCCTATTCTCTCTTATTTTTCAAGGTTTACATGAAGAGGGAGAATGCCGGCAGTTGGGATTCTGACCTGCAAATGGAGCAAATATTATAGACCTATTCTGCACAACTCCAAAAGTCTTGAAACTCCACGAAAGTCATTTTTGGATTTAATAAAAAATATTGAGCAAAAGAAATACCAGAGGGGGGCCACCACCGTCCATGAGGGTGGGAGGAGTGCCCTACCCTCCTGGGCGTGCCCCCTTGCCTCGTGGGCCACCTGGCAGCCCTCCGGTGCCCATCTTCTGCTATATGAAGTCTTTCACCCTGGAAAAAATCATAAGCAAGCTTTCGGGACGAAGCTCCGCAGCTACGAGGCGGAACCTTGGCGGAACCAATCTAGGGCTCCGGCGGAGCTGTTCTGCCGGGGAAACTTCCCTCCGGGAGGGGAAATCATCACCATCGTCATCACCATCGATCCTCTCATCGGGAGGGGGTCAATCTCCATCAACATCTTCACCAGCACCATCTCCTCTCAAACCCTAGTTCATCTCTTGTTTCCAATTTTGTTCTAAAACCTCAGATTGGTACATGTGGGTTGCTAGTAGTGTTGATTACTCCTTGTAGTTGATGCTAGTTGGTTTATTCGGTGGAAGATCATATGTTCAGATCCTTTATGCATGTTAATACCCCTCTGATTATGAACATGAATATCATTTATGAGTAGTTACGTTTGTTCCCGAGGACATGGGAAAAGTCTTGCTATTAGTAGTCATGTGAATTTGGTATTCGTTCGATATTTTGATGAGATGTATGTTGTCTCTCCTCTAGTGGTGTTATGTGAACGTCGACTATATGACACTTCACTATTATTTGGGCCTAGAGGAAGGCATTGGGAAGTAATAAGTACATGATGGGTTGCTAGAGTGACAGAAGCTTAAACCCTAGTTTATGAGTTGCTTCGTAAGGGGCTGATTTGGATCCATATGTTTCATGCTATGGTTAGGTTTACCATAATACTTCTTTTGTAGTTGCAGATGCTTGCAATAGGGGTTAATCATAAGTGGGATGCTTGTCCAATAAAGGGCAGCACCCAAGCACCGGTCCACCCACATATCAAATTATCAAAGTAACGAACGCGAATCATATGAGCGTGATGAAAACTAGCTTGACGATAATTCCCATGTGTCCTCGGGAGCGCTTTTCTCTATATAAGAACTTGTCCAGGCTTGTCCTTTGCTACAAAAAGGATTGGGCCACCTTGCTGCACCTTATTTAGTTTTGTTACTTGTTACCCGTTACAAATTATCTTATCACAAAACTATATGTTACCGATAATTTCATTGCTTGCAGAGAATACCTTACTGAAAACCGCTTGTCATTTCCTTCTGCTCCTCGTTGGGTTCGACACTCTTACTTATAGAAAGGACTAAGATAGATCCCCTACACTTGTGGGTCATCAAGACTCTTTTCTGGCGCCTTTGCCAGGGAGTGAAGCGCCTTTGGTAAGTGGAACTTGGTAAAGAAAAATTTATATAGTGTGCTAAAATTTACTGTCACTTGTTACTATGGAGCATAATTCTTTGAGGGGCTTGTTCGGGGTATCTTCACCCCGACCAGTAGAGAAAAGAGTTGCTCCTCAACCTACTGAACCTACTGAAAATGTTTACTTTGAAATTCCTTCGGGTATGATAGAGAAACTGCTAGCTAATCCCTTTACAGGAGATGGAACATTGCATCCCGATTTACACTTAATCTACGTGGATGAAGTTTGTGGATTATTTAAGCTTGCAGGTATGCCCGATGATGTTGTCAAGAAGAAGGTCTTCCCTTCTCTACCTACTAATAAACCAGCGATTGCTTCTGGTCGTACGTCGACGACATTTTTTTGAATAAGCCCCTGTAGTTTTGGGTATTCAACCTGCGGTCCTTTTTTAAATGACTAATATGACAAAACGTTTCGTTCTTACAAAAAAGGCCCCGTAGTTTATGGTATTCAACCCGCGGTCCGAGCAGACGGAGCACGAGCTCGCCTCCTCTCCCTCTCACCCGAAGTCCTCGCCGCCGCCACCACCAACGCCGGCCGCTTCCGGCGAGCTCCGGCGAAGCGCAGCACGCCTCCGAGCTCCCCATCGTGCGCGCCTCCCTCCCCTCCGTCCAGATTCCCTGCTCCCCGCCTCTACCGTCCGGTCGCAACCCCACCCCCATGGCTAGGGTTCCAGGTAGGACTTCACCGGCGCGTCTCCGGCGGCCCCTGGTTCCTCCTCCTTCCTTCTTGGACGGGATCCGCCACCCCTACACCTCACCTTCTGTTCATATCCTCTGCTGCAGATGTAGATGGACCACGCCATGGGAGTTCCCATCCACCACGGTCGCCGCCGTCAATGGCTTCTTCACGGAGATGTGAAGGACGCCATGGACCTGAAGCTCCTCAAGGTTTTATCTTGTGCCCATCCCATCCCCTCCTCTTCCCGATCCTTGCTCATCTTGTTTCCTTCCCTTCTCACGCAGGTTAACATGGAGGAACCCTAGCCAGCAGCACCTCCTCACCTCTGATGATGCCTCTGCTGCACCAAGATAGGGCAAGCAACCCCCATCTGCTCTCTATCTCTCCCATTAGCACATGTCCAGTTTTTTTTGAACAAAAGTCTGCTACTACATGAACAAGTCCATGAACAGATTTATTTTTGTTTGTGAATTGATATCCTTCCAAACACAAACAGTGTATATATGTGCTACTTTCATTTTTGTGCTTTTATTTGTAAGCTCATAAAATAGTTAAACTGGAAATGCCATGATTAATTAAGGAATCAATCTCACGAAGGATGATGCTTGATGCAGCGAAGGATCACATTGTATTGCTGACAATTTCAATTTATTGTGTCGCCGTCATTGTGAGGTTGCCGGCTGGAGGAACTGCAGCGGCTCTCTGTTCTCCAGCCATTTAATTCACCACTGAATAACGAAACTCTTGGCTCAATTAATTATGTCCTATAGGATGTGGAGGCAAACGAGTTGCGATGATCTGCATGACTGCACCGCCTCCAACAACACTGGATTTACAGAATCAGTATAGCAGCCCTTGCCACACAGTTGGCTTTGGTGTTTATTTTCCTGCTTAACTATTTGGATGTGTTCTTTTGAATACCTCTGATTATCTGTATGGCGTATCTAATTAACCATTCTTTATGGCACATACATGTAGGTATTGCTAAAGAGATGCAGGGTGCTTCAAATATGAAGATATACAATCTATTAGTATTGTGAGCCGGGGTATCTGATCTTTTACTTTTAGCCTGGTGGGTAACTGATGTAAAAAAATGTATGTTCAGTGCCAACTCAACTTTAGTGCCTAATCTTAATTTTATGCTCATTGCCATACACCTTCCTGCGGGGACACCGTGTTGCAATGCTCTTGACCGATTGATTTTCCTCCACGCAAATCTGTGACCAATTCTATCGCAATCTTTTCTTCATTATCTTCAGTATTTTTTATCTAATGTCGCATTACAGAGAAATTCTCGGTATCTCCAGTATTTGTGATGTCAACAAATCGGTCTCCTTTAAAGAATGTTATTGGCACTTGGAAGTACCCAATAAATCACTCCACAAAACAAGAAAGTGCAGGTTAGATCTTGTGCCTTTTGTTTTGATATTAATTACCCCCTTTATTTTTCTGGTTGACACTAGCTAATAAATTATCAACGTGGTAATAACATGTTAGTTATATACTATAGCTTAAATAATTATGTTCTTTTAAGCGCAACTGCTATATTTTAAACCATTAGGATATGAATTGATCCAAAATGCATAGTGCATCTTTTTGGTTCTGTAATTTTGGATGTTAGGTAGCATAAGTAGTGCCCCTGTCAGTTTGTCAGGTTCAGTGAAAAAACTTCCAAGAAGGGATGATGCAATCTTGTACTTAATTGGGAAGCTCACCCTTTTCATTGTTAAGATCGCCAGGCGCCACTGTTTTCTATATATATTATGCAGCTACACATATGATTGCATTTATCCCTTTATTCAAGACAAGCATTCAACAAGACACTTAATTATAAACAGAGCAAATACCACACATGGTTTATTTTTATGGACAGGCTACATTATTTCAGAGATGGGATGCATCTGAGTTGTTGATGTACATTAAACAGTTGGATTCGTGAGTTCAATCATTTCATTTATAGGTTCTGGTACTTGATACTGAACAATGAAAATGAAAGATTGTGCTTCATAGATTTGACAGTGAGTTTAAAATTACTTAGTTTTCCTTTGGAACCCCTGCTGGAATGTTAATTTATGTGAAACTTAGAGTGCCTCTACTATCATTTAGCTCTTTGAATAATGCATATACGGCATGATCTATCCTAACAAGCTGTTTTGTGTCAACCAGGGAGTTGCCGGGTGACACTTTGGTAAATCTTGCTGCCATTCTGTCTCTCAACTCTTTCTGGGCGAGTTCTGAAAGAAATCCATCTTTTTAAAGTGGAATGGGCATTCTGCCCCCGCATATGGACGCCGTCGAGTTCGCGGCAAGGAGCTATGGCAAGCAGCAACAACGGTTTTAAGCAGAGGCAGCGGGCAGCAGCAGCAGTGGCAAGCAGAGGCAGCGGGCAGCAGCAGCAGAGGGCAGAAGCGAATGTAGAACAAGACCCCACGGCTGGGAGATCTCTGGGTGCAGAGTGCAGACTACGTTTTTTCTTTGCGCAGGAGTGCAGACTATGTTGACAAAGTACTAATCAAGAATTGCAAGATGCAGAACAGGAAGGATGATGCGGTGGAGAAGGCAGACGGTGCCTTGGACGAGTCTGTGTGTGCGCTGGGCGCAATGGCGACAAAGTGCAAAGCAGAAGGAGGCGTTGTGGCTCCCCGATCTCTAGGCGTGCGTGAGTGTAAGATGGACATGAAGGAAGAACTGCTATTTGTGATGCTGGTCTGCTGAGGATGATACCTACTTGCAGTGATGCTTACACACTGAAATTACTAGCTGCAATTTATCATGAGGCAATTTCTTGTTGTGTGCGCTACTGCTGCTTATAGGGAATAGAGAATAGAGAAAAGAGATAATGTTGCAGATTATATATCAATGAGAATTTTTAATTCTTGCAGTTGCTAATGCACTGGTATTTTAAGTTTGCCTTGGATATTTCACAAATAATGTTCAATTCAAAGAGACGGACATAGCTAAGGCAACGACGCAATATCCAAGGTGAGATCCCACTTCATTCAAATTCCTTCTCAATATGATAGATAGATGGACCTAATCTTTTCACATTTTAATTATTATCTTGCGCAGGTGTGGCTCATTGAAACGTGTGCGCAGCTGAAATCACTGCCTTAGGACTGATAATGTTCGAACGCATTGTGATCAGAGGAGAACCTAACCATTGCCAACGAAAAAAGGTTAAGTGGTGACACAGGTGTGAATGCCGTCTCAAAATATAGGACGTGGATCTATCGGGTCTTGTAGTCACTTGATTTTTTTCCCGTAGCAACGCACGGGCCCTTTTGCTAGTTATCTTTGAAGGGAGAGGCATTGACATGGTTTAGGCTATGTGATGATATGGGATCATGGAACTACAAACGATTGAAAATGGAATTTCATCAGAAGTTTTATCCCATGCATCTTGTTCATCGTGATCGTAATTATATATATAATGTTTGGCCTCGCGAAGGAGAAAGCATCGCTCAAGCTTGGGGGAGGCTTAAGTCAATGTTATATGCATGCCCCAACCGTGAGCTCTCAAGAGAAATGATTATTCAAAAATATTATGCTCAGCTTTCTCTCAACAATCGCTCCATGCTCGATACTTCTTGTACTGGTTCCTTTATGATGAAGACTATTGAATTCAGATGGGATTTATTGGAAAGAATTAAACGCAACTCTGAAGATTGGGATCTCAACGAAGGTAAGGAGTCAGGTATGACACCTAAGTTTGAT
Source organism: Triticum dicoccoides (assembly GCF_002162155.2). Taxonomy (NCBI): domain Eukaryota; kingdom Viridiplantae; phylum Streptophyta; class Magnoliopsida; order Poales; family Poaceae; genus Triticum; species Triticum dicoccoides. Next base: position 438,692,306 of record NC_041393.1, on the reverse strand, counting down.
TGTGTTAAATCTTTTATGGATACCGATGTTTTCTGTGAATTTAGCACTAAATACGGACTTGACTCTGAGATAGTAGCTTCTTTCTGTGAATCATTTGCTACTCATGTTGACCTCCCTAAGGAGAAGTGGTTTAAATATAATCCTCCCACTGAAGTAAAAGTAGTTGCACCTATTAAAGTTGAAGAAAAGACTATCACTTATAATGATCCTATAGTTTCTACTATTTATATTGAGAAACCCCCTTTCCCTGTTAGGATAAAGGATCATGCTAAAGCTTCAACTGTGGTTCGTAAGAGTAATACTAAAACACCTACACCACCTGAGAAAATTAAAGTTGAGCCTAGTATTGCTATGGTTAAAGATCTTTTGGCTGATAATATTGATGGGCATGCTATTTATTTTTGTGATGCAGCTGCTAGAATTGCTAGACCTGATGCTAAGAAGCATAGACCTGTTGTAGGCATGCCTGTTATTTCTGTTAAAATAGGAGATCATTGTTATCATGGCTTATGTGATATGGGTGCTAGTGCTAGTGCAATACCTCATTCCTTATACAAAGAAATTATGCATGATATTGCACCTGCTGAGATAGAAGAAATTGATGTTACAATTAAGCTCGCCAATAGAGATACTGTTTCACCAATTGGGATTGTTAGAGATGTTGAAGTCTTGTGTGGGAAAGTTAAATATCCTGCTGATTTTCTTGTTCTTGGTTCCCCACAAGATGACTTTTGTCCCATTATATTTGGTAGACCCTTCTTGAACACTGTTAATGCTAAGATAGACTGCATAAAGGATGTTGTTACTATTGGTTTAGGGGATATCTCTCATGAGTTTAATTTTGCTAAGTTTCGTAGACAACCCCATGATAAAGAATTGCCTAGTAATGATGAAATTATTGGTCTTGCTTCTATTGCTAGACCATGAAAATGATATGTTTATGAATGAAAGAAGGGAGATAGATGAAGTATTCTTTAAATAGGGACCTTTTTTGAAACACAACTTGTCTGTTGAAATCCTAGGGGATCCTCCACCACCCAAGGGTGTTCCCGTGTTTGAGCTTAAACCATTACCTGATACTCTTAAATATGCTTATCTTGATGAAAAGAAGATATATCTTGTTATTATTAGTGCTAACCTTTCAGTGCAAGAAGAGGAGAGATTAAAACTCTGAAGAAGCATCGTGCTGCTATTGGATATACTCTTGATGATCTTAAGGGCATTAGTCCTGCTCTATGCCAACATAAAATAAAATTGGAGAAAGACACCAAACCAGTTATTGATCACCAACGACGGTTAAATCCTAAGATGAAAGAAGTGGTAAGAAAAGAAATACTAAAGCTCTTGGAGGCAGGTATAATTTATCCTGTTGCTGATAGTTAGTGGGTAAGTCATGTCCATTGTGTCCCTAAGAAGGGAGGTATTACTGTCGTTCCTAATGGTAAAGATAAATTGATCCTGCAAAGAATTATTACAGGTTATAGAATGGTAATTGATTTCCGCAAATTAAATAAAGCTACTAAAAGGATCATTACCCTCTACCTTTTATTGATCAAATGCTAGAAAGATTATCTAAACATACACATTTTTGCTTTCTAGATGGTTACTCTGGTTTCTCTCAAATACCTGTGTCAGCAGAGGATCAAGAAAAGACCACTTTTACTTGCCCTTTCGGTACTTTTGCTTATAGAGGTATGCCTTTTGGTTTATGTAATGCACCTGCTACCTTTCAAAGATGCATGATGGCTATATTCTCTGACTTTTGTGAAAAGATTTGTGAGGTCTTCATGGATGATTTCTCTGTTTATGGATCTTCTTTTGATGAGTGCTTAAGCACCCTTGATTGAGTTTTGCAGAGATGTGAAGATACTAGTCTTGTCTTGAATTGGAAAAAGTGCCACTTTATAGTTAATGAAGGCATTGTCTTGGGGCATAAAATTTTTGAAAGAGGTATTGAAGTTGATAAAGCTAAGGTTGATGCTATTGAAAAGATGCGGTGTCCCAAGGACATTAAAGGTATAAGAAGTTTCCTTGGTCATGCCGGTTTTTATAGGAGGTTCATTAAGGACTTCTCTAAAAATTCCAGGCCTCTGACTAATCTCTTACAAAAAGATATTCCTTTTGTCTTCAATCATGATTGTGTAGAAGCATTTGAAATACTTAAGAAAGCTTTGATTTCTGCACCTATTGTTTAGCCACCTGATTGGAACTTACCCTTTGAAATTATGTGTGATGCTAGTGATTATGCTGTAGGTGTTGTTCTAGGACAAAGAGTTGATAAGAAATTAAATGTTATTCAATATGCTAGTAAGACTCTAGACAGTGCCCAGAGAAATTATGCTACTACTGAAAAAGAATTCTTCGCAGTTGTATTTGCTTGTGATAAGTTTAGACCTTATATAGTTGATTCTAAAGTAACTATTCACACTGATGATGATGCTATTAAATATCTTATGGAAAAGAAAGATGCTAAACCTAGACTTATTAGATGGGTTCTCTTGCTACTAGAATTTGATTTGCATATTATTGATAGAAAGGGAGCTGAGAACCCCGTTGCGGACAACTTGTCTAGGTTAGAGAATGTTCTTGATGACCCACTACCTATTGATGATAGCTTTCCTGATGAACAATTAGCTGTCATAAATGCTTCTTGTACTACTCCATGGTATGTTGATTATGCTAATTAAATTGTTGCTAAATTTATACCACCTAGTTTCACATACCAGCTAAAGAAAAAGTTTTTCTATGATTTAAGACATTACTTCTGGGATGACCCACACCTTTATAAAGAAGGAGTAGATGGTGTTATTAGACGTTATGTACCTGAGCATGAACAAGAACAGATCCTACGCAAGTTTCACTCCGAGGCATATGGAGGACACCACGCTGGAGATAGAACTGCACACAAGGTATTGCAATCCGGTTTTTATTGGCCTACTCTCTTCAAAGATGCTCGTAAGTTTGTCTTGTCTTGTGATGAATGTCAAAGAATAGGTAATATTAGTAGACGTCAAGAAATGCCTATGAATTATTCTCTTGTTATCGAACAATTTGATGTTTGGGGCTTTGATTATATGGGACTGTTTCCTTCCTCTAATGGGTATACACATATTTTAGTTGTTGTTGATTACGTTACTAAGTGGGTAGAAGCTATTCCAACTAGTAGTGTTGATCATAACACCTCTATTAAGATGCTTAAGGAAGTTATTTTTCCGAGGTTTGGAGTCCCTAGATACCTAATGACTGATGGTGGTTCACATTTTATTCATGGTGCTTTCCGTAAAATGCTTGCTAAGTATGATGTTAATCATAGAATTGCATCTCCATATCACCCATAGTTTAGTGGTAAAGTAGAATTGAGTAACAGAGAGCTTAAATTAATTTTTCAAAAGACTATTAATAAATCTAGAAAGAATTGGTCCAAGAAACTTGATGATGCATTATGGGCTTATAGAACTGCATATAAAAATCCTATGGGTATGTCTCCATATAAAATGGTTTATGGAAAAGCATGTCACTTACCTCTCGAACTAGAACATAAGGCATATTGGGCTATTAAAGAACTCAATTATGATTTCAAACTTGCTGGCAAGAAGAGGTTATTTGAAATTATCTCTCTTGATGAATGGAGAACCCAGGCTTACGAGAATGCCAAACTGTTTAAAGAAAAAGTTAAAAGATAGCATGACAAAAGGATACAAAAGCGTGAGTTTAATGTAGGTGATTATGTGTTGCTTTTCAACTCTTGTTTAAGAATTTTTTGCAGGAAAACTTCTCTCTAAATGGGAAGGGCCTTACGTTATCGAGGAGGTCTATCGTTCCGATGCCATAAAAATCAACAACTTCGAAGGCACAAATCCAAAGGTGGTGAACGGTCAAAGAATCAAACATTATATCTCAGGTAATACTATAAATGTTGAAACTAATATTATTGAAACCGTAACCCCGGAGGAATACATAAGGGACACTTTCCAAAACATTTCAGACCCCGAAAAGGAATAGGTATGTGGTACGGTAAGTAAACCGACTCCCAAACAATTATAATATCAATTTTTCTCCATTTTGGAATATTTAAGAAAATAGAAAAATAAGAAGTAGTCCGGGAAGGACACGAGGCGCCCACGAGGGTGGAGGGCGCGCCCCCTGCCTCGTGGGCACCTCTCGTGCTCTCCGGACTCCATTTTCTTGCACGATACTTCTTTTGGTCGGTAAAAATTCATTGTATAATCTCCCGAAGGTTTTGACCACCGTATCACGCAAATATCCTCTCTTTTTGTTTCGAGCTGTTCCTGCTGCAGATTTAGAGCAAGATGTCTTCTCAAGAGTCAGTCGGGGAGAGTCGGGTGTCTCATCCAACGTCGGGTCCAGGAGCAAGCAGCGATTCTTATCACTTTGGACCATCAACGAAGGAGGAGATGGAGGCCGACTTGAAAAGGATAGATGCCATGGAGGAGGATCAAGAAGTTACCTCTCGTTTCCGAGCCGGATTCACGATGGGGGAACTACAGAGCTCAGCTATTCCAAACTCGGTCATCCCTTCCAATGTTAGATTTCTTTCTTATGAAAATATGAAAAAGAGTGTCACTTGTTCTCCAGCAGCAATGCAACATCCATGGGTGAAAGGAGCTTTAGCCGTCACGGGTAAGCTCAGCAATGAAATAATGGACCTCAAGCAGCAAGTCAATAAGCTCGAGGAGGAGAATCGTATCCTGAGGGGCATTATCGCCAAGAATATCACACCACCACCTCCGAAGAAGGAGACATAATCACATGGGTATGGGCACTCCCCTTGGCAACTGCCAAGCTTGGGGGAGGTGCCCCGGTATCGTATCACCATCACACTCTTATCTTTACCGCTTTACTTAGTTCGATCCTTTAGTAATATCTGATCCATTAGAATAAAGTTTTAGTATGATTTAGTTTTGAGTTTTAATTTATGATCCCTCTATGTAATCGAGTCCGTGAGCTATATATAATAAAGATTAGTGTTGAGTCAAGGGCTTTGCTATCTTGCTATGATCTTGAGGGAATAAAAGAAAGAATAAAAATAAATAAGGAGATCATATTGATCTTATGGAGAGTAATGACTTCACATAAAGAGTATGATGATTAAAAGTTGTTGAGAGTTGGCAAACATAGTTTTGGTCATCATTGCAATTAATAGGAAGTAATAAAGAAAGAGAGGTTTTCACATATAAATATACTATCTTGGACATCTTTTATGATTGTGAGCACTCATTAAAATATGACGTGCTAAAGAGTTGATGTTGGACAAGGAAGACAACGTAATGGGTTATGTTCTCTCATATACGAATTAAAGTATATTGTCATGGATCATCCAACATGTTGAGCTTGCCTTTCCCCCTCATGCTAGCCAAATTTCTTGCACAAAGTAGAGATACTACTTATGCTTCCAAATATCCTTAAACCCAGTTTTGCCATGAGAGTCCACCATATCTACCTATGGATTGAGTAAGATCCTTCAAGTAAGTTGTCCTGCTGCATGCAATAAAAATTGCTTTCTAAATATGTATGACTTATTAGTGTGGAGAAAATAAGCTTTATACGATCTTGTGATATGGAAGCAATAAAAGCGACAGACTGCATAATAAAGGTCTTTATCACAAGTGGCAATATAAAGTGACGTTCTTTTGCATTAAGATTTCGTGCATCCAACCATAAAGGCACACGACAACCTCTGCTTCCCTCTGTGAAGGGCCTATCTTTTACTTTTGTCTTATACATTGAGAGTCATGGTGATCTTCACCTTTCCTTTTTACATTTTATCCTTTGGCAAGCACCTCGTGTTGGAAAGATCCTGATATATATATATATATATCCAATTGGATGTAAGTTAGCATGAACTATTATTGTTGACATTACCCTTGAGGTAAAAGGTTGGGAGGCAACACTATAAGCCCCTATCTTTCTCTGTGTCTGATTAAAACTTCATAACCATAAGTATTGCATGAGTGTTAGAAATTGTGGAAGACTAAATGATAGTTGAGTATGTGGACTTGCTCTTATATGGACTCTTTCCAATGTTATGATAAATTGCAATTGCTTCAATGATTGAGATTATAGTTTGCTAGTTTTCAATGAAGTTTCTGATTCATACTTGACATTGTGAATAGATTGTTACTTTAGCATAAGAAATCATATGACAATATATATATATTATATAAATATATATATGTTGTTGTTATAAGAATGATCATGATGCCCACATGTCCGTATTTTATTTTATCAACACCTCTACCTCTAAACATGTGGACATATTTTTCGGTATCGGCTTCCGCTTGAGGACAAGCAAGGTCTAAGCTTGGGGGAGTTGATACGTCCATTTTGCATCATGCTTTTATATCGATATTTATTGCATTATGGGCTGTTATTTCATGTTATGTCAAAATACTTATGCCTATGCTCTCTTATTTTACAAGGTTTACATGAAGAGGGAGAATGTTGGCAGCTGGGATTCTGGGCTGGAAAAGGAGCAAATATTATAGACCTATTATGCACAACTCCAAAACTCATGAAACTCCACGAAAGTCATTTTTGGATTTAATAAAAAATATTGAGCAGAAGAAATACCAGAGGGGGGCCACCCACCGTCCATGAGGGTGGGGGGCACGCCCTACCCCCCTGGGCGCGCCCCCCTGCCTCATGGGCCACCTGGCAGCCCTCCGGTGCCCATCTTCTGCTATATGAATTCTTTCACCCTGGAAAAAATCATAAGCAAGCTTTCGGGACGAAACTCCGCCGCCACGAGGCGGAACCTTCGCGGAACCAATCTAGGGCTCCGGCGGAGCTGTTCTGCCGGGGAAACTTCCCTCCGGGAGGGGGAAATCATCACCATCGATCCTCTCATTGGGAGGGGGTCAATCTCCATCAACATCTTCAACAGCACCATCTCCTCTCAAACCCTAGTTCATCTCTTGTATCCAATCTTTTTACCAAAACCTCAGATTTGTACCTGTGGGTTGCTACTAGTGTTGATTACTCCTTGTAGTTGATGCTAGTTGGTTCATTCGGTGGAAGATCATATGTTCAGATCCTTTATGCATATTAATACCCCTCTGATTATGAACATGAATAGGGTTTGTAAGTAGTTATGTTTGTTCTTGAGGACATGGGAGAAGTCTTGCTATTAGTAGTCATGTGAATTTGGTATTCGTTCGATATTTTGATGAGATGTATGTTGTCTCTCCTCTAGTGATGTTATGTGAATGTCGACTACATGACACTTCACCATTATTTGGTCCTAGAGGAAGGCATTGGGAAGTAATAAGTAGATGATGGGTGCTAGAGTGATAGAAGCTTAAACCCTAGTTTATGAGTTGCTTCATAAGGGGCTGATTTGGATCCATATGTTTCATGCTATGGTTAGGTTTACCTTAATACTTCTTTTGTAGTTGCAGATGATTGCAATAGGGGTTAATCATAAGTGGGATGCTTGTCCAAGAAAGGGCAGCACCCAAGCACCGGTCCACCCACATATCAAATTATCAAAGTAACGAACGTGAATCATATGAGCATGATGAAAACTAGCTTGACGATAATTCCCATGTGTCCTTGGGAGCGCTTTTCTCTATATAAGAACTTGTCCAGGATTGTCCTTTGCTACAAAAAGCATTGGGCCATCTTGCTGCACCTTATTTACTTTTGTTACTTGTTACCCGTTACAAATTAACTTTTCACAAAACTATCTGTTACCGATAATTTCAGTGCTTGCAGAGAATACCTTACTAAAAACCGCTTGTCATTTCCTTCTGCTCCTCGTTTGGTTAGACACTCTTACTTATCGAAAGGACTACGATAGATCCCCTACACTTGTGGGTCATCATGCTTCACTTATATCTTTTGAGCTAGACAGTTTTGCTCTAGTGCTTCACTTATATCTTTTTAGAGCACGGCGGTGGTTTTATTTTATAGAAATTATTGATCTCTCATGCTTCACTTATATTATTTTGAGAGTCTTTAGAACAACATGGTAATTTTCTTTGGTTATAAAATTAGTCCTAATATGATAGGCATTCAAGATGGGTATAATAAAAACTTTCATATAAAGTGCATTGAATACTATGAGAAGTTTGATGCTTGATAATTGTTTTGAGATATGAGGATGGTGATATTAGAGTCATGATAGTTGAGTAGTTGTGAATTTGAGAGATACTTGTGTTAAAGTTTGTGATTCCCGTAGCATGCACATATGGTGAACCATTATGTGATGAAGTCGGAGCATGATTTATTTTTTGATTGTCTTCCTTATGAGTGGCAGTCGGGGACGAGCGATGGTATTTTCCTACCAATCTATCCCCTAGGAGCATGCGCGTAGTACTTAGTTTTGATGACTAATAGATTTTTGCAATAAGTATATGAGTTCTTTATGACTAATGTTGAGTCCATGGATTATACGCACTCTCACCCTTCCACCACTGCTGGCCTCTCTTGTGTCGCGCAACTTTCGCCGGTACCATACACCCACCATATACCTTCCTCAAAACATCCACCAAACCTACCTATTATGGCATTTCCATAGCCATTCCGAGATATATTTCCATGCAACTTTCCACCGTTCCATTTATTATGACACGCTCCATCATTGTCATATTGCTTTTGCATGATCATGTAGTTGACATCGTACTCGTGGCAAAGACACCTTCATAATTCTTTCATACATGTCACTCTTGATTCATTGCATATCCCGGTACACCATCAGAGGCATTCACATAGAGTCATATTTTGTTCTAAGCATTGAGTTGTAATTCTTGAGTTGTAAGTAAATAAAAGTGTGGTGATCTTCATTATTAGAGCATTGTCTCAAGTGAGGAAAGGATGCTGGAGACTATGATCCCCCCCACAAGTCGGGATGAGACTTCGGACATTATGAAAAATAAAAGAGGCCAAAGAAGACCAAATAAAAAAGAGAGGCCAAAGAAGCCCACCAAAAAACGAGAGAAAAAGAGAGAAGGGACAATGTTACTATCCCTTTACCACACTTGTGCTTCAAAGTAGCACCATGATCTTCATGATAGAGAGTCTCCTATGTTGTCACTTTCATATACTAGTGGGAATTTTTCATTATAGAACTTGGTTTGTATATTCCAATGATGGGCTTCCTCAAAATGCCCTAGGTCTTCGTGAGCAAGCAAGTTGGATGCACACCCACTTAGTTCCTTTTGTTGAGCTTTAATACACGTATAGCTCTAGTTCATCCGTTGCATGGAAATCCCTACTCACTCACATTGATATCTATTGATGGGCATCTCCATAGACCGTTGATACACCTAGTTGATATGAGACTATCTTCTCCTTTTTTGTCTTCTCCACAACCACCATTCTATTCCACATATAGTGCTATGTCCATGGCTCATGCTCATGTATTGCGTGAAAATTGAAAAGGTTTGAGAACATCAAAAGTATGAAACAATTGCTTGGCTTGTCATCGGGGTTGTGCATGATTTAAATATTTTGTGTGATGAAGACAGAGCATAGCCAGACTATATGATTTTGTAGGGATAGCTTTCTTTAGCCATGTTATTTTGAGAAGACATGATTGCTTTGTTAGTATGCTTCAAGTATTATTGTTTTCATGTCAATATGAACTTTTATCTTGAATCATTTGGATCCGAACATTGATGCCGCAATAAAGAAAATTACATTAAGAAATATGTTAGGTAGCATTCCACATCAAAAATTCTGTTTTTATCATTTACCTACTCGAGGACGAGCAGGAATTAAGCTTGGGGATGCTTGATACGTCTCCAACGTATCTATAATTTTTGATTGTTCCATGATATTATATTACTTGTTTTGGATGTTTATGGGCTTTACTATACACTTTTATATCATTTTTGGGACTAACCAATTAACCGGAGGCCCGACCCAAATTGCTGTTTTTTTGCCTATTTTAGTGTTTCACTGAAAAGGAATATCAAACGCATTCCAAACAGAATGAAACCTTCGCGAGAGATATTTCAAGAAGCAGACGAGGAAGCCACGAGGCAGGAGGGCGCGCCCCCACCCTCGTGGGCCCCTCGTGGCTCCCCTGGCCGACTTCCTTTGCTTATATATACTTGCATACCCTGAAAACATCGGGGAGCACCACTAAACCCTATTTCCACTGCCGCAACCTTCTGTACCCATGAGATCCCATCTTGGAGCCTTTTCTGGTGCTCCGTCGGAGGGGGAATCGATCACGAAGGGCTTCTACATCAATGCCAAGGCCTCTCCGATGAAGAGTGAGTAGTTTACCATAGACCTTCGGGTCCATAGTTATTAGATAGATGGCTTCTTCTCTCTCTTTGAATCTCAATACAATGTTCTCCTTGATCTTCTTGGAGATCTATTCGATGTAAGTCTTTTTACGGTGTGTTTGTCGATATCCGATGAATTGTGGGTTTATGATCAAGTTTCTTTGAATTATCTTTGAATCTCCTCTGAATTCTTTTATGTATGATTGGTTATCTTTGCAAGTATCTTCGAATTATCAGTTTGGTTTGGTCTACTAGATTGATATTTCTTGCAATGGGAGAAGTTCTTAGCTTTGGGTTCAATCTTGCGGTGTCCTTTCCCAGTGACAGCAGGGGCAGCGCAAGGCACGTATTGTATTGTTGCCATCGAGGATAAAAAGATGGGGGTTATATCATATTGCTTGAGTTTATCCCTCTACATCATGTCATCTTGCCTAATGTGTTACTCTGTTCTTATGAACTTAGTACTCTAGATGCATGTTGGATAGTGGTCGATGTGTGGAGTAATAGCAGTAGATGCAGAATTGTTTTGATATACTTGTCGCGGACGTGATGCCTATATACATGATCATGCCTAGATATTCTCATAACTATGCACTTCTCTATCAATTGCTCGACAGTAATTTGTTCACCCACCGTAATACTTATGCTATCTTGAGAGAAGCCACTAGTGAAACCTATGGCCCCTGGGTCTATTTTCCATCATATAAGTTTCTGATCTACTTTATTTTGCAATCTTTACTTTTTATTCTATATCATAAAAATACCAAAAATATTTATCTTATTAATATCTCTATTAGATCTCACTCTTGCAAGTGGCCGTGAAGGGATTGGCAACCCATTTATCGCGTTGGTTGCAAGGTTCTTATTTGTTTGTGTAGGTACGAGGGACTTGCGTGTAGCCTCCTACTAGATTGATACCTTGGTTCTCAAAAACTGAGGGAAATACTTATGCTACTTTGCTGCATCACCCTTTCGTCTTCAAGGGAAAACCAACACAGTGCTCAAGAGGTAGCAGGGGGCAATGACACTTACATATCTCTACTCTTATAAAAAACAGAGTTGGTTATGATGGTGTTCCTGCCATCCTGCAGTATAGGCCATCCGATTTATATCCGACGCATAGGAAGGAAACTATGGCAATTTTGCAAAAAGATACCCACACCCCTCTCCACATTTGCAAATAACGCATTCCCTCATTTATCCTTTTCTCCCACAAGATAAACTACTCATACAAATGCATCTTGATGTTCCATGCAACGCATGGGCATCTTGCTAGTAGGGAGAAGGAGTTTGTGTGACACATATCTAGATATATTAAGGGATAGGTAGAGAGCATGTGTGTGAGGCATACTTAAAGCATCACGAAGATAAACAAACGATGTGCATGCAAGTGCCAAAAAAATGAAGCGAGAAACAATGTGTACGCGCGCGCGTGTGTGTGTGTGTGTGAGAGAGAGAGAGAGAGCGAAATCTAAAAACAAAAGGTGCTCTGCTAGAATCCCATTGTATATATTCATATGGTTCCAGAACTTGAGTTAACCTTAGGCATATGGGTGAGAGACATAAATATACTTTGAGACATTAGTGGTTGTGGTTGGGCGGAATTAAAAGGGTGGGCGTGTTCGACAGAGAGAGCGTGTGTGTTTCTGTGTGAGAGACTTGTAGGACAGGGTAGAAAGACGAATTCTAACCTTGACGAAGGGAGAGAAATACATGAAGTGCGCGTGTGTGATTCCGATGCCCACAGGGAAATGAGATATGTATGCATGTGAGAGAGATGGCACAATTCATTCACGTATCACTATCTAGCGATCGTGGACGTGCATCGCTTGACCATAAATCAATATCTACTTTGTATCATGGCCAAAGGCAATACCGATTCAACGCTATAAAGATTGGACACTCACATATCACATTTTTTCTATCTAAATAAACCTTTTCAGTTGTGCATGCCAAAGTTACAGTGATGTTTCTTCAAACAACAAATGTAGCTATCATGTACATGCACCATTGTTACTCTTGCATTCAAATTCATTAGTCTTGGATGATTTAAGGTTCTATTATGAAGTAATATATGTAATATTCATATATGAATTCAACGGGTACCAATTTATGAAATGGACGCTATGTAATCATATGAGGTAACACTTTTAAGTAGCGGACTACAATATCCATTTCTTTTTGTGCGCCTCTACACTAACACATCCATGCATTATGTTTAAAGTAAATAATCAATGGCACTAAATTATCTATTTACACCTGAAATACATAGGCTGAGCGTTTGATCCTTTTTTTGTGAACGCGCCTCTACACCCGTATGATTGGCCGCGCCCGTGTGAACGTCCAAATTATCGGTGCACCATCCCGAGTTTTTTTCTAGGGTGGACTTCACACCAGTTATTAACTACTGACGCGTGCCCCGTGTACACAGTCTCGCATGACCTTCCCGCTAGCACGGTCCAAAATTAGTTGAAACTGGATACGAATGATCCCGCGGGCTGCAAAATCTCCCACCTCCTTCTAAAATTTCTGCCACCTAGTCTTTAGCATGCGAAATTCCCCTTTTATTCTTGGTGCACAGAAACCAATAGTTACAATACCACCCTCATCTACATAATAGGTTAGGGCTGCTTTGGTAACTTTCGGTTCCCCCCACTACACAACACCCCCATTTCCTCTCCCCCTCCCCCCAAAACGACTAACCCCACAGCACCAGAGCATCTTACATCATGTCGTCCGTACTTAATCGGCCTTTCTACCCCTCCCCCCTCCAAACCCTAGACTGCTCATCCACCGGCGTACTAGAGCCCATTCACTGCCAGCAGCGTCCACCTCGCCGGATCTGCTTCTGCGGCCGCATCTACCCCTCCCACCTCCCCTAGAAACAAGTATACTGCTCATCCACCACTGTACCACAACCCATTTAGTGTCGTCCTTGTCCACGACGCCAGATCTGCTTCGCCGGTACTCTCGTCAACCGCAGCGCATCTGCAGCAGCTCATTCGTACTCCCCATTGGAAACGCTTCATCCACACACCCCCGGAGCCGCCCCATCAACGGCCTCTGATCCTCTTCACCGACACCTTCCTCAACCCTACCGGAGACGCTTCGCCGATACCATCGTCAACCCTACCGGAGTAGCTTGGCCTATACCATTCTCAACCCTACCGGGGCCGCTTTGCCAACTCACAAGTCACGGCCTCAGATCCGCTTCCTCGCACCCTCATCCAACCTACCGGAGCAGCTTCTGATGCCCCGTCCATGGCCGCAGATCTGCATCGTCGACACCATCCTTAACCCAACCACCGGAGTAGCTTCACCGACGCCCTCGTCCACGACCATAGAGCCGCTTCGCCCACACCGTAGTCCACCCTATCGGAGCCGCTCCACAAACACCCTACTCGACGGCTCTATATCTCCTTAATGAACCCCGACAACCAGCGCAACATCATCACCCTTGACGTTTCTAACCTGATTCCCACCGTCTGGCAAGATGCCAAGCACCCGCCACGACCTAGGTACTTGTCACCTTTAAACCTGTCCAGCATCACCTGCCTAATGTACATCAAATATACTAATAGGTCGATGTTACCTGTTATGCAGCTAGCAAAAACTATAAGGATGATGTTTCTTCTGGATCTAACAGCTTGGCCAACCAAGATCCTGGACTGAGGAATTGCTATGATCTTGTAAGTGCGTCTCTCTCTCTTGTATTGTTCTGTGCCTGCCAGCGTGCTTTTCTAGGATTTTCGACCAGTAATCCCTTTGTGCAGACAATGATTTCTACTACTGACTGCTAAATTAGATATGTAGATGTCATACATGATACTACCTCGTACCTTCGTTCCTAAATAAAAGTCTTTCTAGAGATTCCACTATATGCTACATATGGAGCAAAATGAGTGAATCTACACTCAAAAATGCATCTATATACATCTGTATGTGGTCCATACTAGAATCTCTACAAAGACATATATTTAGGAATAGAGGTAGTACATTACACAAAATCATAGGTGTCATGTAGGAATTCCAGTGCACTACATTAGGCTCCCTTAGAGTGCCTGCTAGTACAGCACACAGAGTCATGGCTAGTTTATCCTATGCACACAATCATTAATTGGTGGTTTAAATATGCGCAAAGGATATGCAATGTATTATCATGTAGAGATGTCTGAAATTAGCCGTGTCAACTTGCAGATAGGGTTACACAATGAAAAAGTACAAGATGTATGTGGCAATTCCATGGAACATCGCAAAAAAAGGAGAGGCAGCGGTGAGCCTATACAGTGTGCTATGGTACGTCACTCCTTCATTGCAATCATCGTGACATGTTATTTGTATGTCAGTTCTATTGGCCAAGTTTCTTAGGGACAATTATTACGAGTTATCCTAAGAAAATAAGCACCTGTGAATATAAGCTCCATGTAATAAGCCAACCAGTTCTTTTCATTGCCTTCCTTTTGAGCTTATCTTTGGTATGATCAGTGAAAAGTCTAGATTGCATCATATGTTTTCATTGTGCTGCCCATATGAAAATTAATTTGACTTGCAAACATCGCAAATTGAACCCAGTGCAGTAATTAATATGATAGAAAAATAGACCATCACTATTTGTTCAAAATGCAAATACAAAGATACCATCTACTTGGCACAATCTACTTTGGGCAATGTCTTCCATAGAGATCTCATTGCTTAATTTAAACGAAGAACACATGACCCACATTTAAATGAAGAACAATTATTTATTGAAATTTGATGGTCCAAGTGGCTGCTTATTATCATATAGCAGCACCACCTGAAAGCATCATATAGCAGCAGCTCATGGCAACTCATCATACATCAGTAGTGTGCAATTCATCATATACCAGCAGCAGCTTATAGCAATTCATCATATAGCAGGAGCAGGAGCAGCTCATAGCGATTCATCATATAGCAGCAGCAGGAGTAGCTCATAGCAATTCATCATATAGCAGCAGCAGGAGCAGATCATAGCAATTCATCATATAGCAGCAGCAGGAGCAGCTCATAGCAATTCATCATACAGCAGCAGCAGGAGCAGCTTATAGCAACTCATCATATGGCAGCAGCAGCTCATAGCAATTCATCATATAGCAGCAATAGCTCATAGCAATTCATCATATAACAGCAGCAGGAGCAGCTCATAGCAATGCATCATATAGCAGGAGCAGAAGCAACTCATAGCAATTCATCGTATAGTGGTTCAGAATGAAAATTTGGCAAAAAATCAGAGGAGATCCTCACATTGTGGGATGAGCTCATCCTTCAACAACACCTCAAGGCCACGGCCTGGGAGGAGGGGAGGGGGAATAAGGTGCCTTCTGCTGCAGTGTGGCATCAGCCGTAGTTGTGCAGCGCCCGCCGGAGTAGTGTGTTGGACGAACCACAGTGGAGCAACTGTTGGAGACCATGAGAGTGAGGGGCGGCGCCAGAGGGAGGAGGAGCCAGGGAGATTTGCCACTACCCGCCGGCCATGTAGCCTAGCTGGACAGAGCATCGTCGAGGACCAGGCCAGATGGGACCAGTGGCGACGACTCGTTGGAGGAACCCTAGTGCTGCAGGCAGGGGATCGAGGTAGAGGGAAAGGGGAGAGGAGATGCAAGCGGGCAGGGCAATGAACACTTGCGTGTTTGTTTTTACTTGAGGGTGAGGTGTGACGCGGGCATGCGTAGTTGCATTTTGAGTGTAATATAGGCAGATAACAGAGTCATTTCACTATTCCCCTTCCCTTCAATTTTTAGTGAGGTTCTACCCGAAACACCCCCCTCCAAAGCGAAATAAGTTAAGCCCCAGCCCATAACTCAAAAATGACTTATTTACATCTTTTATGGCTTATTTTGACAATAAGCTGAAAGTGCAACTATCCTAGGTGGTTTTGGTAATTCATAACAACATATAGCTCATTGAGCTAATGCTATTCCAAGACTATTATTTCAGGAAAGCTCAATGAATGGCATGGCATTGATGATGAAAGTGGATCCCTCAAAATACTAAGGGCAAAGGATTTGCTCAAGCTCAATATCTCAAGACTCTTCATTTTATATTTTAGTGATCCAAGATCACATTGAGTCTATAGGAAAAGCCAATACTATCAAGGAGGGATGAGGTGTTGCTTAATGAGCCTCTTGCTTCATGTGCTTAGTGATATGCTCCAAAACCTACAGCTACTTCCTCACATCCACAAATGACCTAAACCCAAAGCCAAAATCGGTCACACCGATTCTTCCTATCCGGCGCCACCGATTTTAAATGTCATAGCCACTGCCACAAACCCTAGGCAAATCGGTTCTACCGATAGGGATCTTGGTCTCACCGAGATGGGATTGTAATCTCTTTGTTTCCCTTCGTAACATTTCGGTCAAACCGAAGTGAGCGGTCGGTCCCACCGAGATTGCAATGTAAACTCTCTGTTTCCCTTTTGTAACATTTCGGTCTCACCGAAAAGAGCAAATCGGTCCCACCGAGTTTACCTGACCAACTCTCTGGAAAGCTTATTACCAAAATCGGTCTCACCGAGTTTGTGTAATCGGTCTTACCGAGATTATGTTATGCCCTAACCCTAACCGAATTAGTCTCACCGAGTTGCATGTCAGTCCCACCGAAAATCACTAACGGTCACTAGGTTTACTAAATCGGTCCGACCGAGTCTGTTGAATCGGTCCCACCGAGTTTGGTAAATTATGTGTAACGGTTAGATTTTGTGTGGAGGCTATATATACCCCTCCACCTCCTCTTCATTCGTAGAGAGAGCCATCAGACTAAACCTACACTTCCAACTTACCATTTCTGAGAAAGAACGACCTACTCATGTGTTGAGGCCAAGATATTCCATTCCTACCATATGAATCTTGATCTCTAGCCTTCCCCAAGTTGCTTTCCACTCAAATCTTCTTTCCACCAGATCCAAATCCTATGAGAGAGAGTTGAGTGTTGGGGAGACTATCATTTGAAGCACAAGAGCAAGGAGTTCATCATCAACGCACCATTTGTTACTTCTTGGAGAGTGGTGTCTCCTAGATTGGCTAGGTGTCACTTGGGAGCCTCCGACAAGATTGCGGAGTTGAACCAAGGAGTTTGTAAGGGCAAGGAGATCGCCTACTTCGTGAAGATCTACCGTTATTGAGGCAAGTCCTTCGTGGGCGACGGCCATGGTGGGATAGACAAGGTTGCTTCTTCGTGGACCCTTCTTGGGTGGAGCCCTCCATGGACTCGCGCAACCGTTACCCTTCGTGGGTTGAAGTCTCCATCAACGTGGATGTACGATAGCACCACCTATCGGAACCACGCCAAAAACATCTGTGTCTCCAACTGCGTTTGAATCCTCCAAACACTTCCCTTTACTTTCTTGCAAGTTGCATGCTTTAGTTTCCGCTGCCTATATACTCTTTGCATGCTTTCTTGAATTGTGTGATGATTGCTTGACTTGTCCTAAGATAGCTAAAATCTGCCAAACTCTAAAATTGGGAAAAGGTTAAGTTTTTAATTGCTCAAGTAGTCTAATCACCCCCCCTCTAGACATACTTCAAAGTCTTACAAGTGGTATCAGAGCTTTGGTCTCCATTTGCTTTGATTTCCATAGCTTTTGGTGGTCATAGCCTTGGTTTCACAACCTAGGAGAGTATGGCGTCTAGCGAGGGAAATTATCACCGTAGAGGTCCTTACTTTGATGGTACTAATTTTGCTAGTTGGAAGCATAAGATGAAAATGCATATTCTCGGGCATAACCCCGCCGTTTGGGTAATTATTTGTATTGGCTTGCAAGGTGATTTGTTTGATGGGAGAGAGCCGAACCGTGAAGCTAATGAGGAAGAATTGAAGATGCTGCAATACAACGCTCAAGCTTGTGATATCATCTTCAACGGATTGTGCCCCAAAGAATTCAACAAAATCAGCCGTCTTGAGAATGCAAAGGAAATTTGGGACACTTTGATTGATATGCACGAAGGTACCGAATCCGTCAAGGAATCCAAGTTGGATGTGCTCCAAAGTCAGCTTGACAAGTTTAAAATGAAGGATGGTGAAGGTGTTGCTAAAATGTACTCTAGGCTTTCTCTTATTACAAATGAGATTGCCGGCTTAGGGAGTGAAGAGATGACCGACAGATTCATCATCAAGAAGATCCTAAGAGCATTGGATGGAAAGTATGATACCGTGTGCACATTGATCCAAATGATGCCAAACTACAAAGATCTCAAGCCAACCGAAGTCATTGGAAGGATTGTTGCTCATGAGATGTCACTCAAGGATAAGGAGGAACTTCACAACAAGTCAAGTGGTGCTTACAAAGCCTCAAGTGAAGCCCCCACATCATCAAGTGAGAAACAAACCTTCAATGAAGAATTGAGCTTAATGGTGAAGAACTTCAACAAATTCTACAAGAGTAGAAGCAAAGAAAGAAGCTCCAAGTCAAGGTCTTACCATGACAAAAGATCTTCTAGTCGAGAGCGTAATTGCTACAATTGTGGGAGGCCTGGACACTATTCCAATGAGTGTACGGCACCCTACAAAAGAAGAGAAGATTCCCCAAAAAGAAGAAGCAAAAGAGAAGAATCACCACCAAGAGAGAGGAGGAGTAGAGATGATCGTTATGAACGAAGAACCTCACGAAGAAGCAAAGATTCGGAAAGGAAGGACAAGTCATCAAGGAGCTACACAAAACGAAGACATCAAGCTCATGTTGGTGAATGGGTTTCCGGCTTCGACTCCAACAAACACTCCAAGAGAAGCTATCACTCCGACTCCGAATATACTCAAGATGAAGGTGTTGCCGGTCTAGCACTTGTATCAACCAACTCCTACGACATATTTGATTCACCAAATGAAGGAATTGGAAGATGCTTCATGGCCAAAGGTCCAAAGGTAACACATCCTGAGTATGTTGATTTCAATAGTGATGAAGATGACTTGCTTGTGGATGATGATTTACTTGTTGACAACTCTAGTGATGAATACTATGATGAAACGTCAATTAATCATGCTAAACAAGATAAAACGAATGACAATGATAAGGAGAAGATTGAGCATCTAACTAAAGAACTAAACACTCTTAAGTTAGCTCATGAAACTATCTTCGAAAATCATCGAGAACTTTTAAGGGCTCATGAGAAGTTACGCTTTGAAAAGCTCAATCTTGAGCAAGAGCATGAGTTCTTAAAAGCAATCAATGATGATCTCCGTAGGAAAAGTTCTTCTTACATTGCCAAGCGTTTACTCCTATCTACTTACATGCCTCAAGTCAAGTCTAGTAACAAGTACAAGAAAGATACTTCCTCTAGTAGTAACAATAATAATGTAAAATCCAATATTGTTGCTTCTAGTAGTTCTCTTGATTCCACTAATGATTCTCTTAGCCAAGTTACACTTGAGCAAGAAAATAGCTTATTGAAGGGAATTATAGAGAAAGGTGTTTACAAGAGCCTTGCTAGGAGTAAGCAATTCGAGGAAATTGTACGCAAGCAAGGAAGACACCGGAAGAATCAAGGTGTTGGTTTTGAACGGAAGTTCAATGCCAATGGATTTGAGTGGGAAGAAGATCAATACCCCAAGACGAAGTTTGTTCCTCAACAAGAGAAGTATGATCCTACTTCCTTCAAGGGAACACAAGCTCAAGATGATCTTCCACCACAAGACCATAAAGGCAAGGACAAGCTTCAAGAAGAGATTGATGCATTTGAAGAAGCACCTAAGGTCTCGGTCAAGTGGATTCCCAAGACTACGTCAAGTTCTACTTCATCAAGTACAACTACAACTCTGAGGATTCCCATCAAGATGATGTGGATCCCGAAGAAGAAGAACTAGAGAGTTCTTGAGGGTGACTCCGCCAACATTCTTCACTCATATTATTATGGCAAGGACAGGTGCAATCAACTTCCACATCTTGCACTAGTTCAAGGAGTCACAAACCCTCATGTTGGTAAGGCAAGGAACAAGGTAACCTAATATTTTCATGGACATCATCTTGTGTGTGCATCACTCTATGTCTATGGATATTCTTGTTTGTTCCTTGTGGGACTAACCCATGTAGGTATGTTGAAAGTGCAACTCACTCCAACGATTTGCTCCAAATGATCTACATCAACATTGAGCATCCACATCTTCAACACCTACATGAAGTCATCATCGACAAACCCAAGGTTAGTTCATCCCTCTAAAAGGGGATCTCACATCTAGGGGGAGCTTAACTCTAAGACTTGAGTCAAAGCAACTCTAATGGTGTGAACACATCAATGCATTATGTAAAAGTGGTAACCCCACTTGGGCTTAAACGATGAGTATGACCTATGATCAAATGTTTATCATTTGACTCCTAAGTCAATATACTCATATATAGATGACCTAGTCATCGCCAATTGTTTAATAGATGCTAGAATTGGTTGTGCATGCTTTGCCACATATTTCATTTGCCATCTTATTGTGTGAGCATGTTGGTGCATATTTTACTCATTCAAGGAAACCCACTTGTTGTTTTGATTGTTTGGTTCTTCCTTCTTTTGGCCAAGTGGATGGACAAGAATGCCTAAGAACTTTCTCTAGCTATCTATGCTCTTCTCATCTCAAACTCTATTCATGCTACATCACAAAATTTGATCAAGTCAGATTCGAACCACTCTATGTGAGGAGCACTCGGAGTCCCTGATT
Source organism: Triticum dicoccoides (assembly GCF_002162155.2). Classification (NCBI taxonomy): domain Eukaryota; kingdom Viridiplantae; phylum Streptophyta; class Magnoliopsida; order Poales; family Poaceae; genus Triticum; species Triticum dicoccoides. The sequence continues at coordinate 438,671,394 of NC_041393.1, read as the reverse complement.
TGTCATAGACTTAAACTTCCAAAACTTCTTTGTGATTCTCGGTCTGACCGATTCCTCCATTTCGGTCCTACCGAGATCACTAAGTCGATCTAGGTTTTCAATCTCGGTGCAACCGATTTGAACTTCTCGGTCACACCGAGTTGCTGTAACTGAACACAGTTATGCATCTCGGTGCCACCGAGTTGTTCCACTCGGTCACACCGACAGGGCCGGGCTATATTGTTGGGGAATGTAGCAGAAATTCAAAAATTTTCCTACGCAACACCAAGATCTATCTATGGAGAGACCAGCAACGAGTAGAAAGGGAGTGCATCTACATACCCTTGTAGATCGCTAAGCGGAAGCGTTCAAGTGAACGGGGTTGATGGAGTCGTACTCGTCGTGATTCAGATCACCGATGATCAAGTGCCGAACGGACGGCACCTCCGCGTTCAACACACGTACAGCCCGGTGACGTCTCCCACGCCTTGATCCAGCAAGGAGAGAGGGAGAGGTTGAGGAAGACTCCATCCAACAGAAGCACAACGGCGTGGTGGTGGTGGAGGAGCGTGGCAATCCCGCAGGGCTTCGCCAAGCACCATGGGAGAAGAGGAGGAGGGAGAGGGGCAGGGCTGCACCAACGAGAGATCAAATCATGTGTTATGGGCAGCCCTATGCCTCACTATTTATAGGGGGAGAGGGGGCTGCGCCCCCCTCTAGGGTTTCCCACCCCCAAGGGGTGCGGCCAGCCCTAGATGGCAAAGGGGGCGGCGGCCAGGAGGGGGAGAGAGGGGAGGCGCCCACTAGGTGGGCCTTAAGGCCCATCTGGACTAGGGTTTGCCCCCTCCCACTCTCCCTTGAGCCTTGGCCCCTTGTGGGGGGCGCACCAGCCCACCTAGGGGCTGGTCCCCTCCCACACATGGCCCACGCAGCCTTCTGGGGCAGGTGGCCCCACCTTGTGGACCCCCGGGACCCTCCCGGTGGTCCCGGTACAATACCGATATCGCCCGAAACTTTTTCGGTGACCAAAACAGGACTTCCCATATATAAATCTTTACCTCCGGACCATTCCGGAACTCCTCGTGATGTCCGGGATCTCATCCGGGACTCCGAACAACATTCGGTAACCACATACAAGCTTCCTTTATAACCCTAGTGTCATCGAACCGTAAGTGTGTAGACCCTACGGGTTCGGGAGACAAGCAGACATGACCGAGACATTCTCCGGTCAATAACCAACAGCGGGATCTGGATACCCATGTTGGCTCCCACATGTTCCACGATGATCTCATCGGATGAACCACGATGTCAAGGACTCAATCGATCCCGTATACAATTCCCTTTGTCTAGCGGTATTTTACTTGCCCGAGATTCGATCGTCGGTATCCAATACCTTGTTCAATCTCGTTACCGGCAAGTCACTTTACTCGTTCCGTAACACATCATCCCGTGATCAACTCCTTGGTCACATTGCGCATATGATGATGTCCTACCAAGTGGGCCCAGAGATACCTCTCCGTTTACACGGAGTGACAAATCCCAGTCTCGATCCGCATAAAACAATAGATACTCTCGGAGATACATGTAGTGTACCTTTATAGTCACCCAGTTACGTTGTGACGTTTGATACACCCAAGGCACTCCTACGGTATCCAGGAGTTACACGATCTCATGGTCAAAGGAAGAGATACTTGACATTGGCAAAGCTCTAGCAAATGAACTACACGATCTTTTGTGCTAGTCTTAGGATTGGGTCTTGTCCATCACATCATTCTCCTAATGATGTGATCCCGTTATCAACGACATCCAATGTCCATAGCCAGGAAACCATGACTATCTGTTGATCACAACGAGCTAGTCAACTAGAGGCTCACTAGGGACATATTGTGGTCTATGTATTCACACGTGTATTACGATTTCCGGATAATACAGTTATAGCATGAATAAAAGACTATTATCATGAACAAAGAAATATAATAATAACTTATTTATTATTGCCTCTAGGGCATATTTCCAACAGTCTCCCACTTGCACTAGAGTCAATAATCTAGTTCACATCGCCATGTGATTAACACTCACAGGTCACATCGCCATGTGACTAATACCCAAGAGTTTACTAGAGTCAGTAGTCTAGTTCACATCACTATGTGATTAACACTCAATGAGTTTTATGTTTGATCATGTTGCTTGTGAGAGAGGTTTTAGTCAACGGGTCTGAACCTTTCAGATCCGTGTGTGCTTTACAAATCTCTATGTCATCTCCTAGATGCAGCTACCACGCTCTATTTGGAGCTGTTCCAAACAACTGTTCCACTTGGAGCTATTCTAAATTGTTGCCCCATAATACGTATCCGGTATCTCTACTTAGAGCTATCCGGATAGGTGTTAAGCTTGCATCGACGTAACCTTTACGATGAACTCTTTTACCACCTCCATAATCGAGAAAATTCCTTAGTCCACTAGTTACTAAGGATAACTTTGACCGCTGTCTGTGATCCATTCATGGATCACTCTTGTACCCCTTGACTGACTCATGGCAAGGCACACTTCAGGTGCGGTACACAGCACAGCATACTATAGAGCCTACGTCTGAAGCATAGGGGACGACCTTCGTCCTTTCTCTCTATTCTGCCATGGTCGAGCTTTAAGTCTTAACTTCGTACCTTACAACTCAGGCAAGAACTTCTTCTTTGACTGATCCATCTTGAACACCTTCAAGATCATGTCAAGGTATATGCTCATTTTGAAAGTATTATTAAGCATTTTGATCTATCCTTATAGATCTCAATGCTCAATGTTCAAGTAGCTTAATCCAGGTTTTCTATTGAAAAACACCTTTCAAATAACCCTATATGCTTTCTAGAAATTCTACATCATTTCTGATCAACATATACTCATCAGAAATTCTATAGTGCTCCCACTCACTTCTTTGGAAATACAAGTTTCTCATAAACTTTGTACAAACCCAAAATTTTTGATCATCATCAAAGCATACATTCCAACTCCGAGATGCTCACTCCAGTCCTTAGAAGGATTGCTGGAGCTAGCATACCTTTTTAGCATCCTTAGGATCGACAAAAACTTTCTAATTGTATTACATACAACCTTTCCTCACGAAAACTGGTAAGGAAACTCGTTTTGATATCCATCTGCCAGATTTCATAAATACAGCTAATGCTAACATGAATCCGACGGACTTTAAGCATCGCTACGGATGAGAAAATCTCATCGTAGTCAACTCCTTGAACTTGTGAAAAACTTTTCGCCACAAGTCGAGCTTCATGGACGGTGACATTACCATCCACGTCCGTCTTCTTCTTAAAGATCCATTTATCTTAATGGCTTGCCGATCATCGGGCAAGTCCACCAAAGTCCATGGATCCGTTCTCGGATTTTATGGCCTCGAGCCATTTATCGGAATCCGGGCCCACCATCGTTTATCCATAGCTCGTAGGTTCATTGTTGTCCAGCAACATGACTTCCAAGACAGGATTACGTACCACTCTGAAGTAGTACGCATCCTTGTCATCCCATGAGGTTTGGTAGTGACTTGATCCGAAGTTTCATGATCAATATCATAAGCTTCCACTTCAATTGGTGTAGGTGCCACAGGAACAACTTCCTGTGCCCTGCTACACACTTGTTGAAGAGACGGTTCAATAACCTCATCAAGTCTCCACCATCCTCCCACTCAATTCTTTCGAGAGAAACTTTTCCTCGAGAAAGGACCCGATTCTAGAAACAATTCATATTGCTTTCGGATCTGAATTAGGAGGTATACCCAACTGTTTTGGGTTTCCTATGAAGATGCATTTTATCCGCTTTGGGTTCGAGCTCATCAACCTGAAACTTTTTCATATAAGCGTCGCAGCCCCAAACTTTTAAGAAACGACAACTTAGGTTTCTCTAAACCATAATTCATACGGTGTCATCTCAACGGAATTACGCGGTGCCCTATTTAAAGTGAATGTGGTTGTCTCTAATGCCTAACCCATGAACAATAGTGGTAATTCGATAAGAGACATCATGGTATGCATCATATCCAATAGGGTGCAACTATGATGTTCGGACACACCATCCTCCTACGGTGTTCCAGGCGGTATTAATTGTGAAACAATTTCCACAATGTCTTAATTGTGTGCCAAAACTCGTAACTCAGATATTCATCTCTATGATCGTATCATAGACATTTTATCCTCTTGTCACAATGATCTCCTACTTCACTCTGAAATTACTTGAACCATTCAATAATTCAGACTTGTGTTTCATCAAGTAAATATTCTCAACATCTACTCGAATCATCTGTGAAGTAAGCACATAACGATATTCACTGCATGCCTCAGCACTCATTGGACTGCACACATCAAAATGTGTTGCTTCCAACAAGTTGCTATCTTGTTCCATTTTACTGAAAGTGAGGCTTTTCAGTCACCTTGTCCATGTGGTATGATTTGCATATCTCAAGTGATTCAAAATCAAGTGAGTCCAAACGATCCATTTGCATGGAGTTTCTTCATGCATATATACCAATAGACATGGTTCGCATGTCTCAAACTTTTCAAAAATGAGTGAGTCCAAAGATCCATCAACATGGAGCTTCTTCATGCGTTTTATACCATTATGACTTACATGGCAGCGCCACAAGTAAGTGGTACTATCATTACTATCTTATATCTTTTGGCATAAAATGTGTATCCCTACGATCAAGATTCAATAAACCATTCCTTTAGGTGCAAGAGCACTTATTCAGGTTTAATACTAATCTTGATGGTAGAGGGAGCGTGCGATGTTAGATCACATCTAACTTGGAAACACTTCCAACACATATCGTCAGCTCACCTTTAGCTAGTCTCCGTTTCATTCCGTAGCTTTTATTTCGAGTTACTAACACTTAGCAACCGAACCGGTATCTAATACCCTGGTGCTACTAGGAGTACTAGTAAAGTACACATTAACATAATGTATATCCAATATACTTCTATCGACTTTGCCAGCCTTCTCATCTACCAAGTATCTAGGGTAATTCTGCTCCAGTGGCTGTTCCCCTTATTACAGAAGCACTCAGTCTCGGGTTTGGGTTCAACCTTGGGTTTCTTCACTAGAGCAGCAGCTGAATTGCCGTTTCATGAAGTATCCCTTCTTGCCCTTGCCCTTCTTGAAACTAGTGGTCTCACTGACCATCAACGATTGATGCTCCTTCTTGATTTCTACTTTCGCGGTGTCAAACATCGCGAATATCTCAAGGATCATCATATATGTCCCTGATATATTATAGTTCATCACGAAGCTCTAGCAGCTTGGTGGTAATGACTTCGGAGAAACATCACTATCTCATCTGGAATATTAACTCCCACTCGATTCAAGTGATTGTTGCACTCAGACAATCTGAGCATAAGCTCAACGATTGAGCTTTTCTCCCTTAGTTTGTAGGCTAAGAAAATTGTCGGAGGTCTTGTACCTCTTGACGTGGGCACGAGCCTGAAATCCCAATTTCAGCCCTCGAAACATCTCATATGTTCCGCGATGTTTCGAAAAACGTCTTTGGTGCCTTAATTCCAAACCGTTTAACTGAACTATCACGTAGTTATCAAAACGTGTATGTCCGATGTTCACAACATCCACAAACGACGTTTGGGGTTCAGCACACTGAGCGGTGCATTAAGGACATGAGCTTTCTAGTGTCCGCATAATCGCTACTGTCAACTTTCAACTATATTTTCTCTAGGAACATATCTAAAACAGTAGAACTATAGCGTGAGCTACGACATAATTTGCAAAAGGTCTTTTGACTATGTTCAGGATAATTAAGTTCATCTTATGAACTCCCACTCAGATAGACATCCCTCTGGTCATCTAAGTGATTACATGATCCGAGTCAACTAGGTCGTGTCCGATCATCACGTGAGACGGACTAGTTAACGTCGGTGAACATCTTCATGTTGATCGTATCTACTATACGACTCATGCTCGACCTTTCGGTCTCCGTGTTCCGAGGCCATGTCTGCACATGCTAGGCTCGTCAAGTTAACCCTAAGTGTTTTCGCTGTGTAAAACTGTCTTACACCCGTTGTATGTGAACGTAAGAATCCATCACACCCGATCATCACGTGGTGCTTAGAAGCGACGAACTGTAGCAACGGTGCACAGTTAGGGGAGAACACTTCTTGAAATTTTGTAAGGGATCATCTTATTTACTACCGTCGTCCTAAGTAAACAAGATGCATAAACATGATAAACATCACATGCAATCAAATAGTGACATGATATGGCCAATATCATTTTGCTCCTTTTGATCTTCATCTTCGGGGCTCCATGATCATCATCGTCACCGGCATGACACCATGATCTCCATCATCATGATCTCCATCATCGTGTCTTCATGAAGTTGTCACGCCAACGACTACTTCTACTTCTATGGCTAACGCGTTTAGCAATAAATTAAAGTAAGTTACATGGCGTTCTTCAATGACACGCAGGTCATACAAAAAATAAAGACAACTCCTATGGCTCCTGCCGGTTGTCATACTCATCGACATGCAAGTCGTGAATCCTATTACAAGAACATGATCAATCTCATACATCACATATATCATTCATCACATCCTTTTGGCCATATCACATCACATAGCATACCCTGCAAAAACAAGTTAGACGTCCTCTAATTGTTGTTTGCATGTTTTACGTGGCTGCTATGGGTTTCTAGCAAGAACGTTTCTTACCTACGCAAAACCACAACGTGATATGCCAATTGCTATTTACCCTTCATAAGGACCCTTTTCATCGAATCCGTTCCGACTAAAGTGGGAGAGACTGGCACCCGCTAGCCACCTTATGCACCAAGTGCATGTCAATCGGTGGAACCTGTCTCACGTAAGAGTACGTGTAAGGTCGGTCCGGGCCGCTTCATCCCACAATACCGTCGAAACAAGATTGGACTAGTAACGGTAAGCATATTGAACAACATCAACGCCCACAACTACTTTGTGTTCTACTCGTGCAAAGAATCTACGCAATAGACCTAGCTCATGATGCCACTTTGGGGAACGTAGCAGAAATTCAAAAATTTTCCTACGCAACACCAAGATCTATCTATGGAGAGACCAGCAACGAGTAGAAAGGGAGTGCATCTACATACCCTTGTAGATCGCTAAGCGGAAGCGTTCAAGTGAACGGGGTTGATGGAGTCGTACTCGTCGTGATTCAGATCACCGATGATCAAGTGCCGAACGGACGGCACCTCCGCGTTCAACACACGTACAGCCCGGTGACGTCTCCCACGCCTTGATCCAGCAAGGAGAGAGGGAGAGGTTGAGGAAGACTCCATCCAACAGCAGCACAACGGCGTGGTGGTGGTGGAGGAGCGTGGCAATCCCGCAGGGCTTCGCCAAGCACCATGGGAGAAGAGGAGGAGGGAGAGGGGCAGGGCTGCACCAACGAGAGATCAAATCATGTGTTATGGGCAGCCCTATGCCTCACTATTTATAGGGGGAGAGGGGGCTGCGCCCCCCTCTAGGGTTTCCCACCCCCAAGGGGTGCGGCCAGCCCTACATGGCAAAGGGGGCGGCGGCCAGGAGGGGGAGAGAGGGGAGGCGCCCACTAGGTGGGCCTTAAGGCCCATCTGGACTAGGGTTTGCCCCCTCCCACTCTCCCTTGAGCCTTGGCCCCTTGTGGGGGGCGCACCAGCCCACCTAGGGGCTGGTCCCCTCCCACACATGGCCCACGCAGCCTTCTGGGGCAGGTGGCCCCACCTTGTGGACCCCCGGGACCCTCCCGATGGTCCCGGTACAATACCGATATCGCCCGAAACTTTTCCGGTGACCAAAACAGGACTTCCCATATATAAATCTTTACCTCCGGACCATTCCGGAACTCCTCGTGACGTCCGGGATCTCATCCGGGACTCCGAACAACATTCGGTAACCACATACAAGCTTCCTTTATAACCCTAGCGTCATCGAACCTTAAGTGTGTAGACCCTACGGGTTCGGGAGACAAGCAGACATGACCGAGACATTCTCCGGTCAATAACCAACAGCGGGATCTGGATACCCATGTTGGCTCCCACATGTTCCACGATGATCTCATCGGATGAACCACGATGTCAAGGACTCAATCGATCCCGTATACAATTCCCTTTGTCTAGCGGTATTTTACTTGCCCGAGATTCGATCGTCGGTATCCAATACCTTGTTCAATCTCGTTACCGGCAAGTCACTTTACTCGTTCCGTAACACATCATCCCGTGATCAACTCCTTGGTCACATTGCGCATATGATGATGTCCTACCGAGTGGGCCCAGAGATACCTCTCCGTTTACACGGAGTGACAAATCCCAGTCTCGATCCGCATAAAACAATAGATACTTTCGGAGATACCTGTAGTGTACCTTTATAGTCACCCAGTTACATTGTGACGTTTGATACACCCAAGGCACTCCTACGGTATCCAGGAGTTACACGATCTCATGGTCAAAGGAAGAGATACTTGACATTGGCTAAGCTCTAGCAAATGAACTACACGATCTTTTGTGCTAGTCTTAGGATTGGGTCTTGTCCATCACATCATTCTCCTAATGATGTGATCCCGTTATCAACGACATCCAATGTCCATAGCCAGGAAACCATGACTATCTGTTGATCACAACGAGCTAGTCAACTAGAGGCTCACTAGGGACATATTGTGGTCTATGTATTCACACGTGTATTACGATTTCCGGATAATACAGTTATAGCATGAATAAAAGACTATTATCATGAACAAAGAAATATAATAATAACTTATTTATTATTGCCTCTAGGGCATATTTCCAACATATATATAGTCATGGGCAAAATTTTGGAAACTTCTCCGAACCCCTTCGCCCGCGCACTAGCTCACTCTGCCTCCAAGGTCTCCGGATCGTCTCCTCGTCTCCAGCCGCCTCCTGTCGCTGGTCTCCGCCGCCGTCAACGGAATTCAACCCCGCCGTTGCCGCCGTAGCGAGTTCATCGCCAAGCTAGGGTATGGACTCGATCACTGAGCTATCCTTGTCCGATTCCTAGCACATTGTGTTCTTATTGATTCTTGCCATGATTGAAACACTCCTGTCCAGTCAATGCAATCCGTAGATTAGATGAGATTTGAAAATTTAGGGTTAGGTTTCCGCCGAAACCTCGGACCCACCAAGTTGAAAAACTCGGTCCCACCGATTTGGCTTACGCCATTGCACTAGTAACTCTCGGTTTGACCGAGAATTGCTAATCGGTGCGACCGATTTTAGGACTTTGTGAAACCCTAGCAGTCTCGGTGCCACCGAACTGTGACTCGGTCCAACCGAGTTCATCAGTTTAGGTTCCAAAACTGCTTTGGTATCACCAAGTTTGAAAATCGGTTGATCCGAAATGCTTTCTATGGAAAACTAAAACTGAATTTTTGAATCATTCTTTAGCAAAAATCTCTGCATTTTGTGATGCTCATCCACTCCATCTCATCTATAACTCTTCACAGGGTCAGCAGTCAGAGTTTGCAGCATGTCAGACCAGAGTGACAGTCAGAACAGGTCAGAAGGGCAGATGCAAATGAGTGAGGGCACTAGTCCCTCCAGCACTTCAGATGAAGGCAGTAGGAGCAGCTTGGTTACTTGATAGCATCAACACTGAGGATTGAGAAGGGGTTGGGCACCTTAACTCAGAATCAGGAGAGCTTGGAAAGAATCATGGAACAAAAATTCTATGATCTTGATGTCAAGGTAACTGAGATTCAGTCAGTTGTGGAGCAGCTGCAGGATGACATGCAGGAGAGAAAGGGCAAGACTACCACTAATGTATTTGCCAGAGTGCCTAGAGCTCAGAGGTCAGCTGCAGTGCCAGTGCCAGACACTAGAGCAACATCATCTGCACCAGCCACAACTCCTACAGCTCCAGTGCAACCAGCTCCAGCACCAACTCCTCCAGCTCCCTCAACATCAACTGAAGCCTTCGTCCAAGGAGCCATCTCTACACCACCAACTGAAGATCAAGCCTGAGAGTTGATCTAGCACTATGCATTTTCTATGAACTTTTTGGTAACTTGTTGCCAAAGGGGGAGAAAAATGTATAGATCATAGGCTTCGAGAGAGAGAGAGAGAGAGAGAGAGAGAGTGTTGCTTTTGTTCTCTCTTGCTTTGGTGGTTTAATACTTGTTTGCTTTTGATTGCTTGAGATACTATGCTATTCTTGTGAGACATTGATGATCATGTTTTTGATCTTAAGCTACACTTATGCATGTTTGATGATATTATCTTATCTATCCTATGTGATCATTCACTTTGCTTGGTGATGAGTGCATGTATTCAATCTTTATCATTTTGAGCGCTCCACCAAGATGTATGTGACATGGAAGAGTAACCCATGAGCCTAATTCCTTGTGCATTTGCAGTCCAAAGCAAACCTTAAACTATGCACAAATTTAGGGGGAGCTCTTGCTTATCACATACTTCTCGAAGCGACGATGTTTTTAAATCTTATTATCATTTGTCCAAGCTTTGATCTATATGTTGTCATCAATTACCAAAAAGGGGGAGATTGAAAGTGCAACTATCCCTAGGTAGTTTTGGTAATTCATAACAACATATAACTCATTGAGCTAATGCTATTCCAAGACTATTATTTCAGGAAAGCTCAATGAATGGCATGGCATGGATGATGGAAGTGGATCCCTCTAAATACTAAGGACGAAGGATTGGCTCAAGCTCAATAGCTCAAGACTCTTCATTTTATATTTTAGTGATCCAAGATCACATTGAGTCTATAGGAAAAGCATCAAGGAGGGATGAGGTGTTGCTTAATGAGCCTCTTGCTTCATGTGCTTAGTGATATGCTCCAAAACCCTCAGCTACTTTTTCACATCCACAAATGTCCTAAACCCAAAGCCAAAATCGGTCACACCGATTCTTCCTATCCGGCGCCACCGATTTCAAATGTGATAGCCACTGCCACAAACCCTAGGCAAATCGGTTCTACCGATAGGGATCTCGGTCTCACCGAGATGGGATTGTAATCTCTCTATTTCCCTTCGTAACATTTCGGTCAAACCGAAGTGAGCGGTCGGTCCCACCGAGATTACAATGTAAACTCTCTGTTTCCCTTTTGTAACATTTCGGTCTCACCGAAAAGAGCAAATCGGTCCCACCGAGTTTACCTGACCAACTCTCTGGAAAGCTTATTACCAAAATCGGTCTCACCGAGTTTGTGTAATCGGTCTTACCGAGATTACGTTATGCCCTAACCCTAACCGAATCGGTCTCACCGAGTTGCATGTCAGTCCCACCGAAAATCACTAACGGTCACTAGGTTTACTAAATCAGTTCGACCGAGTCTGTTGAATCGGTCCCACCGAGTTTGGTAAATTATGTGTAACGGTTAGATTTTATGTGGAGGCTATATATACCCCTCCACCTCCTCTTCATTCGTAGAGAGAGCCATCAGACTAAACCTACACTTCCAACTTACCATTTCTGAGAAAGAACGACCTACTCATGTGTTGAGGCCAAGATATTCCATTCCTACCATATGAATCTTGATCTCTAGCCTTCGCCAAGTTGCTTTCCACTCAAATCTTCTTTCCACCAGATCCAAATCCTATGAGAGAGAGAGTTGAGTGTTGGGGAGACTATCATTTGAAGCACAAGAGCAAGGAGTTCATCATCAACGCACCATTTGTTACTTCTTGGAGAGTGGTGTCTCCTAGATTGGCTAGGTGTCACTTGGGAGCCTCTGACAAGATTGCGGAGTTGAACCAAGGAGTTTGTAAGGGCAAGGAGATCGCCTACTTCATAAAGATCTACCGTTATTAACGCAAGTCCTTCGTGGGCGACAGCCATGGTGGAATAGACAAGGTTGCTTCTTCGTGGACCCTTCTTGGGTGGAGCCCTCCGTGGACTCGCGCAACCGTTACCCTTCGTGGGTTGAAGTCTCCATCAACGTGGATGTACGATAGCACCACCTATCGGAACCACGCCAAAAACATCCGTGTCTCCAACTGCGTTTGAATCCTCCAAACCCTTCCCTTTACTTTCTTGCAAGTTGCATGCTTTAGTTTCTGCTGCCTATATACTCTTTGCATGCTTGCTTGAATTGTGTGATGATTGCTTGACTTGTCCTAAGATAGCTAAAATCTGCCAAACTCTAAAATTGGGAAAAGGTTAAGTTTTTAATTGGTCAAGTAGTCTAATCACCCCCCCCCTCTAGACATACTTCAAGGTCCTACATAAGCCTTGAAAAGGGGGAATCGAACTGGCCCTTAACCTACAATTCAATTGTGCATGCAATGATGAATCACTCCTGCCTGCTATAGTGTAAATTTAGGCATCATCATACATGGTATAACCTAATACATGTGCATTCCATTATAAAATCTGGAATATGCAATGGTTATGTTAGTTCATACGTTGCACATGATGTTTAAATGCCCCTTAAATCTGGTCAGTCAAGTGATGGTTTTTAAGCCTCCTTCTTTGCTTCTTTTCTTGATATGTAAGATTTGCTCACACATCTGTTCAATTACTTGTTTGCATTAGCCAGCCATACTAGGACTGTTTGCTTTGATTACTTGTTGTTCTTGACCTAACACTCTAATAGAGCATGTCAACGATTTAAACACTAAGGGCTGCTGTAGCGAGGCCTTGTCTAACTCATAGGTGACATAAAGGTTTGGCTGTACACTAAAGTAGGCTCTCCAAGAGTACCTGGAGATCCAGTTCGAAGGTATGCCTAGTTTTTACATAGTGCAGACATAGTAAATTCTCATTTCATTGTGTGCAAGTGCAAGAGATGCGGCATGTTTCATTATGTGGTGTTTTTTTGTTATAATCTCATCCTTTTGTGTTCACAGACTGGAAAGTATGCATATTTATCTTCCAAGGAGACGAGTAACTAGTTTGTGTCACCTTGCAGAGGGGGTGCAATGAAGATAAGATTGAGGATTTCCATGTACAAGATGTTAGGAAAGAGCCTTTCAAGAGAAGTAGGAGCTGCACTGAGCATGTTAAACCCGTTAAGGTAAGTCACTGTATCCAACTCAACAGTTTAATTCCTTGTTTGTTTCAGGCATAGTTAATTTGCTCTTTTCAATTGCTTTATTTGTCCTCAGTCAATGAGATGCCCAAACAATGATGCCTGATGTTGGGTACCTGTATAACTATTAGTTGACATAATTAAAGGCCTTACCATTTAATTACTCTACCGAAGTGTGCCTGAAGCTTTGAAGTCTATTAACCAACTATTATTGCATGAGGCTCACAATCTAGTTTATACTAGGCTAATGATTGCATAGTTTTGCTTGATGTAGTAGGTTTGTATGAATCCCTCTATTGTTCATTATGCTCCCTAAGACTTTAATTAAGCTACAGAATGGCCAACTGCTTGCTTACTTATACGCAATGTGCTGTCTAAATTTGTAACTTGTCTGTGTTTTGGATTGGGCCCCAACATCATGCTCCTCTGGTGAGCTAAGAGAGATTTCTCTATGTAGGCTGCACAGACTACCTTTTTTATAATTTTTAAAATATCACCTGCTTATGCTTCATGACGTGTAACATTATTGTTAGTCCTTTTTTGCTCGCTTCACTGGTGTAACTATATTTTTGCCCTAGTCATGTGTACTTACAGAAACATTTCAGGATGAAGTGACATCAACACAAAGATCTGCGAGCAGTGCGGCATGGCATTACGAAATGATTATGGATTAGAATTGAAATGTGCTGATGTTCTCGAGCATCAACTAGAGGTGGCAAGACAACGTGTACATGATTCTCAACGTACAATCAACAAGTTGAGACTGGACATGCATGTATTAGATGCAGGAGTCAAAAAAATGAAACAAGACACTGAGGTAACCATGAAGGAATTGGAGATTTTGCAGACTGAAATTTGTGCTATCTGAACCCGGCCAATCCTATTTTCTGAAGAGATTATAGTTCAAATGGTAAGTTATGTTGATGCGCGTCCATGATGTATGAGCTGTATTTGCTCAGTGTATGTAATTTGCTATTTGTGTATGCTTTATTATCACTGGTGCCGAACCATAATGCCCAGTGGATATAATCGGTTGTAATTTCTTTATTGTATAGTGTAGGATTATTCTATGTTTCTATGCCTTAGTCTCTTTATTGTATAGTGTATGTTTTTTTAGAGGTGATAGTATAGAGTAGGATAATTCTTTGAATATGCTATATCATTCGAACGGGGGCCAACTCGCCCAAACGTTGTAGTGACCATGGCCCTCCACGGGTTGTACGATCCATGGGCCATCTACGGGACATACGATCCATGGCCTTCTATGGCCGTCAGATCCGTGGGCCTTCTATGGGTTGTCGGATCCATGGGCCTTCTATGGGCCGTCGGATCAATGAGCCTTCTACGTCCCGTAGGATCCATGGGCCTTCTACGGGACATCTAATACATGGGCCTTGTAAGGGCCATATAATGGGCCGTAAACGGGCTAGAGTGGAAATCGTACATTTTATGGCCTGACCATAACGGGTCGTTAATAGGCCGTATTTGATGATGCTATGAAAATGGCCCAATGGATTAATGGGCCACAAACGGGCCGACTGTATCCACGGGCTAAATTTGGCCCACAAGAAGAAAATGCAGGTAACGGGCCGTAAGTAACCGAATGCTGGAAATGAGCCCAAGAATAAATGGGCTCTGAGAAGGCCGAAAGGTAACACGGGCTGGAAACGACCCAATGGAATAATGGGCCGCTAATGGGTATAAAGCGATACACTGTTCATTACGGGCCGGTTTCACCACGGGCCGTTAATGGGCCAAGAGTTATAAAGGGACTCATATGGGCCGAAAGACGCCATGGGCCATACATGGGCCGGAAGTTACAACAGGCTGGAATCATATTGGACGGCCCAGATGACGCTACTGGGCCTAATTTCAGTAGGCCGTAACGGGACGTGAGTTAGCGTGCTGTAAATGGGCTATATGCGAACATGCCGTTAACAGGCTTTCCATGGGCCGACCCGCTACCTTTTGACCAAGTCAAACGGGCCGGCCTTTTCACCAGAATGGGCCTCTGTTGGGCCATGCCACATGTCAACGTATGATATGCGCCTTCCGTCCAATGAGTGGATGACATCTGTCCCAATGGTGAGTCGACACGTGGTTCCTCCGGCCAATGAGAAATTTACACGTGGAAAATCCCCATTGGTCGGGGCTGTTAACGGGTTATCGGATCCAAAACCGGACCCGATAGCTTAACGGCGTTCCATTACGGTGGATGCCACGTGTCGGTCACCCTTGACGAAATCACTTCTGTGACGCGTGATTTATCGTCATAGAAGTGAACACTTCCATGATGATAATTTTGGTAATGTCATGGAACACTTCTACGACAACACATGTATGACTATCTTGATTCTGTCATAAACTCGTCATGGATGTACATGCATGACAGAAAACGTGACCTACTATGATAAACACGTATCATCATGGAAGTGTAATTTTTTTATAGTGAGGGGTTCCCGAGGTGCGATGCTCAGGAAGCTTCCCTTTGACGTGCAAGTGGCTTGCGCGAAAAGAAAAAATCAACGCTCAACGAGATCGCGAGGGGAGAATTTAAGAGGCCTCGTGAATGGCCCTCGGGGCACGTTAGACTTAGCTTTCGCGATGTGACGTTTTTGTGTGCCATAGCTCAAGGAGTGCGCGCCGCGATAGGTGCCTGCCCGCGAGGCCCCTCGTGTGCGCTTGGTGGAGCGGTGCAGCACCCGCCTTGCGAGGCAGCACTCGCAAGACTTCCTAAGGAAGGATGCTCGTGAAGCTTCTTGCGCCCTGCGTCAGTGAGATTACCAACAAGTTTTTGCAAGCAGTGAGGTGGCGTGCCCTCGTGAGGCTGCTTGTGGGTAGCACGCGAGAAGATAAGTACCAAGGACCTTGGTGAGGTGACGTGCACGGGAGCAGGCCCGTGAGCCAGAGCTTAGTCACTTGGGTTTAATGGCGCTGATGGGCCTGGCCCAACCATGTGCATCGTGCCTAGTCCCCGCTCAAGCGATACGTAGAGGAAAATCATGAGCGCGCATGCCTCCCGAGGTGCGCTCCACAACAAGTATATGAAATACTCAAAAACTGAAGCTTTACTAATGCATGAAAGGTTGCATTGCTTCAAGCAGGCCTTCTGGTGTGCCTGAAGGTGGGTCGCAATCTGGTGTGCCTGAGGTGGGTGTGGGTGGGAGTTCCTCGCGAGGCATGATGACGACGACTTCGGGAGGCGCTGCAGATGCGTGAGGAGCCGCTCCTCAAAGACGCCTGGAGCCTGAGGCTAGTGACGGGAGGCCCGCTTGGCGATGTGGTTCGCTTCCTTGTTGTCCGCGCGAAGGATGATGTGCTGGAGCTCCATGCCCAGGAAACGCTTCTCGAGCTTGCGCACCTCCTCGAGGTAGGCGGCCATGTGCTCGTCCTTTGGTTTGTAGCTCTTGTTGGAGAAGTTGATGAGGAGCTGGTAGTCTCCCTTGATGGTGATGCGCTTGATGCCGATGGCGTTGGCGGCCTTGATGCCGACGATGAGGCCCTTGTACTCGACGATGTTGTTGGAGACCTTGTCGCTGGACTTGAAGCAAAGCTGCACAGCGTAGTAGAGCTCGTCCCTTGTTGGCGAAGTGAGCAGGACGCCAGCCCCCGCGCCCTGCTGCGAGAATGCGCCGTTGAAGTGCAGAGTCCAGTGGGAGCGCCATCTTCGGGCAACATGGACACCTCCTCGTGAGGCTCCTCTTGATGCAGGTCCGTCCACTCCGTCGCGAAGTCAGCCAGGGCCACGTCCTTGATCGTCCTTGTAGACGTGGATTTGGAAAAAGTACACATATTTTTAAAAAGTTCATAGATTTGAAAAAAATACTTGAATTTGAAAACGTTACGCGAACTTGGAAAAACTATGCGAAGTTGAGTCGGCACAGTCAAAACCGGGATGAGACTGCACCAAAACTGGTCAAAACCGTGACGGATCTTGTCCGGTTTCACTAGTTGAGGGTGCAAGTTGTCCGATTTTAGAGTTGTGAGACCAAATATAGACCCCATCAAGAGTTGAGGGACGAAAAGTATATTTTTGTCCTTTTACTATTTCCAGTGTTCCTGTTATGACAAATGATGAAACATCGAAAGTTTGTCCCACAAAAAATAAAAGTAATTCTCATCTAGACGGGGATTAGCAAAAAATGTTTCTATATTTATAGAATAAGTCATACCGCATTAATTATATGATCCACGGGAGAATACAGGACATGAGCTGATTAATTATATGATCGAATAAGTCGTACCGCGTTATGTTCATCCAGCTTGACCAGCTCTACTTTATTTGTCAATCCCTCAACGTACACGTCCGTTTACAAAGACTTTCTTACAATTATTCGTCAAGTTACTTTCCCCGTAATTAGTGCATTGGAAAGAAATATTACGAACTTGTTACTGTTGTTTGTCTTCATTCAGGGCGAAAATTCTTACGGATGGAAGTTTATGTCCTCGGTCTGCATCATGAGATGCCACGTTCGACCAACGAGATTCCACCACACAGCTGGGGATAAAGTACCACAATATGTACTCCGTATGTACGTAGTTGATTGCACGTGCATGTCGATTAGCTACAACTCGGCAGGCGCATGGATCAGGTCAAGCAGCATTCGGGTTCGTGATCTCCTTTCTTCTTCGACCTCTGTTGCATAATAATCCATGTGGCAGAGCGCCATCAGCACAGCAGGCTGTCTAATCCAACAGCTAAGTGTTGCCGGATCATGTGCCTCTTATTGCTGTGCAGCATTACGCGTGCAGAATACCTGGATATTATCTCTGCGTTTTCATTCTTACTCGCCAAGCAACAGAACACATCGATGTGTTCCCTGATTGCCTTCAGCCATTGGCGACCCGGCAATTCATTAATCAATCGGAAAACTACCGGAGAGTTTTCGACCAGGGAGGAATCTCTTGTACGTGACGCGAAGATTGCTCCAACCAACACCCCAGCACCCAAAAAGGTCAGACCACGCGCAGCTTTTGACCACACACGCATATTCAGACCTAGTCCCCTGTACTTTTCTCGATTAGTTAACTGAGCTCCATTTCATCACGCGTAATTTCCTTAAGGTTAAGGTTAATCTGTTAAAAAAACTAGTGTTTAATTAAGCTCTGTATGTATCATTGGATCTAATCATAATTTCACTTTACTTACAAGCAAGCAGCTAGCAGTTCGTGCGTGCGTGCCTGCACTGCACTTTTGATTGCCCAGCACTGTCAGCCAGGTGGGGTTGAACGGCCAATCAGATTCAGAGAGGACGCCAACGCCGTCCTACGCACGTCTGCTTTGATAAAATCAGCCCGTGCAGTGCAAACATACGCATATTTGATATTTCTTCTCTGCTTCTTCCTGTCGGGAATAGATATAACCAGCCCTTTTTCTCTCAAGAAAATGTCCAGTGTCTTCGTCCTGGGAAATACAGTATATATCTCTTCTCACTGTCCATGTGTGGCAAAACAATCTAGGGTTGAAAGGGCATTAGGTTGACTATTGGGTCGAATATCCGTTTTTGTTTGTGAGGAATCGGGTGGAATATCTTACATATATGTGGCTCTCAATTTCACGCAGCCAAAATGGAGTTTCCTGATAATGCCCATTATATTCCAGAGGATCGGAATCCTATTTATTTGTAGAGTATTGAACCAAACAAGCCTATATTTGACAGAAAATATACATGTTCTTCTACTAAGCGTTGTCCTGTCACTCATGGAAGCATGTAGCAAGATTGATTTTCATGCATGTTTTCTTCACATATCCTATATTCTAGTGCACGAGCCTCCTGTGTGTCCAAGATCATATCCAAGACAGGATAAGGTTTGTACAAGGATATTATTGGTTTTGATAGCGACGATGCATATCTTGTTAACTCATCACATGGTGTCGAACAGCACACGCTTAGTTAGGTTGAATAGCCAAGGCAAAGAGCGTAGCTCACATGGTTAGATTTCTTGTGGTGGGACCAACCCACCAGGATTCAAGTTCTAGGCTTGGTATTGGTGGCCGTATTTTTTTAGATTTATTTCAGGTCTTTCGGGGTTGTGTGTTCGCTAGGAGGAGACATTTTCATCGACTACGAAGGCGTTTGTGACGACTCCGTGAATCTCAAGATGATATGTCGACTCAGTTTTTTGAAGGTGCTCAGGGTAGGGTGTGCGTGAATTTCAAAAGATGGATGTATGTGCATATGTATGAGCGTCTGCGAATGTATGGTGTTCAAAAAAAGAAACATTTCTATGACATATTTAGTTGTGCCCTTCTATAACCAATTGATATAGAAGGAATATAAAGTTGCAACCATAAGATTTTTTTTTCTATGAATGACCATTGGATTTGATCACATAATTGCACGCAATTCTCATACAAGTTTTAGAGAAAATACATGCATTAGCTCCCACTCATAAGAAAATTCTTTCAAGAGTTTTGATACATCTTTATTTTTTTTCTCCTTCCTCTTCCCAATCGTGTACTAGTGCCTAGTTTTGAAGTTATTGCATTTGGCCTATGCAATATACATATTGAAAGTAATTTTTATACCCTATTAAAGAGTAGTTTTTTTAATATATCTGTAATATTTGACATGTCATGACCCTGGCATCCGATTGAAGGGTTTTCCAAATCCCTCAAATATATCCGCGTACCAAAGAGACCTATAAACACAACTTTATCATAATTCACATGTGTTTTTTTGTGTGCTTTTTGTGAATAACGCTGCTACACATACGATACATCTACGAAATCACTAAGCTCCCAGGGCAAAATCGCCCAGGAGTGACTCGAACGACCGATTTGCACTGTAGCTGGCAATTTTGACTGGATCATCTCGCTAGGTTCCATTGTGGTCCCTGCCTGTCATAAAGGAAAGTGTGTTAGCTTCGCTTCATTCTATCGATTGGAGATGCATGTCCCTAGGTCGGTTTGTGGGTCTTTTCTTGAAGCTGCTCTTGCCTGGCCTAGTGCCTCTCTTCTCTGCCCCTCTACTTTTTTTGCGGGGTGAAAGAAAACTCCATTAAGCTCACGGGGGCTTTTCAGCCGCAACCAGCGTTACAACAAAGTCCATACCGGCAGCAAGCCAAACTGCCCCTCTACTTCTCGCCACTGATTCCGGCCTTTCTCTCCCCCCCCCCCCTCCTTCGGTTGTTCCGCCATAGGCAGGGATTATATCTAGTAATGTCTCCTTTGCTGGTTCGCCACAAATAAAACAGATCTACGATCCTTATTTTCCCTCTATTCCTCTTTGGTTCTAGCCATCGTGGCTAGATCAGAGGTGGTAGGAGGAATCCGGATGCTTCGATTTGAGCCGCCGCAATGGTAGTGCTGAATGGGCGGGGATCGACAAGAGCTCATCAGTATAGCAATCAAGCGTTCTTCATCCTCATCGGTGCTGTCAGTGGAGCTATGTCGCCCGTGTTGGAAATATGCCCTAGAGACAATAATAAATTGGTCATTATCATATTTTCTTGTTCATGATAATCGTTTATTGTCCATGCTAGAATTGTATTGATCGAAAACTCAGATACATGTGTGAATACATAAACAACAACGTGTCCCTAGTAAGCCTCTACCAAACTAGCTCGTTGATCAAAGATGACTATGGTTTCCTAGCCATGAACATGAGTTGTCATTTGATAACGGCATCACATCATTAGAAGAATGATGTGATGGACAAGACCCAAACTATAAATGTAGCATATGATCGTATCAATTTTATTGCTATTGTTTTCTGCATGTCAAGTATATATGTTCCTATGACCATGAGATCATGCAACTCACTAACACCGTAGGAATACCTTATGTGTACCAAACGTCGCAACGTAACTGGGTGACTATAAAGGTGCTCTACAGGTATCTCTGAGGGTGTCTGTTGAGTTGGCATGAATCAAGACTGGGATTTGTCACTCCGTATGACGAAGAGGTATTTCTGGGCCTTCTCGGTAATACAACATCATAAGAAGCTTGCAAGCAATGTGACTAATGAGTTAGCCACGGGATCTTGTATTACGGAACGAGTAAAGAGACTTTCCGGTAATGAGATTGAACTAGGTATGGAGATACCGACGATCCAATCGGACAAGTAACATAGCGATAGACAAAGGGAACTACATACGGGATTAGTTGTATCCTTGACATCGAGGTTCGACCGATAAGATCTTCGTAGAATACGTGGGAACCATTATGGGCATCCAGGTCCCGCTATTGGTTATTGATCGTAGAGGTGTCACAGTCATGTCTGCATAGTTCTCAAACCCACAGGGTATACACACTTAACGTTTGGCGACAATTTAAGTATAGTTGAGTCATTATGGTGATTATGAAAGGTTGTTCGGAGTCTCGGATGAGATCCCGGACATGACGAGGAACTCCGGAATGGTCCGGAGGTGAAGATCAATGTATTGGACGAAAGGTATTGGAGTCCGGAATTGTTCTGGGGGTACCAGGTGATGACCAGCACCGAAAGGGGTTCCATGGGGCCTTGGCAAGTGTTGGGGGGGGGCATGGGCCAAGGGGAGGGGGAAAACCAGCCCACTAAGGGGCTGAGCGCCCCCCTCACCCCATCTCACGTAACGAGGAGGGTTGGGGGCGCCCCTCTAGGGTTCCCTCCACCTGGCTTGGGGGGCAAGTCACCCTAGGGGAGATCCCATATGCCCTGGCCGCCACCCCCCTAGGGAAACCCTAGGGGCGCCACCCCCTCCTCCCTTCCCCTATATATAGATAGGTAGAGAGAGGGCACTCACACCCTTGAGCACATTTCTACACCACGATGCTGCCTCTCCTCTCCCTCGCATCCCTCTTCCTCTCCGTAGTGCTTAGCGAAGCGCTGCTGAGATTCCACCACCACCGCCGTCACCACACCGTCGTGCTGCCAGAGGACTCGAGCTACTACTTCATCATTGCTCGCTAGATCAAGGAGGTGAAGGCGTCATCAAGCCGTACGTGTGTTGAACGCGGAGGTGCCATCTGTTCGGCACTTGGATCGGAGTTCGCGGGACGGATCCTGGTTGGATCGCGAAGACGTTCGACTACATCAACCGCGTTTCTTAACGCTTCCTCTTAGCGATCTACAAGGGTATGTAGATCCAATCTCTCCTCTCATAGATGATCATCTCCTAGATTGGATCTTGGTGAGCGTAGGAATTTTTTTTGTTTCCCATGCAACGTTTCCCAACAGTGGTATCAGAGCTAGGTCTATGCGTAGATGACATCACGAGTAGAACACAAAGGAGTTTGTGGGCGTTGATATTCAGATTCCTTCCTTCCTTGGTCTTTTCTTGATTCGGTGGTATTGTGGGATGAAGCGGTCAGGACCAACTTTACATGTCCACGTACATGAGACCGGTTCCATCGACAAACATGTGACTTTGCTGCATAAAGATGGCTGGCGGGTGTCTGTCTCTCCCACCTTAGTTGAATCAGATTCGACAAAGGCAGTCCTTGTAGAAGGTTAAATAGCAACTTGCATATCACCGTTGTGGCTTTGCGTAGGTAAGAACCATTCTTGCTAGATACACATACCAGCCACGTAAAATATGCAACAACAATTAAAGGACGTCTAACTTGTTTTTGCAGGATATGTTGTGATATGATATGGCCAAGGACATGATGAAATATATTTGATGTATGAGATGATCATGTTTGTAATAGTTTATATCGAGTTATATGTCGATGCATACGGGAACCGGCTGGAGCCATAGGGTTGTCTTTAATTATTGTATGACCTGTTGTCAATCATTATGCACTATGTAATGCTTTACTTTATCGCTAAGCGGTAGTAATGGTAGTAGAAGAATGGTTGGTGTGACAACCCTGATGGCGACACGATGATGGAGATCCTAGTGTCATGCCGGTGACGATGGAGATCATGTCGGTGCTTTGGAGATGGAGATCAAAAACACGAGTTGATGGCCATATCATGTCACTTATGATTTGCATGTGATGTTAATCCTTTTATGCATCTTATTTTGCTTAGGACGACGGTAGCATTATAAGGTGATCCCTCACTAAAATTTCAAGATAAATTTTTGTTCTCCCCAAGTGTGCACCGTTGCGAAAGTTCGTCATTTCGAAGCACCACGTGATGATCGGGTGTGATAGACTCTATGTTCACATACAACGGGTGCAAGCCAGTTTTGCACATGCGGAACACTTGGGTTAAACTTGACGATCCTAGCATGTACGGACATGGCCTCGAAACACAAGAGTCCGAAAGGTCGAGCATGAGTCATATAGTAGATATGATCAACATGGAGATGCTCACCATTGAAACCACCTCATCTCACGTGATGACTGGACTTGTGTTGGTGAATTTGGATCGTGTTACACTCGGACAACCGGAGGGATGTTGATTTGAGTGGGAGTTCTTAAGTAATATGATTAATTGAACTCATTATCATGAACAATAGTCTAAAGTTGCCTTTGCAAATTTATGTTGTAGATCAATAGCCCACGTTGTAGCTCCCTGTTTCAATATGTTCCTAGAGAAAGACTAAGTTGAAAGATATTGTGAGCGGTGATGCGGACTAGATCTGTAGTCTGAGGATTGTGTTGGAAATATGCCCTAGAGGCAATAATAAAAGGATTATTATTATATTTCCTTGTTCATGATAATTGCCTTTATTCATGCTATAATTGTATTATCCGGAAATTGTAATACACGTGTGAATACATAGACCATAATATGTCCCTAGTAAGCCTCTAGTTGACTAGCTTGTTGATCAACAGATAGTCATGGTTTCCTGACTATGGACATTAGATGTCGTTGATAACGGGATCACATTATTAGGAGAATGATGTGATGGACAAGACCCAATCCTAAGCATAGCACAAGATCATGTAGTTCGTTTTGCTAGAGGTTTTCCAATGTCAAGTATCTTTTCCTTAGACCATGAGATCGTGTAACTCCCGGATACCGTAGGAGTGCTTTGGGTGTACCAAACGTCACAACGTAACTGGGTGACTATAAAGGTGCACTACAGGTATCTCTGAAAGTGTCTGTTGGGTTGACACGGATCGAGACTGGGATTTGTCACTCCGTATGACAAAGAGGTATCTCTGGGCCCACTCGGTAATGCATCATCATAATGAGCTCAAAGTGACCAAGTGTCTGGTCACGGGATCATGCATTACGGTACGAATAAAGTGACTTGCCGGTAACGAGACTGAATGAGGTATTGGGATACCGACGATCGAGTCTCGGGCAAGTAACATACCGATTGACAAAGGGAATTGTATACAGGGTTGATTGAATCCTCGACATCGTGGTTCATCCGATTAGATCATCGAGGAGCATGTGGGAGCCAACATGGGTATCCAGATCCCGCTGTTGGTTATTGACCGGAGAGCCGTCTCGGTCATGTCTGCATGTCTCCCGAACCCATAGGGTCTACACACTTAAGGTTCGGTGACGCTAGGGTTGTATGAATATGAGTATGCAGCAAACCGAAAGTTGTTCGGAGTCCCGGATGAGATCCCGGACGTCACGAGGAGTTCCAGAATGGTCCGGAGGTAAAGAATTATATATAGGAAGTGCAATTTCGGCCACCGGGAAAGTTTTGGGGGTCACCGGTATTGTACCGGGACCATCGGGTGGGGCCACCTATCCCGGAGGGCCTCATGGGCTGAAGTGGGTGGGTAACCAGCCCCTGGTGGGCTGGTGCGCCCCCCTGGGCCCCCCTCTGTGCCTAGGGTTGGGAAACCTAGGGGAGGGGGGGCCTTCACTTGCCTTGGGGCACTCCACCCCCCTTGGCCGCCGCCCCCCCGGGGGCCTATATAAAGGAGGGGGGAGGGCAGCCGCACCCTGAAGTCTTGGCGCCTCCCTCTCCCTTGCTACACCTCTCCCTCTCGCAGAAGCTCGGTGAAGCTCTGCCGGAACTCTGCTGCATCCACCACCATGCCGTCGTGCTGCTGGATCTTCATCAACCTCTCCTTCCCCCTTGCTGGATCAAGAAGGAGGAGACGTCATCCACTCCGTACATGTGTTGAACACGGAGGTGCTGTCCGTTCGGCACTTGGTCATCGGTGATTTGGATCATGACGAGTACGACTCCTTCAACCCCGTTCACTTGAACGCTTCCGCTCGCGATCTACAAAGGTATGTAGATGCACTCCTATCACTCGTTGCTTAGATGAACTCATAGATGGATCTTGGTGAAACCGTAGGAAAAAATTTATTTTCTGCAATGTTCCCCAACAGATTGTCCTCACTGCTGCATAGAAGGCTTATGTCCTAGATGCACCGCTCGGTGTGCCAACCCCTCTAGCATCGTCTATGGAAGTTATGAACATCTTGCAGACACGTTCTGATAACTACTTGATAGTTTAGTGCGCCATGCTTTACGACTTAGAATCGGGGCTCCAAAGACGTTTTGACGCCATGGAACATGTGAGATGTTCCAAGAGCTGAAATTGGTATTTCAGGCTCATGCCCGTGTTGAGAGGTATGAGACCTCTGACAAGTTCTTTGCCTACAATATGGAGGAGAATAGCTCAGCCAGTGAGCATGTGCTCAGAATGTCTGGGTGCTACAATCGCTAGAATCAAGTGGGTGTTAATCTTCCAGATAAGATAGTGATTGATAGTGTTCTCTAGACACTATCACCAAGCTACTAGAACTTCGTGATGAACTATAACATGCAACGAAGGAAGATGATCCCGGAGCTGTTCGTGGTAGGCCGTGGAGGTAGAAATAAGAAAGGAGCATCAAGTGTTGATGGTTAACAAGACCACTGGTTTCAAGAAGGGCAAGGGCAAGAAGGGAAACTTCATGTATGGCAAGCCAGTTGCCGCTCTAGTGAAGAAACCCAAGGTTGAACCCAAACCCGAGACTAAGTGCTTCTATTGTAGGGGGAACGGTCACTGGTAGCGGAACTACCCCAAATACTTGGTAGATAAGAAGGGTGGGAACTTCAACAAAAGTATATTTGATATACATGTTATTGATGTGTACCTTACTAGTAATCCTAGTAGCACCTGGGTATTAAATACCGGTTCAGTTGCTAATATTGGTAACTCGAAACAAAAGCTGCGGAATAAACGGAGACTAGCTAAGGGCGAGGTGACGATATGTGTTGGAAGTGTTTCCAAGGTTGATGTGATCACCATCGCACGCTCCCTCTACCTTCGAGATTAGTGTTGAACCTAAATAAATGTTATTTGGTGTCTGCGTTGAGCATGAACATGATTAGATCGTGTTTATTCCAATACGGTTATTCATTTAAGTAAGAGAATAATGGTTATTCTGTTTACATGAATAATCCTTCTATGGTCATGCACCCAATGTGAATGGTTTACTGAATCTCGATCATAGTGATACACATGTTCATAACATTGATGCCAAAAGATGTAGAGTTGATAATGATAGTACCACTTTCTTGTGGCACTGCCGCATAGGTCATATTAGTGTAAAGCACGTAAAGAAACTCCATGCCGATGGACTTTTGGAGTCACTTGATTTTCAATCACTTGACACATGCGAACCATGCCTCATGGGCAAGATGACTAAGATCCCATTTTCTGGAACAATGAAATGGGAAAGTGACTTGTTGGAAATCATACATACTGATGTGTCGGTCCGATGAGCGTTGACGCGCGCGGTGGATATCGTTACTTTCTCACCTTCACCGATGACTTGAATAGATATGGGTATATTTACTTAATGAAGCATAAGTCTAAAACATTTAAAAGGTTCAAGAAATTTCAGAGTGAAGTCGAGAATCATCATAACAAGAAGATTAAATTCCTACAATCCGATCAAAGGGGAGAATATCTGAGTTATGAGTTTGGCAATCATTTAAGACAATGTGGAGTTGTTTCGCAGTTGACGCCACCTGGAACACCACAGCGTAATGGTGTGTCCAAACGTCATAATCGTAACTTATTGGATATGGTGCGTTCTATGATGTCTCTTGCCAATCTACCACTATCGCTTTGGGGTTATGCATTAGAGACAACTACATTCACTTTAAATGGGGCACCATCTAAATCCGTTGAGATGACATTGTATGAATTATGGTTTGGCAAGAAACCTAAGTTATCGTTTCTTAAGGTTTGGGGCTACGATGCTTATGTAAAAAGGCTTCAGTCAGAAAAGCTCGAACCCAAGCGGACAAATGCGTCTTCATAAGATACCCAAAGGAGACAGTTGGGTATACCTTCTATCTCAGATCCGAGGGAAAGGTGTTTTATCACTAAGAACGGGTCCTTTCTAGAGAAAGTGTTTCTCTCGAAAGAATTGAGTGGGAGGAAGATAGAACTTGATGAGGATTGTTAAACCTTTACTTCAACCAGAGAGTAGCGCAAGACAAAAAGATGTTTCTGTGGCACCTACATCGGTTCAAGAGGAAGCTAATGATGATGATCATGAAACTTTGTATCAAGTTACTATCGAACCTCATAGGTCGACGAGGGTATGTACAACTCCTGAGTGGTATGGTAACCCTGTCTTAGAGGTCATGTTGTTGGGCAACGGTGAACCTACGAGCTATGGAGAAGCGATGTTGGGCCTGGATTCCAACAAATGGCTAGGAGCCATGAAATCCGAGATAGGATCCTTGTATGAGAACAAAGTATGGACTCTGGTGGACTTGCCCGATGATCGGCAAGCCATTGAGAATAAATGGATCTTTAAGAAGAAGACAGACGTTGATGGTAATGTCACCATTTATGAAGCTCGACTTGTTGCAAATAAGTTTTCGACAAGTTCAAGGAGTTGACTATGATGAGACTTTTTCACTCATAGCGATGCTAAAGTCTGTTGGAATTATGTTAGCAGTTGTTCCATTTTTAATTTACAAAATCTGGCAAATGGATATCAAGACAAAGTTTCCTTGACGGTTTTCGTGAGTAAAGGTTATATGTGATACAACCAGAAGGTTTTGTCGATCCTAAGGATGCTAAAAGGTATGCAAGCTCCAACGATCCTTCTATGGACTGGAGCAAGCATCTCGGAGTTGGAACATACACTTTGATGAGGTGATCAAAGCTTTTGGATTTATACAAAGTTTGCAAGAAACTTCTAGTTACAAGAAAGTGAGTGGGAGCACTACAACATTTCTGATAAGTATATGTGGATGACATATTATTGATCAGAAATGATGTAGAATTTCTGGAAAGCATAAAGGATTGTTTGAAAGGAGTTTTTCAAAGGAAGACCTAGGTAAAGCTACTTACATATTGGGCAACAAGATCTATAGAGATAGATCAAGACGCCTGATAAGACTTTCATAGAGCACATACCTTGACATGATTTTGAAGGAGTTCAAAATGGATCAGTGAAAGAAGGAGTGCTTGCCTAAGTTGTAATGTGTGAAGTTGAGTAAGACTCAAAGCTCGACCATGGCAAAAGAAAGAGAAAAGGACGAAGGTCGTCCCCTATGCCTTAGCCATAGGCTCTATACGATATGCCATGCTGTGTACCGCACCTGATGTGTGCCTTGCCACATGTCTGGCAAGTGGGTACAAGAGTGATCTAGGAGTGGATCACTAGACAGCGGTCAAAATTATCCTTAGAGGAATAAGGAAATGTTTCTTGTTTATGGAGGTGATAAAGAGTTCAGCTTAAAGGGTTATGTCAATGAAAGCTTTAACACCAATCTGAATGACTCTGAGTAGCAAACCGGATGCGTACGTATAATGGAGCAGTGAAAGTGCAACTATCCCTGGGTGGTTTTGGTAATGATTAACAACATATAGCTCATTGAACTAATGCTATTTCAAGATGAATATTTCAGGAAAGTTCAATGATTGGCATGGCATGGATTAGGAATGTGGACCCCTCAAAATGCTAAGGACAAAGGATTGGCTCAAGCTCTAAAGCTCAAGACTCTACATTTTACTTTTAGTGATCCAAGATCACATTGAGTCCATAGGAAAAGCCAATACTATTAAAAGGGGATGAGGTGTTTCTTAATGGCTTGCTTGCTCAAGAT
Organism: Triticum dicoccoides; assembly: GCF_002162155.2. Classification (NCBI taxonomy): domain Eukaryota; kingdom Viridiplantae; phylum Streptophyta; class Magnoliopsida; order Poales; family Poaceae; genus Triticum; species Triticum dicoccoides. The sequence goes on along the minus strand of NC_041393.1, from coordinate 438,642,469 downwards.
GCTTAGTGATATGCTCCAAAAACCCTCAACCACTTTCTCATATCCACATATGTCCCAAACCAAAAGTCAAACTAGGCCCCACCGATTTGATCTATCTGGCGCCACCGAGTTCATTTGACATAGCCACTGCCAGGAACCCTAGTCACTTCGGTGTCACCGATAGGGATCGCGGTCTCACCGAGATGGGATTGCAAACTCTCTATTTCTCTTCGTAACGTTTCGGTCTAACCGAGATGAGCAATCGGTCCCATCCAGTTTGCAATGCAAACTCTCTGTTTCCCCTTCATAACATTTCGGTCTCACCAAGATGAGCGAATCGGTCCCACCGAGTTTGCCTGACCAACTCTCTGGTTAGCTTATTACCAAAGTCGGTCCCACCGAGTTTGTGTAATCGGTTTCATCGAGATTACGTTATGCTCTAACCCTAAAGAAATTGGTCCCACCGAGTTGACATGTCGGTCCCACTGAAATGCCTAATGGTCACATTATGAACTAAATCATTCTAACTGAGTTTTCTGATTCGGTCTCACCGAGTTTGGTAAATTGTGTGTAACGGTTAGGTTTTGTGTGGAGGCTATATTTACCCCTCCACCCTCTCCTCATTCATGGGGAAAGCCATCAGAACATGCGTACACTTCCAACATTCATTTTCTAAGAGAGAACCACCTTCTCATGTGTTGAGGTCAAGATATTCCATTCCAACTACATAAATCCTGATTTCTAGCCTTCCCCAAGTTGCTTTCCACTCAAATCATCTTTCCACCAAATCCAATCCTGTGAGAGAGAGTTGAGTATTGGGGAGACTATCATTTGAAGCACAAGAGCAAGGAGTTCATCATCAACACACCATCTATTACCTTTTGGAGAGTGGTGTCTCCTAGATTGGTTAGGTGTCACTTGGGAGCCTCCGTCAAGATTGTGGAGTTGAACCAAGGAGTTTGTACGGGCAAGGAGATCGCCTACTTCGTGAAGATCTACCCTAGTGAGGCAAGTCCTTCGTGGGCGATGGCCATGGTGGGATAGACAAGGTTGCTTCTTCGTGGACCCCTCCGTGGACTCGCGCAGCCGTTACCCTTCGTGAGTTGAAGTGTCCATCAACGTGGATGTACGATAGCACCACCTATTGGAACCACGCCAAAAATATCCATGTCAACATTGCGTTTGCTCCCTCCAAACTCCTCCCTTTACCTTCATGTGCAATGATTTACATTCTGCTACTATACTCTTAGAAGTGCATGTGTAGGTTGATTGTTTGACTTGTGTAAAGTTGCTAAAATCTACCAAGACTTAAAATTGGAAAAGGCTAGACTTTTATTTGGTCAAGTAGTCTAATCACCCCCCTCTAGACATACTTTCGATCCTACAAGTGGTATCAGAGCTATGATCTCCATTTTCCTTGATTTCCATAGATTTTTGTGATCATAGCCTTGGTTTCACAACCTAGGAGAGTATGGCGTCTAGCGAGGGAAATTACCACCGCAGAGGTCCTTACTTTGATGGTACTAATTTTGCTAGTTGGAAGCAGAAGATGAAAATGCATATTCTTGGACATAACCCCGCCGTTTGGGCTATTGTGTGTATTGTCTTGCAAGGTCAATTCTTCGATGGCAGAGAACCGAACCGTGAAGCTACCGCGGAAGAGTTGAAGATGCTGCAATACAACGCTCAAGCTTGTGATATTCTCTTCAACGGATTGTGCCCCGAAGAATTCAACAAAATCAGCCGTCTTGAGAATGCAAAGGAAATTTGGGATACTTTGATATGGACGAAGTTACTGACTCCGTCAAGGAATCCAAATTGGATGTGCTTCAAAGTCAGTTTGACAAGTTCAAAATGAAGGATGGTGAAGGTGTCGCTAAAATGTACTCTAGGCTTGCTCTCATCACAAATGAGATTGCCGGCTTATGAAGTGAAGAGATGACCGATAGATTCATCATCAATAAGATCCTAAGAGCCTTGGATGGAAAATATGATACCGTGTGCACATTGATCCAAATGATGCCCAGTTACAAAGATCTCAAGCCAACGGAAGTCATTGGAAGAATTGTTGCTCATGAGATGTCACTCAAGGATAAAGAAGAGCTTCACAACAAGTCAAGTGGTGCTTACAAAGCCTCATGTGATGCTCCTATATCATCAAGTGAGAAACAAACATTCAATAAAGAATTGAGCCTAATGGTGAAGAACTTCAACAAGTTCTACAAGAGTAGAAGCAAGGAAGGAAGTTCCAAGTCAAGGTCCTACAATGACAAAAGATCTTCGAGTCGTGAACGTAATTGCTACAATTGTGCAAGACCCGGACACTACTCCAATGAGTGTACGGCTCCCTACAAAAGAAGAGAAGATTCACCTAAAAGAAGAAATAGAAGAGAAGAATCACCACCAAGAGAGAGAAGGAGTAGAGATGATCATTATGAACGAAGAACCTCCCGGAGAAGCAAGGATTCAGAAAGGAAGGACAAATCATCAAAGAGCTACACAAAACGAAGACATCAAGCTCACATTGGTGAATGGGTATCCGGCTCCCATTCTGACCATCACTCCAGAAGAAGTTATCACTCCGACTCTGAATACACTCAAGATGAAGGTGTTGCCGGTCTAGCACTTGTGTCAACCAACTCCTATGACATGTTTGACTCACCAAATGAAGGAATTGGAAGAACAAGCAAGGAAGTTCAATGCCAATGGAGTTGAGTGGGAAGTAGATCAATACCCCAAGACAAAGTTTGTTCCTCAACAAGAGAAGTATGATCCTACTTCTTTCCAAGGGACACAAGCTCAAGATGATCTTCCACCACAAGACCACAAGCAAAAAAGGCAAGGATAAGCTTCAAGAGGAGATTGATGCATTTGAAGAAGCTCCCAAGGCCTTGGTCAAGTGGGTTCCCAAGACTACATCAAGTTCTACTTCATCAAGTGCGACTACAACCCCAAGGATTCCCATCAAGATGATGTGGATCTCGAAGAAGAAGAACTAGAGAGTTCTTGAGGGTGAATCCGCCAACACACTTCACTCATATCATTTTGGCAAGAACAAGTGCAAACAACTTCCATATCTTGCACTAGTTCAAGGAGTCACAAACCCTCTTGTTGGTAAGACAAGGGACAAGGTAACCTAATGCTTTCATGGACATCATCTTGTGTGTACATCATTCTATGTCTATGGATATTCTTACTTGTTCCTTGTGGTACTAACCCATGTAGGTATTGAAAGTGCAACTCACTAATATGTCTCCATCGTATCTATAATTTTTGATTGTTCCATGCCAATATTCTACAACTTTCATATACTTTTGGCAACTTTTTATATTATTTTTGGGACTAACATATTGATCCAGTGACCAATGCCAGTTCCTGTTTGTTGCATGTTTTATGTTTCGCAGAAACCCAATATCAAATGGAGTCCAAACGGGATAAAAAGGGACGGAGATCATTTTTGGAATATTTATGATTTTTGGGAAGAAAAAACAACACGAGACGGTGCCCGAGGGGGCCACGAGGCAGGGGGCGCGCCCCTGACCCTCTCGGCACCCCGTAAGGCAGTTGGCGCTCTTCTTTTGCTGCAAGAAAGCTAATTTTCGGAGAAAAATCTGGGCGAAGGTTTCAATCCAATCGGAGTTACGAATCTCCGGATATAAAAGAAACGGTGCCAGGGCAGAATCTGAGAATGCAGAAACAGAGAGAGGCAGAGAGACAGATCCAATCTCGGAGGGGCTCTCACCCCTCCCACACCATGGGAGCCAAGGACCAGAGGGGAAAACCTTCTCCCATCTAGGGAGAAGGTCAAGGAAGAAGAAGAAGAAGAATAAGGGGGGCTCTCTACCCCTTGCTTCCGGTGGCGCCGGAACGCCACCGGGGGCCATCATCATCACCGCGATCTACTCCAACAACTTCACCGCCCTCATCACCAACTGTTCCTCCCTCTATGCAGTGGTTTAACCTCTCTTTTACCCGTTGTAATATCTACTTAAACATGGTGCTCAATGCTATATATTATTTCCCAATGATGTATGGCTATCCTATGATGTTTGAGTAGATCCGTTTTGTCCTATGGGTTAATTGATGATCATGATTGGTTTGAGTTGCATGTTTTATTCTTGGCGCTGTCCTATGGTGCCTCCGTGTCGCGCAAGTGTGAGGGATCCCTGTTGTAGGGTTTGCAATATGTTCATGATTCGCTTATGGTGGGTGGCGTGAGTGACAGAAGCACAAACCCGAGTAAGTAGGTTGTTTGCGTATGGGATGAAGGGGACTTGATACTTTAATGCTATGGCTGGGTTTTACCTTTGATCTTTAGTAGTTGCAGATGCTTACGAGAGTTCCAATCATAAGTGCATATGATCCAAGAAGAGAAAGTATGTTAGCTTATGCCTCTCCCTCAAATAAAATTGCAACAGTGATTACCGGTTTAGTATCGATTGCCTAGGGACAAATAACTTTCTCGTGACAAAAAGCTCTCTACTAAAACTAACTTAGTTGTGTCTTCATCTAAACAGCCCCTCCTTTTTATTTATGTGCTCTTTATTATCTTGCGAACCTATCCAACTACACCTACAAAGTACTTCTAGTTTCATACTTGTTTTAGGTAAAGCAAACGTTAAGTGTACATAGAGTTGTATCGATGGTCGATCTACCTTTAGCTCCTCGTTGGGTTCGACACTCTTACTTATCGAAAGAGGCTACAATTGATCCCCTATACTTGTGGGTTATCAAGACCTTTTTCTAGCGCCGCTGCCGGGGAGTCATAGCGTGGGGTGAATATTCTCGTGTGTGCTTGTTTGCTTTATCACTAAGTAATTTTTATTTTCTGTTCTAAGTTGTTTTCTATCTTTAGTTATGGGTAGAAAACACAAAATACCAAAAAAAATTAGTTGTACCTACTGAGCCAATGGTTGAAGAACCACTCAAAATCTATCACACTCCTGAAGCTTTTTACTTGGATCATCTTCGATCCCTTTGTGCTCGTGCTGAAACCCCCACTAGCTTAGTTGAGGGAAAATCTTTAGATGAGCATGCTTGTTATGTGCAACACCGTATATCTGAAAAAGGGGAACTTTTACTGGATCAAATTCATCGTTTGCAATGCTATGCTTGGAATTTATGTGAAATATATAATTTTACTTGTTGTTCTGAAAACCCTAAGAAACACCTTCCCTATCAATGTGAGTTTAGTGATATGGAATTGTATCTTCATATGCTAAGGGTGTTTATAATTACTATGATGTTCAACAAATTGAAGAATTTGTTGCTTTTAAGGGTGCTTATGAAATTGCTTCCTTGATTGAGAAGTATGATGCTACTCTATGCAAATCTAAAAAATTTGCCATTATGATAATTATGCTTCTAATGCCTATGTTAAACCATATATTGAGGACTCCTCCGCTGTCCAAGAAGAGACTAATATTTTGCAGGAGTCTATGGAAGAAGAAATTGATGAAACTGTGAGCTCATTGGATGAAAAAGATGAGGAGGAGAGTGAAGAACAAAAGGAGGAAGAGCGGATTAGCTACCCATGCCCACCTTCTAATGAGAGTAACTCTTCAAACCATACATTGTTTAATTCCCCTTCGTGCTTACCGAAGGATGAGTGCTATGATGATTGTTATGATCCCATCGATTCTCTTGAAATATCCCTTTTTGATGATGCTTGCTATGCTTGTGGCCAAGATGCCAATATGAATTATGCTTATGGAGATGAACTTTCTATAGTTAATTATGTTAAACATGAAATTGTTGCTATTGCACCACGCATGATAGTCCTATTATCTTTTTGAATTCTCCCAACTACACTATGTCAGAGAAGTTTGTACTTATTAAGGATTATATTGATGGGTTGCCTTTTACCGTTGCACATGATGATTTTGATAGATATAATATGCATATGCTTGCTGCTCCTACTTGCAATTATTATGAGAGAGGAACTATATCTCCACCTCTTTATGCTTCCAACACGATAAAATTGCAAGAAACTGCGTATACTATGCGTTGGCCTTTACTTGGTGTGCATGAATTGTTCTTTTATGACATGCCGATGCATAGGAAAAGAGTTAGACTTCGTTGTTGCATGATATATGTTACTTTGTGCTCACTACTAAATTACAAATCATTGTTAATTAAAATTGACTTTGATATACCTTGGGATCCGGGTGGATCCATTACTTGAGCACTATATGCCTAGCTTAATAGCTTTAAAGAAAGCGCTGTCAGGGAGACAACCCGGAAGTTTTAGAGAGTCATCTATTTTTGTTGAGTGCTTTTATATAGTTTAAAAACAAAAAAAAATAAAGAGGGGAACCCAAAACTTTTCAAAAAGGAAAGTGAAAGTGAGAGAGACAAGCATTGTTGAAGTGGGAGAGCTCCTTGAACTTTGTTCATGCTCACGGAAACTTTGTGAATCTTGATTACAGAAACTTTTCATAAATAATAATTATCCCCTTGTACAATTCCATTGTATTATAAAAATAATGTGCCAAGGTTTGCCTTTAGGATGTTTACAATGCTTGTTGGTTTGTACGATGCAGGACCGAAACTTTGGCTGTAGTGCGCGATTTTACATTTTTTACTGGAACTTCAAACGGATCTGAAACTTTTTGCACTGTTTTGCTGTACAAATTGTTTATTTTTCCTAATCTTGGTAGAATTTTTTGGGTACCATAATTATGGTGAATGTTCAGATTGCTACAGACTGTTCTGTTTTTGACAGATTCTGTTTTTCATGCATAGTTTGCTTGTTTTGATGAAACTATCAATTTCTATCAATGGATTAAGCCATGAAAAAGTTATATTACAGTAGACACAATGCAAAAACAAAATATGAATTGGTTTGCAACAGTACTTAGAGTAGTTATTTGCTTTATTATACTAACGGATCTTACCGAGTTTTCTGTTGAAGTTTTGTGTGGATGAAGTGTTTGATCGAGTAGGTCTCGATATGAGGAAAAGGAAGAGAGGCAAGATCTAAAGCTTGGGGATTCCCAAGGCACCCCAAGTAAATATTCAAGGAGACTCAAGCGTCTAAGCTTGGGGATGCCCCGGAAGGCACCCCCTCTTTCTTCAACAAGTATCAGTATGTTTTCGAATTCGTTTCGTTCATGCGATATGTGCAAGTCTTGGAGCGTCTTTTGCATTTAGTTTTCACTTTTCTTTATGCACCATGCTGGTATGAGATAGTCCTTGGTTGATTTATAAAATGCTCATTGCACCTCACTTAAATCTTTTGAGTATGGCTTTAGAGAATGCTTCATGTGCTTCACTTATATCATTTGAAGTTTGGATTGCCTGTTTATCTTCACATAGAAAACCGCCATTTGTAGAATGCTCTTTTGCTTCACTTATATTCTTTAGAGCCTGGGCATATATTTTGTAGAAAGAATTAAACTCTCTTGCTTCACTTATATCTATTTATAGAGATAACAGGAATTGGTCAATCACATGGTTAGTCATAAAATCCTACATAAACTTGTAGATCGCTGAATATGATATGTTTGATTCCTTGCAATAGTTTTGCGATATAAAGGTGGTGATATTAGAGTCATGCTAGTGGGTGACTGTGGATTTGTAGAAATACTTGAGTTGAGGTTTGTGATTCCCGTAGCATGCACGTATGGTGAACCGTTATGTAACGAAGTTGGAGCATGAGGTATTTATTGATTGTCTTCCTTATGAGTGGCGGTCGGGGACGAGCGATGGTCTTTTCCTACAAATCTATCCCCCTAGGAGCATGTGCATAGTACTTTGTTTCAATGACCAATAGATTTTTGCAATAAGTATGTGAGTTCTTTATGCCTAATGTTGAGTCCATGGATTATACGCACTCTCACCCTTCCATCATTGCTAGCCTCTTCGGTACCATGCATTGCCCTTTCTCACCTCAAGAGTTGGTGCAAACTTCGCTGGTGCATCCAAACCCCGTGATATGATACGTTCTATCACACATAAGCCTCCTTATATGTTCATCAAAACAGCCACTATACCTACTTATCATGGCATTTCCATAGCCATTCCGAGATATATTGCCATGCAACTTCCATCATCATCATATACATGACTTGAGCATTCATTGTCATACTGCCTTGCATGATCGTAAGATAGCTAGCATGATGTTTTCATGGCTTGTCCGTTTTTGATATCTTTGCTATGATAGATCATTGCACATCCCCGTACACCGCCGGAGGCATTCATATAGAGTCATATCTTTGTTCCAGTATCGAGTTGTAATATTGAGTTGTAAGTAAATAAAAGTGTTATGATCATCATTATAGAGCATTGCCCCATAAAAAATAAAAATAAAAAATAAAATAAAAAAAGAGGCCAAAGAAGCTTAAATAAAAAAAGGGGCCAAAGAAACCCGCCCAAAAAAAGAAAAAAAAGAAAAAAAGAAAAGTGGCAATGTTACTATCCTTTTTCCACACTTGTGCTTCAGAGTAGCACCATGTTCTTCATATAGAGAGTCTCTGATAACCCACAAGTTTAGGGGATCACAACAACTTTCGAGGGTAAAGTATTCAACCCAAATTTATTGATTCGACACAAGGGGGGCCAAAGAATATTATTGAGTATTAGCAGTTGAGTTGTCAATTCAACCACACCTGGATAACTTAGTATCTGCAGTAAAGTATTTAGTAGCAAAGTAGTATGATAATAAAGGTAACAGTGGCAAAAGTAAAGATAATAGGTTTATAGTAATTGTAACAGTAGCAACAGAAAAGTAAATAAGTGAAGCACAAGATGTGAAAAGCTCGTAGGCATTGGATCAGTGATGGATAATTATCTCGGATGTGATTCCTCATGTAATAGCTATAACATAGGGTGACACAGAACTAGCTCCAGTTCATCAATGTAATGTAGGCATGTATTCTGAATATAGTCATACATGCTTATGGAAAAGAACTTGCATGACATCTTTTGTCCTACCCTCCCGTGGTAGCGGGGTCCTAGCGGAAACTAAGGGATATTAAGGCCTCCTTTTAATAGAGAACCGGACCAAAGCATTAACACATAGTGAATACATGAACTCCTCAAACTACGGTCATCACCGAGAAGTATCTTGATTATTGTCACTTCGGGGTTGTCGGATCATAACACATAATAGGTGATTATAGAATTGCAAGATAGGATCAAGAACACACATATATTCATGAAAACTTAATAGGTTCATATCTGAAATCATGGCACTCGGGCCCTAGTGACAAGCATTAAGCATAGCAAAGTCATAGCAACATCAATCTCAGAACATAGTGGATACTAGGGATCAAACCCTAACAAAACTAACTTGATTACATGGTAAATCTCATCCAACCCATCACCATCCAGCAAGCCTACGATGGAATTACTCACGCACGGCGGTGATCATCATGAGATTGGTGATGGAGGATGGTTGATGATGACGACGACGACGAATCCCCCTCTCCGGAGCCCCAAACGGACTCCGGATCAGCCCTCCCGAGAGAGATTAGGGCTTGGCGGCGGCTCCGTATCGTAAAACATGATGAAACTTTCTCTCTGGTTTTTTCTCCACGAAACGGAATATATGGAGTTGGAGTTGAGGTCGGTGGAGTGTCAGGGGGCCCACAAGACTGGGGGCACGCCCAGGGGGGTGGGCGTGCCCCCCACCCTCGTGGACAGGGTGTGGGCCCCCTGGCCTTGATTCTTTCGCTAGTATTTTTTATATCTTCCAAAAGTTGCCTCCGTGGATTTTCAGGTCATTCCGAGAACTTTTGTTTTCTACACATAAAACAACAGCATGTCAGTTCTGCTGAAAATAGCGTCAGTCCGAGTTAGTTTTATTCAAATCATGCAAGTTAGAGTCCAAAACAAGGGCAAAAGTGTTTGGAAAAGTAGATATGTTGGAGACGTATCAGTTTCCTATATTGTCACTTTCATATACTAGTGGGAATTGTCATTATAGTACTTAGCTTGTATATTCCAACGATGGGCTTCCTCAAATGCCCTAGGTCTTCATGAGCAAGCAAGTTGGATGCACACCCACTTAGTTTCAGTTTGAGATTTCATACACTTATAACTCTTAGTGCATCTATTGCATGGCAATCCCTACTACTCACATTGACATCAATTGATGGGCATCTCCATAGCCCGTTGATTAGCCGTATTGATGTCATACTTTCTCTTTTTTTGCCTTCTCCACATAACCTCCACCATCATATTCTATTCCACCTATAGGGCTATGTCCATGGCTCACGCTCATGTATTGCATGAAAGTTGAAAATGTTTGAGAATGTCAAAAGTATGAAACAATTGATTGGCTTGTCATCGGGGTTGTGCATGATTTGAATATTTTGTGTGATGAAGATGGAGCATAGCCAGACTGTATGATTTTGTAGGGATAACTTTCTTTGGCCACGTTGTTTTGAAAAGACATGATTGCTTTATTAGTACGCTCGAAGTATTATTGTTCTTATGTCAAATGATAGACTATTGCTTGGAATCACTTGTGTCTTAATATTCATGCCATGATTAGACATATGATCAAGATTATGCTAGGTAGCATTCCACATAAAAAAATATCTTTTTATCATTTACCTACTCGAGGACGAGCAGGAATTAAGCTTGGGGATGCTAATACGTCTCCATCGTATCTATAATTTTTTATTGTTCCATGCCAATATTCTACAACTTTCATATACTTTTGGCAACTTTTTATATTATTTTTGGGACTAACATATTGATCCAGTGCCCAGTGCCAGTTCCTGTTTGTTGCATGTTTTATGTTTCGCAGAAACCCAATATCAAACGGAGTCCAAACGGGATAAAAAGGGACGGAGATCATTTTTGGAATATTTATGATTTTTGGGAAGAAAAACCAATGCGAGACGGTGCCCGAGGGGGCCACGAGGCAGGGGGTGCGCCCCTGACCCTCGTGGGAACCCCGTAAGGAGGTTGACGCTCTTCTTTTGCCGCAAGAAAGCTAATTTTTGGAGAAAAATCTGGGCGAAGGTTTCAATCCAATCGGAGTTACGGATCTCCGGATATAAAAGAAACGATGTCAGGGCAGAATCTGAGAACGCAGAAACAGAGAGAGACAGAGAGACGGGTCCAATCTCGGAGGGGCTCTCACCCCTCCCACGCCATGGGAGCCAAGGACCAGAGGAGAAACCCTTCTCCCATCTAGGGAGAAGGTCAAGGAAGAAGAAGAAGAAGCGGGGTTCTCTCCCCCTTGCTTCCGGTGGCGCCGGAACGCCACCGGGGGCCATCATCATCACCGCGATCTACACCAACAACTTCACCGCCCTCATCACCAGCTCTTCCTCCCTCTATGCAGCGGTGTAACATCTCTTTTACCCGCTGTAATCTCTACTTAAACATGGTGCTCAACGCTATATATTATTTCCCAATGATGTATGGCTATCCTATGATGTTTGAGTAGATCCGTTTTGTCCTATGGGTTAAATGATGATCGTGATTGGTTTGAGTTGCATGTTTTATTATTGGTGCTGTCCTATGGTGCTCTCTGTGTCGCGCAAGCGTGAGGGATCCCCGCTGTAGGGTTTGCAATATGTTCATGATTTGCTTATGGTGGGTGGCGTGAGTGACAGAAGCACAGACCCGAGTAAGTAGGTTGTTTGCGTATGGGATGAAGGCGACTTGATACTTTAATGCTATGGTTGGGTTTTACCTTAATGACCTTTAGTAGTTGCGGATGCTTGCTAGAGTTCCAATCATAAGTGCATATGATCCAAGAAGAGAAAGTATGTTAGCTTATGCCTCTCCCTCAGATAAAATTGCAATAGTGATTACCGTTTTAGTTATCGATTGCCTAGGGACAAATAACTTTCTCATGGCAAAAAGCTCTCTACTAAAACTAACTTAGTTGTGTCTTCATCTAAACAGCCCCTCCTTTTTATTTATGTGCTCTTTATTATCTTGCAAACCTATCCAACTACACCTACAAAGTACTTCTAGTTTCATACTTGTTTTAGGTAAAGCGAACGTTAAGCGTGCGTAGATTTTTATCGGTGGTCGATAGAACTTGAGGGAATATTTGTTCTACCTTTAGCTCCTCGTTGGATTCGACACTCTTACTTATCGAAAGAGGCTACAATTGATCCCATGTAGTTGTGGGTGATCACTCACTCCAATGGATTGCTCCGAATGATCTACATCAACATTGAGCGTCCACATCTTCGACACCTACATGAAGTCATCATCGACAAAACCCAAGGTTAGTTCATCCCTCTTAGGGGGAATATCACATCTAGCGGGAGCTTTACTCTTTGAATTGAGCTAAAGCAACTCTAACAGTGTGAACACAACAATGCTTTATGTAAAAGTGGTAACCCCACTTGTGCTTAAATGATGAGTATGACCTATGATCAAATGTTCTCATTTGACTCCTAAGTCAATATACTCATATATAGATGACCTAGTCATCACAAATTGCTTGATAGATGCTAGAGTGTTTGTGCATGCTTTGCCACATATTTCATTTGCCATTTTATTGTGTGAGCATGTTGATTGCATATTTTACTCATTCGAGGACATCCACTTGTTGCTTTTATTGTTTGGCTCTTTCTCTTTTGACAAGTGGATGGACAAGAATGCCTAAGAACCTTCTCTAGCTATCTATGCTTTTCTCGTCTCAAACTCTATTCATGCTACATCACAAAGTTTGATCAAGTCAGATTCGAACCACTCTATGTGAGGAGCACTCAGAGTCCCCGATTCGTCATAGACTTAAACTTCCAGAACCTCTTTGTGCATTTTGGTATGACCGAGTCATCCATTTCGGTCACACCGGGTTCACTATGTTGATCTAGGTTTTCATCTCGGTGCAACCGATTTGAACATTTCGGTCACACCGAGTTGCAGTAATCGCTTGCGATTCTGCATCTCGGTGCCACCGAGCTGTTCCACTTGGTCACACTAACAGGGTCGGGATATGTATATCCACGTGTGAGATTTTGGAAATTTCTTCAAAATCCCTCAGCCCGCGCGTATCCTGCTCTGCCTCCTCCGGTGTCCGGATCGTCTCGTTGCCGCCAGCGACCTCCCGCCGCTGGTTTCTGTCGCTGTCAACAGGAATTTGCTCCTCCGTTGCCGCCGTAGCAAACTCTCGCCGAACTAGGGTATGAGTTCGACCCCTTGTGCTCTCTTTTTACCTCCGACTCTAACCACAAGGTCAATGAAACGATCTTTGCCACGTATGAAATCAATCTATCCAGAGAAAACTTCCTTTAGGTTAAGTTTGATTCAAAAATTTAGGGTTAGGTCTCCGCTGAACTCATCTCGGACCGACCGAATTGTAGAAATCGGTCTCACCGATTCGGCTTAGGCCATTGCACATGCGCTTTCCGGTCTGACCGAAAACTGCAAATCGGTGTGACCGAGTTCAATTCTCTGTGAAACCCTAGTAATCTCGGTGCCACCAAACTGTGACTCGGTGTGACCGAGTTCACTAGTTTAGGTTCCAAATGTTTCTTCGGTATCGCCGAGTTTATTAATTTGCTAGCTCCGAAATCATTTCAGTAGAGAACTAAAACTAAGTTTTTGGCTCATTTATTTTGCAAAAATCTCTGCACTTTGTGATGCTCATCTACTCTACCTCATCTATATCTATTCACAGGGTTTGTTGTTCATTTGCCTGCCAAGATGTCTGACCAGAGTGATAGCCAGAATAAATATGAAGAGCAAGTGCAAATGAGTGAGTGCACTAGTCCCTCAAGCAGCAATGATGAGGGCAGCAGGAGCACACCAAGTAACTTGCCCAAGGCAGCCACTAGAACAACGAAGAAGAGAACCTCAGACTCTAAGGATGAGGACTATGTGGCTGTTGAGGTTGAGGCCACCTCAAAGAGGAAAGTGCTGAAGAAAGAGTATGGCACTGCTGCTACAACAAAGCCTAGTATGAACAAGAAGGCACCAGCAAAGAGAGTCCCAACGTCCAAGCCAAGGAAAGTTCCAACACTAGAAACCATGAAATTCACAATAGAATCAGATGATGGTAAGGCAGTTGGAGATTGCAAGAAGAAGAAGAGGGCAAGAACCACATTTTCAAAAGTTCTTGGAAAGTCAACTATGGTAAGCGATTCAGAAGAAGAGGAAGAGGAAGAGGATGTTGCACCACCACCCAAGTCACAAAAGCTTATGGGAGATGCAATCAAGTCAAGGGCTACTGCTTCTAAGCCCAAACCTGCTCGCAAAGCTGCTGCTCAAACCACCAAGTCTGCACCCAAGAGAAGCACCAGAAACATCCCAGCTGAGAAGAACAAGGCTCCAATGCCTGAAGTTGAAGAAGAAGATGCTGAAGCCCAAGTGCTCAAAAAGCTTAAACCAAAGATTCCAGACCACAATGACACTCATCCAGTGGCAGAGGACATGAACATCAGAAAGGATGCAGGTATGAGACTTTGGAGGAAAAATGATCCTTATGTTGTGAGAAGGAGAAGTGTAGTTGCCTACAGGTTCCACACCAAAGAACAACAAGATTTATATGAGACCATTCTGCTTAACAAGAAGCCAATTGTCTGTGATATGAGATGGGTTGATTGGGAATACATTAAAGAGAATGAAGATCACTTTCCAGGTGTACATGATAGCTTCAAAGCTTGTGGAGTTGACAAGTTTGTTGGACAAAAGCTCACCAAATGGAATGATGAGCTAATCATGCAATTCTACTCCACTGCTCATTTCTATCCAGATGGAAGGATAGTGTGGATGTCTGAAGGTACAAGGTACGAGTCAACTATTGAAGAATGGGAAAAGTTGATCAATGCACCAGAAGACCATGAGGATGATTTGGATGTGTATTTCAAGAAGAAGAAAGACCACAACTCCATGGCAAGTATGTATAAGGAAATTCCTAATGAAGCCCTAGAAACTCATAAGTTGGGCTTAGTGAAATACTTGTTGTCTGGTCTGTCTACTATCAACACCATCTTAAGGCATACTCTGTTGCACAAATCTGGAGATCATAGGATGATAAGAGGACATTCAATCAACTTGCTGCACATTTTTGATGTGCCTCAAAAATTCAAGGTCATGAGTCTAATTGTAGAGACAATCAAAAGGACAGCTCTTGACCAGAAAAGATCTTGTGGGTATGCTCCACACATTCAGGTGCTCATCAACTCAAATATGGGCACGGGCACTTACTTGGTGGACAAGGAGCACTTACCTCTCTACCCATAATTTGAAGACAACACAGTTGTAATGGATGAGAATGAACCTTCATCAGTGCAAGCACAAGAGAAGAGAGCTAAAGCAAAGGCAGAAAAAGCTGCAAAGATGCCAAGTGCTGAAGAGGCATCTCAAGTGTTCTTGAAGAGAAAACAAGATCAACTTGGACATCTTATCCAATCTACTTTGAGGATTGAGAAGGGCTTGGCCACCCTGACTCAGAATCAGGAGATCTTGGAGAGGATCATTGAACAAAAATTCTATGACCTTGATCTGAAAGTGACTGAGATGCACACAACAGTTGAACAGCTCCAGGAGGAAGCAGAGGAGAATAAAGGGAAGGCAACTCTAGATGCTTTTCAGTGAGTGCCAAGAGGTTAGAGGTCAGCTGCAGTGCCAGTACCAGATACTAGAGCTACCACATCAGCACCAGCAGCTACAGCTTCAGTGCCACCTCCAGCAGCCACTCCACCAGCTCCAGCTACATCGACTGATGCCTTCATCCTTGGAGTTCTCTCTACACCACCTCCCAAAGATCAAGCCTAAGAGACGCATAGCACTATGCATATTTGAACTTTTTGGTAACTTGTTGCCAAAGGGGGAGAATTGTGTATAGATCATAGGCTTCGAGAGAGAGTGTTGCTTTTTTTTTGCTATTTGTTTGGTTGAACTTTATTGTGTGCTTGTTTGATACCTTATGTCCTTGTGTGAGACACTTGTATGATCATGTGTTTGATCATATGCTACTTTAATGCTTGCTTGGATGATATTATCTCTTATATCCATATATGATCATTCACTTTGCTTGGTGATGAGTGCATGCTTTTAATTCCTATCATTTGGAGCGCTCCACCAAGATGTATGTGACATGGAAGAGTAACCCATGATACTAATCGATTGTGCATTTGCATTCAAAAGCAAGTCTTAAATAATGCACAAATTTAGGGGGAGCTCTTGCTTATCACATACTTCTCAAAGGGATGATGTATTTCAATCTTATTATCATTTGTCGAAGCTTTGATCTATATGTTGACATCAATTACCAAAAAGGGGGAGATTGAAAGTGCAACTATACCTGGGTGGTTTTGGTAATGATTAACAACATATAGCTCATTGAACTAATGCTATTTCAAGATGAATATTTCAGGAAAGTTCAATGATTGACATGGCATGGATTAGGAATGTGGACCCCTCAAAATGCTAAGGACAAAGGATTGGCTCAAGCTCTAAACCTCAAGACTCTACATTTTACTTTTAGTGATCCAAGATCACATTGAGTCCATAGGAAAAGCCAATACTATTAAAAGGGGATGAGGTGTTGCTTAATGGCTTGCTTGCTCAAGATGCTTAGTGATATGCTCCAAAACACTCAACCACTTTCTCATATCCACATATGTCCCAAGTAAAAGTCAAACTCGGCCCCACCGATTTGATCTATCCGGAGCCACCGAGTTCATTTGACATAGCCACTGCCAGGAACACTGGTCACTTCGGTCTCACCGATAGGGATCTCGGTCTCACCGAGATGGGATTGCAAACTCTTTGTTTCTCTTTGTAACATTTCGGTCTAACTGAGATGAGCGATCGGTCCCACTGAGTTCGCAATGCAAACTCTCTGTTTCCCCTTCATAACGTTTCAGTCTCACCGAGATGAGCGAATCGGTCCCACCAAGTTTGCCTGACCAACTCTCTGGTTAGCTTATTACCAAAGTCGGTCCCACCAAGTTTGTGTAATCGGTCTCACCGGGATTACGTTATGCCCTAACCCTAAAGAAATTGGTCCCATCGAGTTGACATGTCGGTCCCACCGAAATGCCTACCGGTCACATTATGAACTAAATTGGTCTGACCGAGTTTTCTGATTCGGTCTCACCGAGTTTGGTAAACTGTGTGTAATGGTTAGATTTTGTGTGGAGGCTATATATACCCCTCCACCCTCTCCTTATTCGTGGGGAAAGCCATCAGAACATGCCTACACTTCCAGCATTCATTTTCTGAGAGAGAACCACCTACTCATGTATTGAGGTCAAGATATTCCATTCCAACTACATAAATCTTGATCTCTAGCCTTCCCCAAGTTGCTTTCCACTCAAATCATCTTTCCACCAAATCCAATCCTATGAGAGAGAGTTGAGTGTTGGGGAGAGTATCATTTGAAGCACAAGAGCAAGGAGTTCATCATCAACACACCATCTATTACCTTTTGGAGAGTGGTGTCTCCTAGATTGGTTAGGTGTCACTAGGGAGCCTCCGTCAGGACTGTGGAGTTGAACCAAGGCGTTTGTACAGGCAAGGAGATCGCCTACTTCATGAAAATCTACCCTAGTGAGGCAAGTCCTTCGTCGGCGATGGCCATGGTGGGGTAGACAAGGTTGCTTCTTCATGGACCCTTCTTGGGTGGAGCCCTCCATGGAATCGCGCAGCCGTTACCCTTCGTGGGTTGAAGTCTCCATCAATGTGGATGTACGATAGCACCACCTATCGGAACCACGCCAAAAATCTCCGTGTCAACATTGCGTTTGCTCCCTCCAAACTCCTCCCTTTACCTTCATGTGCAATGATTTACATTTTGCTGTTATACTCTTATAATTGCATGTGTAGGTTGATTGCTTGACTTGTGTAAAGTTGCTAAAATCTGCCAAGACTTAAAATTGGAAAAGGCTAGAATTTTATTTTGTCAAGTAGTCCAATCACCCCCCCTCTAGACATACTTTCGATCCTACAAGCAGCCATTTGGAATAGCTCCAAGTGGAGCGTGGAAGCAGCATCTACAATATGACATAGAGATTTGTGAAGTACACACGGATCTAAATGTTGCAGAGTCATTGCTCCCTCCAAACCTCTCTCACAAGCATAACATGATCAAACCCTAGAACTCATTGAGTGTTAATCACATGGTGATGTGAACTAAATGATTGACTCTAGTAAATGAAGGAAAGATACCCTAGAGGCAATAATAAAGTTATTATTTGTTTCCTTATTTCATGATAAATGTTTATTATTCATGCTAGAATTGTATTAACCAGAAACTTAGTACATGTGTGAATACATATACAAAATATAGTGTCCCTAGTATGCCTCTACTTGACTAGCTCATTAATCAAAGATGTTTATGTTTCCTAACCATAGACATGTGTTGTCATTTGATGAACGGGATCACATCATTAGGAGAATGATGTGATGGACATGGCCCATCGGTTAGCTTAACATTATGATCATTACAGTTTCATTGCTACTGCTCTTTTCATGACATATACATGTTCCTCAGACTACCTATGAGATTATGCAACTCCCGAATACCAGAGGAACATGTTGTGTGCTACCAAACATCACAACGTAAATGGGTCATTATAAAGGTGCTCTACAGGTGTCTCTGAAGGTGTTTGTTGGGTTGGCATAGATCGAGATTAGGATTTGTCACTCCGTGTTTTGAAGAGGTATCTTTGGGCCCTCTCGGTAATACTCATCACTATAAGCCTTGCAAGCATTGTGACTAATGAGTTAGTTGTGAGATGAAGTATTATGGAACGATTAAAGAGACTTGCCGGTAACGAGATTGAACTAGGTATGATGATATCGACGATCGAATCTCAGGCAAGTAACATACCGATGATAAAGGGAACAATGTATGTTGTTATGCGGTTTCACCGATAAAGATCTTTGTAGAATATGTAGGAGCCAATATGAGCATCCAGGTTCCGCTATTTGTTATTGACCGGAGATGTGTCTTGGTCATGTCTACATAGTTCTCGAACCCGTAGGGTCCGCACACTTAACGTTCAATGATGATTGGTATTATGAGTTTATGTGATTTGATGTACCGAAGGTTGTTCGGAGTCCCGGATGAGATCACAGACATGACAAGGTGTCTCCCAATGGTCGAGACATAAAGATTGATATATTGGATGGCTATATTCGTACAACGGAAGTGTTCCGGAGAAGTTTCTGATAAAACCGGAGTACCGGAGGGTTACCGGAACCCCCGGGGGGGTTAATGGGCCTCATGGGCCAAGTGGTGGAAGAGAGGAGGCAGGCCAAGGTGTGGTGCGCGCCCCCCTAGACCAAACCGAGTTGGACTAGGGGGCCGGCCCCCCTTTCCTTCTCTCCTCCCCCTTCCTTCTCCTCCTAGTTGGACTAGGAAAGGGGGGAACCTACTCCTACTTGGAGTAGGACTCCCCCTCTTGGGCGCGACCCTTGAGGCTGGACGGCCCCCTCCTCTCCTCCTTTATATACGGGGGGGGGGGGGTCACCCCATAGACACACAAGTTGATCAAGTTGATCTTTTAGCCGTGTGCGGTGCCCCCCTCCACAGATTTCCACCTCGGTCATATTGTCGTAGTGCTTAGGCGAAGCCCTACGCCGGTAACTTCACCATAACCGTCACCACGCCGTCATGCTGACGGAACTCTCCCTCGATCTCAGCTGGATCTAGAGTTCGAGGGACGTCACCGAGCTAAACGTGTGCAGATCGCGGAGGTGCCGTGCATTCGGTACTTGATCGGTTGGATCGCGAAGACGTTCGACTACATCAACCGCGTTACTTAACGCTTCCTCTTTTGGTCTACAAGGGTACGTGGACACACTCTCCCCCTTGTTGCTATGCATCACCTAGATAGATCTTGCGTGACCGTAGGAATTTTTTTGAAATTACCGCGTTCCCAACAGTGGTATCAGATCCAGGTCTATGCGTAGATGTTATATGCACGAGTAGAACACAAAGAGTTGTGGGCGATAATAGTCATACTTCTTACCAGCATATCATACTTTGATTCAGCGGTATTGTTGGATGAAGCGATCCAGACCGACATTACATGACCACATTCATGAGAGTAGTTCTACCGACATTCTTCACACATAGGTGGATAGTGGGTGTCTGTTTCTCCAACTTTAGTTGGATCGAGTTTGACTATGCTCGGTCCTTGTTGAAGGTTAAAACAGCACACTTGACGAAAAATCGTTGTGGTTTTGATGCGTAGGTAAGAACGGTTCTTGCTAGAAGCCCATAGCAGCCATGTAAAACTTGCAACAACAAAGTAGAGGATGTCTAACTTGTTTTTGTAGGGCTTGCTATGATGTGATATGGTCAAGACATGATGTGATATAATTTGTTGTATGAGATGATCATGTTTTGTAACAAAGTAATCAGCAACTGGCAGGAGCCATATGGTTGTCGCTTTATTGTATGCAATGCAATCGCCATGTAATTGTTTTACTTTATCACTAAGCGGTAGCGATAGTCGTAGTAATAATAGTTGGTGAGACGACAACGATGCTATGATGGAGATCAAGGTGTCGCGTCGGTGACGATGGAGATCATGACAATGCTTCGGTGATAGAGATCATGAGCACAAGATGATGATGGCCATATCATGTCACATATTTTGATTGCATGTGATGTTTATCTTTTATGCATCTTATTTTGCTTAGTACGGCGGTAGCATTATAAGATGATACCTTACTAAATTTCAAGGTATAAGTGTTCTCCCTGAGTATGCACCGTTGCTACAGTTCTTCGTGCTGAAACACCACATGATGATCGGTGTGATAAGCTCTACGTTCACATACAAGGTGCAAGCCAGTTTTGCACATGCAGAATACTCGGGTTAAACTTGATGAGCCTAGCATATGCAGATATGGCCTCGGAACACTGGAGACCGAAAGGTCAAGCATGAATCATATAGTAGATATGATCAACATATAGATGTTCCATTGAAAACTACTCCATCTCACGTGATGATCGGACATGGTTTAGTTGATATGGATCACGCGATCATTTAGATGACTAGAGGGATGTCTATCTAAGTGTGAGTCTTAAGTAATATGATTAATTGAACTTTAATTTATCATGAACTTAGTCCTGATAGTATTTTGCAAATTATGCTGTAGATCAATAGCTCGTGTTATAGCTTCCCTATGTTTTTTGATGTTCCTAGAGAAAACTAAGTTGAAAGATAATAGCAGCAATAATTCGGATTGGGTCCGTTATATGAGGTGTATCCTCATTGCTGCATAGAAGATTTCTGTCCTTGATGCACCACTAGGTGACAGACCTATTGTAGGAGCCGATGCAGATGTTATGAACATTTGGCTAGCTCAATATGATGACTGCTTGATAGTTTCAGGCGCCATGGTTTACGGCCTAGAACCGGGACTTCAAAAACGTTTTTGAAACGTGATACGTCTCCAACGTATCTACTTTTCCAAACACTTTTGCCCTTGTTTTGGACTCTAACTTGCATGATTTGAATGAAACTAACCCGGACTAACACTGTTTTTAGCAGAACTACCATGATGTTGTTTTATGTGTAGAAAAGAAAAGTTCTCAGAATGTCCTGAAATCCACGGAGGCACTTTTTGGAATTAATAAGAATTTTTGGCGAAAGAATCAATGCCAGGGGGCCCACAGGCTGTCCATGAGACAGGGGGGCGCCCCCTAGGGCGCGGCCTCCTATCTCGTGGGCTCCCTGGACCTCCACCGACCTCAACTCCAACTCCATATATTCCGTCTCAGGGAGAAAAAAATCAGAGAGAAAGTTTCATCACGTTTTACGACACGGAGCCACCGCCAAGCCCTAATCTCTCTCGGGAGGGCTGATCCGGAGTTCGTTCGGGGCTCCGGAGAGGGGGATTCATCGCCGTCGTCATCATCAACCATCCTCCATCACCAATTTCATGATGCTCACCGCCGTGCGTGAGTAATTCCATCGTAGGCTTGCTGGACGGTGATGGTTTGGATGAGATTTACCATGTAATCAATTTAGTTTTGTTAGGGTTTGATCCCTAGTATCCACTATGTTCCGAGATTGATGTTGCTATGACTTTGCTATCCTTAATGCTTGTCACTAGGGCCCGAGTCCCATGATTTCAGATCTGAACCTATTATGTTTTCATGGATATATGTGTGTTCTTGATCCTATCTTGCAAGTCTATAGTCACCTATTATGTGTTATGATCCGACAACCCCAAAGTGACAATAATTGGGATACTTCTCGGTGATGACCGTAGTTTGAGGAGTTCATGTATTCACCATGTGTTAATGCTTTGGTCCGGTTCTCTATTAAAAGGAGGCCTTAATATCCCTTAGTTTCCGCTAGGACCCCACTGCCATGGGAGGGTAGGACAAAAGATGTCATGCAAGTTCTTTTCCATAAGCATGTATGACTATTTACGGAATACATGCCTACATTACGTTGATGAATTGGAGCTAGTTCTACATCACCCTATGTTATAACTATTGCATGAGGAATCGCATCCGGCCTAATCATCCATCACTGATCCATTGCCTACGAGCTTTTCACATATTGTTCTTCGCTTATTTACTTTTCCGTTGCTACTGTTACAACTACTACAAAAAACCCAAAAACATTTATCTTTACTGTTGCTACTGTTACCATTATTATCATACCACTTTTGCTACTAAACACTTTGCTGCAGATACTAAGTTATCCAGGTGTGGTTGAATTGACAACTCAACTGTTAATACTCAAGAATATTCTTTGGCTCCCCTTGTGTCAAATCAATAAATTTGGGTTGTACTTCACCCTCAAAAGCTGTTGCGATCCCCTACACTTGTGGGTTATCAAGACTAATTTCTGGCGCCGTTGCCGGGGAGCATAGCTCTATTCTCTGAGTCACTTGGGATTTATATCTGTTGATCACTATGAAGAACTTGAAAGACGTTAAGACCAAGATTTTGCCCTCAACTATGAGGGGAGGTAAGGAACTGCCATCTAGCTCTGCACTAGATTCTCCTTCCGTTATTAGTAAGCTTGCGACATCTAAACCTACTACTGCTATGAACTCTGATATGTCACATGTTATTGATGATGCCACTTCTGCTATGCATGATGAAACTACTTCTGTGCGTGATACTACTTTGCCATTAGGTGAATTTCTTGATGAACAATTGCTAGAGTTAGGGGGAATGAAAATATTGAAGATGCTATTATTGATGATAGTGATGATGAAAGTTCTCCCAATGATTATGTATTGCCTGTTGTTCCTAAGGGTTATGTTATGAATGAAGAAGCTGCTATGGAAATTCTTGCTTACAATGATAGATCTGATCTTAAGAAATTATTAGCTAAATGGAAGTAGTTGTCTCTTAATGCTAGAATGAAACCCGATCCTGCTTTTGCTACTTCACCTATCTGTGTTACTGATAAGGATTATGAATTCTTTGTTGATCCTGATATTATTACTTTAGTTGAATCTGATCCTTTTTATGGCCTTGAAACTGAAACTGTTGTGGCACATCTTACCAAGTTGAATGATATTGCTACCCTATTTACTCATGATGAGAAGTCTCGCTATTTATATATCCTTAAGATATTTCCGTTCTCATTAAAGGGTGATGCTAAGACTTGGTATAATTCTCTTGCTCCTGGTTGTGTGCGTAGTCCCTAGGATATGATTTATTACTTCTCTGCTAAATATTTCCCTGCTCATAAGAAACAAGCTGCCTTGCAGGGAATATATAATTTTGTGCAAATCAAAGAAGAGAGTCTCCCACAAGCTTGGGGGAGTCTTATCCGGTTACTCAATGCTTTCATGATCATCCTCTTAAGAAAAATGAAATACTTGATATCTTTTATAATGGACTAACCGATGCTTCCAAGGACTACTTGGATAGTTGTGCTGGTTGTGTTTTCAGGGAAAGAACAGTCGATGAAGCTGAAATATTATTGAATAATATGTTGACTAATGAAAATAATTGGACTCTTCCCGAGCCAGTTCCTGAAGTAATTCCTGAACCAGTTGAGCCAACTCATGAGCCTATTCCTAAACCCACTCCAAAGAAGAGAGGTGTTTTATTTCTCAGTCCTGAAGATATGCAAGAGGCAAAGAAATCAATGAAAGAAAAAGGTATTAAAGTTGAAGATGTTAAGAATTTACCACCTATTGAAGAAATACATGGTCTTAATTTACTGCCTGAAGAACCACATTGTCTTGATAACCTGACACAGGTAGTAAAGGTAAATTCTCTCTATAGATATGATAAAGTTGAAATACCCTCTACTAAATTTCATAGCCCATGCTTAGACGAATTTGATGACTTTATGGATAGACAAGAAAGTTTTAATGCTTATGTTGGTAGACAGTTAAAGAATAATGCTTTCGAGATAGGACGCGTAGGTGATAATCTGGCTAGAGTTAAAGATGAACTTCACCGCGTTAGCAAATATGCTTCTATGGTTGCTACTCAAGCTGAGCAAGTACTCAAAGCTCAAAATGATCTGCTTGATGAATTGAATAATAAAAATGACTTTGCTGTTAGAGTGGCTACTAGAACTGGTAGAATGACTCAGGAACCTTTGTATCCTGAAGGCCATCCTAAGAGAATTGAGAAGGATTCTTAGAGAAATAATTTAGAAGCACCTAGTTCTTCTAAGAAGAAGAAAAAGACACTACAAAAAAACACTTCCGTGATGATACGTGTTTGTCACAGTAGGTCGCGTTTTTTTCATGCATGTACATCCATGACAAATTTATGACAGAATCAAGATAGTCATACCTGTGCTGTCGTAGAAGTGTTCCATGACATTACCAAAATTATCATCACGGAAGTGTCCACTTCCATGACGATAAATCGCGCGTCACAGAAGTGCTTTCGTCAAGGGTGACCGACACGTGGCATCCACCGTAACGGAACACCGTTAAGCTATCGGGTCGGGTTTTGGATCCGATAACCCGTTAACAGCCCCGACCAATGGGGATTTTCCACATGTAAAATCGTCATTGGCTGGAGGAAACACGTGTTGGCTCATTGTTGGGACAGATGTCATCCACTCATTGGACAGAAGGCGCCTATGATACGTCAACACGTGGCCCGGCCTAACAGAGGCCCATTCCTGTGAAAAGGCTGGCCCGTTTGACTTGGTCAAAAGGTGACGGGCCGGCCCATGGAAAGCCTGTTAACGGCCTGTTCGCATATAGCCCATTTATAGCCCGCTGACCCAAGGCCCGTTACGCCCTACCCAAATTAGGCCTAGTAGCGTCATCTGGGCCATCCAATATGATTCCAGCCCGTTTTCACTTCTGGCCAATGTATGGCCCATGACGTCTTTCGGCCCATATGAGGCCCTATGTAATTCTTGGCCTATTAACGGCCCGTGGTGAAACTGGCCCGCAACTTACAGTGTATCACTTTACACCCATTAACGGCCCGTGGTGAAACTGGCCCGCAATGAACAGTGTATCACTTTAGACCCATTAACGGCCCGTGGTGAAACTGGCCCGTAATGAACAGTGTATCACTTTATACCCATTAATGGCCCGTTATTCAGTTGGGCCGTTTCCAGCCCATGTTATATTTCGGCCTTCTCAGAGCCCATTTATTCTTGGGCTCATTTCGAGCATTCGTTTACTTACGGCCCGTTACTGTAATTTTCTGCTTGTGGGCCAAATTCAGCCCGTGGTTACAGTCGGCCCATTTGTGGTCCGTTAATACATTGGGCCGTTTTCATAGCGTCATCAAATACAGCCTATTAACGATGGCCCATTATGGTCGGCCCATGAACGGACGATTCCAACTCTAGCCCGTTTACGGCCATAATGCGGCCTGTTAATGGCCCATGTTTGGCCAATCGATCATACGGCCCGTATAAGGCCCATTGATGATAGGGCCAGTAGAAGGCCCAATGTTTCTACGGCCCGTAGAAAGCCTACTGTTTCTACGGCCTGTAGAAGGCCCATTGTTTCTATGGCCCGTAGGAGGCCCAGTGTCACTACAGTAAATATTAGCCCATGGTTATTGTGGCCTAGTTTTAAAAAATAGGTTATTGCAGCCACTAGCAAACCGCGGAAAAAGAACTGCATTGACTACAAGCAAACAAATAAACAAGACAACAAGGAAATAAATAAGCAAGCAACTTATGCTAGGCTATCATGGCTATTACACATATTACATCCACTGGGCATCAAAGTTCACCATTAGTGTAAATATAGGGAACACAACAGCATATAAATGCCGCAGCAAAACAAGTCCAGAACTGAAACCACTTCAGAAGAGTTCAAGAAACAATATCCTGGGTACCCATAATGCTGGCAAGATGCTTAGCAAGCTTATTAACTTTCTCTTGTTTGGCGCTTAAATCCTGCAGCGCTTGCTGTTGCACAAGAAAGTACGCATCTGAATTCTGCAAGGACTTCCTCAGTCCTTCGGCTTCTTGCCGCAGCACAGATGACTGATGCCTTTCAGCTTGTAGCTGATACTGAAGAAGCCGAAGTGATTCAGACAACGAGTTCGAAGAGCTTGTGCTAGCGGTACTGGCCAGTAACTCGAACACTACATCAACGCAGGACTGTGGGGTTTTCTCACTGTCTACAAGATCATTTTTATCACCTTTCTTGGAGACCAACAGGGTTGTCTCACTATCTTGAACCTTATCTGCATTACTTTCTCTACCATTGCATAGTGGGGTGCTCTTCTCCAATATTCTATTTGCATACTACAAGAGAAACAAGCAGACACATCACAGGTTTAGCTTGTAGTATACCAAACTCATTTTGGTAAACCGGTTCAGTAGTAAGGTGGACAGGATAACATCATGAAACAAACATACATCTATGTACTATGGTCACTGTATTGTCCATATCATTCTAGTTTATGTTCCCTAATCAAGATAGAGACACAGTTCAACTCATATATTTTTAAGACACGACAGCATAGACAGAATATAAGTGTGAGAAACTACACAACATTGGCAGCACTTGTAATGTGCATCACATGAGAACATAACTGTTTATACAACTTAAAATGAAATCAACATAGAGCAAGAAGTAGAACAGCAATCCAGTTAAAGAAATAGGTTTAAAACATACCTTTGCGCCATTGGAGTTTCAATTGGATCCTTCAAATTCAAAAGTAGTTGGTATGAGTAAATACAGTGATGCAACATCAAAGGAGTAGGGACCATAGCTACGGAATCTGACCTGAGAACAGTTGCTCTTCTGCTTTAAACGTGGAGTTTGGGTTAGCTGTGGTGGTCTTCGTGCTTTGGGCACTCCAGTAGCTTTACAAACTGCTCGTGTGGGGGTACTCTGTGGTGGACATGGTGCTTTGTCAACTATAAGTGGGTTACTATCCGCTGGGGTTGCGGTTAGATGGGTTGTAGCTGGTTCTCAGCCCAACGGTGTAAGTGTGCAATCTGGAAGAGTCTCGATTATGTGTGGTGGGGCTAGTTTGTGGGCCAGTACAACCATGGTTCTATCTGCATCGACGGGTAGCACTGTCTTTTGTGAAGAACGGGTTTTTGCTCCCTTAGATACTGCCATCACCCCCTCCAATTCAAATGGCTGATAAACAAGAAAAGAAATTGAACGTACAGACATTGTATGATAGACAGATGTGGTAATTCACATATATGTTGTCTAACCACACAGGACAGCATGACACAATTTCACATATATGATGCCTAACTAAACATGATATCATGAGATAGTTTCAGATATATGATGGATAACTTAACAGGATATAATGGCATAATTCAACATATGATGATTACCTAAACAGGATGACATGACAAAACTATATGATGTCTTTCTAAAATAGGTTGGGATGAAATAATTCACATACATGTTGTCTAAGTATACAGGATGGCATGATATAATTGACATAATTGATTCATATACTAAGCAGTTGGCACTCGCATGTATGATCTCTAAACTAAGCAGATAGAATTCAATATTGTGCATATGATGTCTAAACTAAGCAATGCAAGACACCATATGCATCGTATGAGAAATATAAACATTGCAACTTAGAGCATACACCTCAGGTGGGATATAGGACTGGTCATCTGTCTCTGAGTCCTCCTCTGAGGAGCTCCCTATAACCATCGAGATATATGCTTCAACATGTACCATTGCCTGCTCTGAAGACCTTGTTTTTACTCCAGATTTTTCCATAACCGGCTCAGATGGCTGATACACATGAAGAGTAGTTCAATATACACAGATTGTCGACAAATGGAATACGGAATGAAAAAAAAGATGGCATGAGATAATTCACATATATGATGTCTGGCTCCATGGCGGTGCATAATTCACATATATGATAACTAGCTGAAAAACATGGCATTGCATAATTCACATATCTGATATAGAAAGCAAACAGGAGGCATTCACACAAAGCATGTCTAATCTAAGCAGATGGCATGGTAATGCAAGACACCATATGCATGATATGAGCAATATAACCCAGCCAAGTTAGAGCATGCACCTCGGGGGGGGGGGGGATACGACTGGTCATCTCTCTCTGAATCCTCCTCCGAGGAGCTATCTATAACCAGCAAGAAATCTGCATCAACAGGTAGCACTGGCTGCTCAGAAGACCTTGTTTTCACTCCAGATTTTCCCATGACCGACTCAAATGGCTGATGCAGAGGAAGAGTAGATGAATGTATAAACATTGCTGACAAATGGAACACATTATGGAAAAAAATATGGCACGATACAATTCACATATACGATGACTGGCTAAACAGGATGGCATTGCATGATTCATGTATATGATGCCTGACTAAAGAAGATGGCATTGCATAATTTCCATATACTCCCTCCGTTCCTAAATATTTATCTTTTTAGAGATTTAAAATGGACTACCACATACGGATGTATATAGACATATTTTAGAGTGTAAATTCACTCATTTTGTTCTGTATGTAGTCACTTGTTGAAATCTCTAAAAAGACAAATATTTAGGAATGGTGGGAGTATGATATAGAAACCAAACAGGTGGCATTCACACAAAGCAAATCTAAACTAAGCTGATGACATATAAGATGTATAATGTAAGCAATGCAAGGCGCCATATGCATGATATGACCAACATCAGCATGCCAGGTTAGAGCAAACAACTCAGGTGGTAAACAGGCATGGTCGGCTCCTTCTGAATCTCCATCTGAACAGTTATCTTCCTCTGGAATACAATCTGGAAATGCAGGAGAGGGGGGCACTTCGCCCACCATGGAGCAGCATCTGCATGACATTATATTCGCACGCAACGGTCTTCTCTTTTTCTCTACATGTTCAGTACGATTGTGTACAATATCTGACATGCATAATAAAAAATAGTTAGATTTTGTAAGGCCTAAGGGGTGCATGCAAAAATCAAGACTGATGGTAGCAAACGAGTGGATGGATCCAAAACTAATGATAGCAGGTAGATTATAGCTTCAGTTTAAAAAGATAGACAATGGATCATCTATTGTTTGTTGCCCACCCAACATGAACCACATAGAAGACCCCAGATGAACCAGATAGTAGACAGATACTATTCGTTGCTGGCTCGATATGAGACCCATGGGCAATTCAAAACTCAAGATTCAACGATAAAGTGGCAGGTAATAATAACCAATGTATAACATAAGCAAACACGAAAGACTGCGACCTCTCTTCCGGAACTATCTAGTCCTCAGGTTCATCTGCTCAGTCGATGATGGTAATGCAGTTGGCATGGCTGCCGGCAACGGGGAAGATGATCTGAGGCGGCGAAAGAAAGTCTGTTGGGAGGATCTCTGCTGCAGTGAACGCTTTTGTCGATGGTGCACCTC
This sequence comes from Triticum dicoccoides, assembly GCF_002162155.2. Lineage (NCBI taxonomy): Eukaryota > Viridiplantae > Streptophyta > Magnoliopsida > Poales > Poaceae > Triticum > Triticum dicoccoides. Next base: position 438,612,782 of record NC_041393.1, on the reverse strand, counting down.
AGGTGGGGTGGATGACGGCACGGCAGGAGCAGGACATAACACATAGAGTTTTCTTTGACGCCAATCTAAAAATGAAGTAAATCTGTAAGGGCTCCTTAGAATTGGAGGATTCTATCAACGCAGGGACAGGAAAAACACAGGAATAAGATAGGAATGCACGTGCAAAACAGAGCATTTGGAAACATAGGATTTCAGTCAACCTAGGTGTTTGGCTCACATGAATTGGAAGAACAGAGGAATGGAGAAACAAAGTGATGCGATGAGTGTACAACCTCTTTGGCATAGCCTTGTGGACCTCAGCATCATTGGGTTGGACGTGGAGGATGGTGATGATGCTGTGTGACTGTCGGAGGCGGGGAAGAAGATCCGAGGCCTCTGGAAATGGCGCCGAGGGTACTGCTCCGCTGTGATAGACGGTTCCGTTGTTGGAGCAGCTCCGCTAAGGTGTACGGCGACGAGGCTGAAGCATGACAAGACAGACAACTTTAATCTGAAGTGGGACCCTAATATCATCTGCAATAGATGATGTAAAATACATCACCAAAAAGTGCTATATGTAAAACGCATCAGCCGCGCCACGGCCGCTCCGACATATGTTGTAAGTACTATTGACTCTGAACTTAACTGAAGAAAATGAAGTTCACAGTCGAAACTGAATTTTACTGTCGAAACTGATTGAACTAGTAATAGAGTATTGCAATAGATGATTAGGGCGTTCGAGCACTAGTAGCAGAGAAGAAGTGATCTAAATCAGCAGACGCTCGAGCAGGGAACGCACTAGCAGAGAGCAAGTCGTGCAGTAGCACCGCGAGCGAGTGCTAAAGCAGCAACTCATGTAGCTGCCAGAGATCGTGCAGCAGCAGCAGCGCAAGCGAGAGCAAGAGGAGAGCAGCAGCACGAACGAAAGCAGGAGCAGAGCAGCAGCGTGACCGACAGCAAGAATAGAGTCGCAACGCGAGCGAGAGCCGGAGCAGCTGCAGCTAGTGCCGTTGTGGAAGTCACCGCTGAGGAAGCAACGACATGGGGGAGAGACGACATGGATAATGTGGCCAGCGACGGCGCCGTCGATGGAGACGCCATGTCTGCTCCGTATCAAGCACCGACAGCCCCGTGAGATCGAATAAAAGATAAAATGTAGCGGTGAGTGCAGAACCTCCTTGGTGGTGCCAAGTTGGCCTCGGCTTCATCGGAGGAATTGGTGAGGGTGCTGCGGTTCCGGTGGGGCAGGTCAAGACGGTGCTGTGGGGATTGAGGTGGCGCGATAGACGAGGCGAACATCGGGGCATCTCCTTGGAGGTGGAGGACGGGGCGGCTGATCCAGCGAGACGACAAGATCGACAACGGATCCTCATCCGGTGCAGTGGATGAGGGATGGCGAGCTGTTGCGGTGGACGACGTAGTCGGGGAAGAGTCTCCAGCTGGGCGGCGGTTGGGAGGCCGACGGAGGAGCATGGGGTTTCACGGGTTTTGGCGGCCTCAGTGTATGAATGGGGGGGCGAAGGGGGAGCGGGGAGCCAAGCTTAGGGACTCGCTTGTCCAAAATATAGGGTAAGTTACCAGTATACCCCCACCGGTTTTGACACCGCGACGTGGAGCTTCATTTCCGGCTGAGGGGTAGAAGGGGGATTTCACATGTCTGGGCTGCGGGAGCGATTTCGGATGAGGAGGGAGTTCTCGCGCGCGTACAAATTTCGGGATAACAAGGCGCGACGCAGGTTGAAGAAGCGGGAGTTTCAAAGCAGGTGAGACAAAAGATACTCGAGCTTGAAAATTTCGGGATAACAAGGTGCGGATTCCTTGTTCGGCAGAACAAACTTAACTTGTAAAAAAAATTCATACAAGACACAAGAGAGTCATGTCCCCCTTTACTATATTGCTATAGATGCCATTGAAAAAACTACAAGAAAAATGTAAAAAAAATCGGGAGAACATGATTACCCTGCACAGTACCAAATCGATTCGCACTTCCCTCAACAACAACAAAAAACAAATCAATTCCCACCAAAGAAAGAGTAATGTCCCTTTTTATATGATTACAGATGGCATGATCTCGAATTTAAATTTTTGAATCCACGTTATGTTGAATTCAAATATATCATTAGGTGACCTTGCGGTTTATAATTGATGTAGTCATACATTTTGATCTTCCATCATATATGAACATTTTACTCCACCATGTGAACATATATATTGTCGTCTACCATATGGACTAAATTTGAATCAATTTTCCTTATTTGAATACGATTGTTGTCAAGTTATACAATAATTTAAATGTTATCTTGATAACAAAAAGACATGCATATAGCAGTAATCATATTTCACTATGAACTACATGTACCATATGCTCTCCAATTCAAATATCTGTATCCATTTTATGTTGAATTCAAATCATAGTACATTATTGGTCTAGGTAGCGAGATGTTCGGGATAATCTAAACCCTGTTTTCATACGTATAATTTTTGGCTGAATTGGGACAAGTTTTGGTATAAGCCTCTTGCAAAACCGGAGATTCTCTCAACAAGCCTCGTGGTTCCGAGAGGGAACGTGTCACCTTTGTGTGCGAAACGATATACGCTGCCTTCCCCCTGATTTTATTTACAGAGGCAACATAGAACTATATGAGTGCCCTGTTAAATTTTGGAATTATTTCGGGTTCATTTGGCCTTTTTATACATTAATTGAGTCTCTAGACTTTTAATGTGCATAATCTAAATATGAATTGCATGCACATGCTCCGGTGCACCAAAGTGGGTTGAAAAATCACATGTGTGTCCTTGGTTGAATTTCTAGGTCCCATGGAAGAAATGAGAATGAAATTCAAACATCTGGGCGTCATGACTCTGCCGAGAACATCGAGAAACTTAGATTTTAAATTCATGTAATGAAACTTGGCATGGTGTCATGTCATGGCACTAACATGTTGTGGTAAAAAATTGGGCCGATTTGGAAGCTCGTGGTTCTCAGAGGGAACATGCCCCCCTCCCCCGCCCTTGAGTTTCTTAACAAAGGCAACATAGAACTACATTAGTGCCATGTTAAATTTTGGAATTATTCCGGGTTCGTTTGTTGTTTTTTATACATTAATTGAGTTTCTGGTCATTTAATGTGCATAAGTCAAATTTGAACTACAAGCACATGCTCTCGTGCACCAAAGTTGGTTGAAAAAATCACATTTGTGTCCTCAGGTGAATTTCTAGGTTCCATGCAAGAAATGAGAATAAAATTAAAACATCTGGGCATCGTGGCTCGGCCGAGAACATTGAGAAACTTGGTTTTAAAATTCTTGTAAATCCAAAACACGTCTGAAAATCATGAAACTCGGTATGGATGTCATGTCATGGTACTACCATGTTGTGGTAAAAAAAATGGCCGGATAGGAACAGATTTTGGTATAAGCTTCTTGCAAACCGAAGCTTCTCTCAAGAAGGCTCGTGGTTCTGAGAGGGAACGTGTCACCTTTGAGTGCGAAACGATATACGTTGTCCCCCTTGAGTTTATTTACAAAGGCAACATAGAACTACATGAGTGCCCTATTAAATTTTGGAATTATTCCGGCTTCGTTTGGCCTTATTTACACATTAATTGAGTTTTTGGTCATTTAATGTGCATAATTCAAATTTGAACTACAAGCACGTGCTCCCGTGCACCTAAGTTGGTTGAAAATCACATTTGTGTCCTTGGGTGAATTTCTACTCCCATGCAAAAAATGAGAATAAGATTCAAACATCTGGGCATCGTGGCTCGGTCAAGAACATTGAGAAACTTGGTTTTAAAATCATGAAACTTGGCATTGTGTCATGTCATGGTAGTACCATGCCGTGGTAAAAAAAATTGGCCGAATAGGAACAAATTTTGGTATAAGCTTCTTGCAAATCGGAGCTTCTCTCAAGAAGGCTCGTGGTTCTGGGAGGGAACGTGTCACCTTTGTGTGCATAATTCAAATTTGAAATACAAGCACATGTTCCAGTGCACCAAAGTTGGTTGAAAAATCACATGTGTGTCCTCGGGTAAATTTCTAGGTTCCATGCAAGAAATGGGAATGAAATTCAAAATTCTGGGCGTCGTGGCTGGGTTGGAAACATTGAGAAACTTAGTTTTTTAATTCCTGTAAATCCAAAACACGCATGAAAATAATGAAACTTGTCTTGGTGCCATGACATGGCACCAACATGCTGTGGTAAATTTGCAGTCCGATTTGCGAAGGTGCACACATTAACAATCAACAAAGTCATTTTGGAACAAGTGTTGTCACGTTACAATCGGAAACACAAGTATTATTGAAACCGTGGGCGTTCTACTTACTATACCATTTACGTGCCGCCACGCGTCCCCATTTTTTATTAGCTAGGAGGTGCCGTGCTGGGTAGCTATTTGAGTATGAGAGGCGTGCGATCAGACCCCTGCGCGTGCTTATTGGGAGGAGAGCCCTTTGACCTCCATCTGCTGTCCACCTCTCTCCCAAGGTCTCCATTAATGGCGCCCGAGCCTCTGTTTAATGGCGTGGCTATGTCTCACTCGACTGAGATTTAAGAGAGAAAAAAGAAAATCTGATAGCACGGATCTTGATGTAAGATCCGACGGACCTATATAGCATCTACTACGACTTATAGCAAGACTGATGAATATATAAGGATGATTTTTTTATCAAAGAAGGGCTTGCCCCTTCCGATTTTCATTACTGAAAACCACCACAATTCACAAGAAGTTCAGCACAACTCCAGCCTAACACGAAGGACTAAAAGCTACTCCCTCCATCTCATAATGTAAGACGTTTTTTGACACTGACGCTTTTTGACACTAGTAGAGTGTCAAAAAACATCTTACATTATGAGACGGAGGGAGTACCAGATTTAAATCGTAACATCCCAAGAGGCCAACAAAGGCCAAACATCCGCGCTAGAACCCAACATTTCACAACCGACGACACAATCCACATCCTAAACCGATTATTACATCAAAATAAACCAGGAAACTGAAGGAAGCCCATCAGCAACTAGAAGAACAGCAACGCCAGGGTCGCCACAACAAGAGTTTTCTTCATTCCAGCCTTGCAACATTGACCTTCCACAGAAAGATAAGGACAATTAAATGTCTTACATAATTAGAAAGATAATTAAAAAAGCCACATGCGGCTATGCCTAAAATACACATGGGCAAAAGAAGAAGGAAGACAAGGATCTGGCTCACTGATCTCTACTTTCTTGATGCGTTGCTGCAGGCCGCGGGAACTAGTCTTTGCAGCGAGCGGCGATGAGCTCCTTCGTGTCCTCAAGACGCTGCTTGAGAACATCCACGGATTCCTCCACCAGCCTTTGGCGCTCGTTGCAGAGCATGTCATTCTCGTCGATAAGTTTCTTGACGATGACGCCGGTTCTCTTCAACAAGGCACTAGTCACCTCCTGCTGGTCTGCACTTCGGACGATCTTCTCCCTCAGCAGGTTGCGCTCGGCCCGGAGCCTCTCATTGCCCTCTCTTAGTTGCCGGATGACACCGGTAGCCTGTTCAAATGAGGCTTGCACGTTGTCCTGCAACCTCGCCAAGCCGGAGATCTGATCCATCTGGCTATGGACGATCGCATGCATGCGCCTGTAACAGTCGTCGCCTGCCCGCGAGAAATTTTCCCAGGCTGCCACGGCGCGGCGGGACATCTTTGCTGCATTCATGGCGCAGTGGGACATCTCTGCTGCTTCCGCAGCACGGCCAGACCAGTCTGCTGCATCAATGGCACGGTGGGACCTCCGTGCTGCTTCAGCGGCGCGGCGGGACCTCTGTGCTGCTACTTTCGCGCGGCGGGACATGTCGGCTGCTCTCGCAGCGAGGCGGGATATCTCTCATGCTTCCGCTTCCATGCTCGCCTCTCCCTGGTGGCAATCTCTCGAACCAGAACTCACGCTAGCCATGGCAGACGCAAGGGAAGGATGCTGAATGACTTGTTTGTTTTTGTGGATGAGGAGTTGAGGAGGAATGTGCAGTCATCTTGGCATACTAGTATTTATAACCGAGTACTAATACGCTCCTAAGTGGGAAACCGTTTAGGTTATGATCGGTGTGAACAGGTTTAGAATTCAATATAGCGTGGTACTAATACGCTCCTAAGTGGGAAACCGGTTAGGTTGTGATCGGTTTGAACAGGTCTGCAATATAGTGTGGAGTAATTTGGAATGTGACGAGACGCAAGCTCAAAATTTATAAATACCTGCGTGGCGAGCTCTAGGCTAGTCCTTTTTTCAGACGCATTAAACCTATCTCTCGGGACTTCTCGCACGCACCATCGTGCCACCCACAAAAACTTGTACTCTGAGTTTAGTAGTACGTTATATAGGAAGAGAAGAGGTGCACGCACGCACTCGTCCTCTCACACACGCGTCTGTTTTTTCTCGAAAAGGAGGATGATGACCCCCGGCCTCTGCATCTGGGAGTCACACACGTATCTGTAGCTATGAATTGTAGTGTTCTCAACCATCCGATTGGCTCTATCATGGATGTACCTAAATACTAAAACATGTCTAGATACATAAAAATTTTGACAAATGGAAGGCATGTATTATGGAACGGAGGGAGTGCTTGTCATTAAAATGGATAAAAAGGGACGTATCTAGAACTAAAATACGTCTACATACATCTCCTTTTATCCATTTTGATGACAAGTAGTACTTCTTACCCAAAGGAACTTTATATCCAACATACACAAAATATCCATTCGACTGTTGGAAATTACTGATTTGATGTCGAAGTAATTGCTGCATCGCCACCAAAACCCACCATTTCTTAAGCTAAAGTAGACCAAGGCAATCCCTATATTAGCATATTACTAAGATAAACAGAAGGCATTGTCGAAACATTTAGGACGTGAGCTTGTCAATCTGAATGTGGAGGGACACAAGCTTAGCCCCGACCAGCAGCTTGGGTGGAACTGTCAAGAAGGTCAGCTCCTGCACGTCGATGTCGTCGGGATCCTTGCTGCTTGTCACCTCCATTTCCACCTCGACGGCGTCGGTCGTGCCTTTGGGCTCCCCCGGCGGGCCATTCACCCACAGCTTGGACCAGTAGTGCGGCAGTGGGGACGCCCCCGCTCTGATGCAGACGACCGACACGGCGATAGGCGCGCCGATGTCGAGCACGCCGCCGACCAAGAAAAACGCGCGGCGGTCCTCCTCCGCGAACAGCAAGACCCGCGGCTCCAATAGTGGCACTTGCAGCTAGAGCACCTTGCCGTACTGGATCCTGTGCACGGGCATGGGATGCGCATTGCTGATGTGGTGGTAGAGCGCCGGCGGCGGGCCTTCGTAGCCGCAGATGGGCACGGGGCATTTGCAGGGCGTGAGCGGACACACGCTCTGGTGATCGGTGAGCTTGCGGTAAGTGACGTAGAGCCCACAGCCTTCGTGCGGGCACTCCACCCTCAGCAACGAAACGACGGCTTCCACCGCCGTGTTCCGCACGTCGAAGCCACCGCCGCGCTCGCACTTCTGGCACTGCCGCTGGTTCCCGGGGCGCTCGACGCGGCAGTCCATGCAGGCCAGGTGCCCTCCCTTGCACTGCAGAAATCAATCGAACAACACATTAATCAAGAAACCTGCACCTTGCTCAATCAGCCGAATGGACGAGGTGTATCCGAACCTCATACACTGGAGGCATCAAGGGGCGGAGGCACAAGGGGCAGTGGAGCACGGTGAGGTCCATCGAGACCTTAGTGAGCTCCCTCGTCGGTTCATGTTCCGTCTGCATGATCTCGCCCTCCTTGTGCACAACCATCTCTCGCTTGGGCCGGGGCATTACAAAGCTTTACCGTCGCATATTTTATACTCTGCGCATAACTGTCCTCCTACATACCAAGGAAGGCAGTAGTTTGAGTTTTCTGGACAAATTTGCCCTTGTGCATGAGTAAGCTGCATAAATATCGACAGTAAATGCGCATGAAATGGTTGGCTGGTCCTCCTTCCTTTTCGCTTGAGTTGGCTTCCCCAGGCGGTCAAGCCGCATCCGGCGTTGCACGCGTTTGCCTGTAGCCATTTTCTACTTTGGAAACTGGCGCGATTGATGGGGGCAGAACTAAGACTAGCCACAATGGTGAGTAACATACACTAGTAACATACACATATCCCTAGACTATGTTACTACCTTCATAGTGGGTAGTAACATAAGTATGGTAACATGCAAAGCTTCATTTATTAGGTTATAGACTCATATTGCATTGGGACATGTGATGTTATAGTAACTAGCTAAGTTACTATAACTACCTCTCTCCTCATTAACTCACTGCCACATAAGCAAATTTGCTGAGTTGGACTCGATGTTACTGCTGAAGTTACTTCCACTGTGGCTAGTCTAATTGAGCAGGGGCACAGATGGAAACCAACGCGGACGCGTAGACTAATCTAAGAAAAACAAGAAAAAGTTATACGCAAAGTAAAAGGAATCGGAGGGAGTACTACTTCAAGGTGCATTAAATCAACACATGCAAGTATCAAAAGGAGAGTCACGGCATGCATGCATGCGTTGTAATTAATGCATCGGTAACCCTAAATTATTGAAATATATCGAGTGCAGTGCTTTGCTGTGTCGCGTCAACTCGTACATCAACGAGAAGTTTGATTATCCTCTCCCTCGCGGACTTAACTGCACCTGCCTTTGGCTGTATGACAGGTTGGCCACACACCTGTCGGGCCCACCTGTCATCTGTCATACACGCAAAGACAGGAGCTTCCCTCCCTCGCCCATGAGCGTGGTGGCTGGCAAGACTAGGAGAAGCTTTCGCTACACGCTCTCCCTCCCGCACGCGGTGGACATGCAGCAGTTCAATTGTTGTCAGATGGCCAGAAGCATAATGTAGTACTCCTCCAGTGCAGTATTACACCATCATTGTTCGACTTCCCGAAGAGGCGAAGAGCCAAGCGCAGCCCGAACGCTCGCGTGGCAGTTTCATGTGTAGAGTAGTCTAGATAGCGTGTACTGTGCCTGTAAGCTTAAAATCGTTGGGGTCGGCTCCATGCTATGTGGCCATCTCGAAGTTTTTTTTAAATTAAAATAGTCTTCTGGCCCTACCTGTCACCCTGGTGATTGTAGTTTGCACGCTCATCTGGTCAAGATAGGAATATATATATTTTTAATTTGTTTTTTTTAAGGGGGGACCCCCCGGCCTCTGCATCAGAATGATGCATACGGCCACATATATTTTAATTTGTGGTGGGTAAATGTTAGAGGTTGCAACAAATATATTGTACACTGCGGGTCTTTCTACCAAGTTTAGAGGCAAGCTTGTGGGGCCAGTGCTATGATGTGTCGCGTCAACTCGTAGAACGAGGAGAAGCTTGATTTTACTACACGCCTTCTCCCTCGCCCATGCGCGCTGTTGCTCGCAAATGAGGACAGGCCTTTGCTTAGTAGTACTTCTACAACAAGCTATCCGTCCCGCTCGCGGTGGATGGACATGCAGCAGTGGATTCGACACTGTAGAAGAAGTAGTAATAACATCATTGTTCGTCTTCTCGAAGAGGCGAAGAGCCAAGCGCAAACCAAACGTTGCAGTTGCGAACATTGGAGCACGCATATAGCCAGGCTCTTGCATGAGGCAAAATTGCTATGTGAGCCCACTATTGTATTAGTATGTACAACTACTTGCTAGTATAGCCCTGTAAACCAAAAAGGAGTATTTGCCCTTCTAGAGATTTCAACAAGTGACTAGACTACACCGAGACGGAGTACATATGGAGCAAAATGAGTGAATCTGCACCGTAAATAAATATGTACTAGTTCTATCGTTTTCCTCTCCGAGGTGCACAATATTGAGTATACTGACTAGTCTCTTTTTGACACGCATTTACATTGTTGTTTTTTTGACACAGTACAGACGCAAGCACTCATATACACGCGCATACACTCACCCCTATGAACGCACACACGCACGGCACTAAGTATCATCTTGAAATTTACGAAGTCACCATAGGCACCTCGTCGTCGACGGGTCCATAGGTGCTAGAATGCCAAGGAGGAAGAGGGTAGCGGTTCCTGAGACGTTGAACGGTCAATGATGCATCCTCAATTACATGCAGAGGGAATTAATTGGAGAAGGAGACTAGAGCCAGCACGATATGAATGCAACAGAGTTTGGACTCTCATATAATAAAGGCGCCCCACCACTCCAATCCATCTACTCTCGAGTCTCTGCACAACACTGCTCACTCCAATCCAAGACCAAGTGACTAGAAGCCACAAGCACCTATGGAGACGATGGACGCGAGCGGCAGTCGGCTGTGCCAAATCATCCAAGGCGCTGGCCTGCGGCCCCGCACCGTGTAGCGTTTCCAAACGGTGCTGGCGACCGCAGGCATCGTAGCCCTCGCCGACGCCGGCTTCGCCTCTCGCATGGACGACATGATGGTCAACTCCATCCGCAAGTTCACCGCCGTCAAGAAGCACGCGGACGACCTTGTCGTACTGCTCCAGCCCGCGCGCCCAGGCTCCTCATTGCCTGCCACCCTCATCGGCTTAGATGGTGACGAACTCTTTCAAGCCCTGGTGGCCCTGCAGGTGCCGGAGGTCGCGGCGAAGAATGTGCACCTCGAGGCCGCGCTCGCCGCACAGCGCCTCGCCATGCAAGAAACCATCGACCTGCACATCCACGTCTATGAGGAAATCGTCTACATAGGCCACTACAAGGCAAGCGAGGACAGAAAGACGTTGGCCTTCTTCCAGCGGCTGGAATCTTTGGACGCCATTGTTCAAAAGCACGTCGACCTGGCCACGAAAGCCGCTGCTACTTAGGTGTCGTTCGGGCCGGCGCCCTGAGTCGAGGAGGTGGACGTCGTCAATGGATGCATCTCTTCTTCTTGCCTCCTGTAACCAGCACTGCATCGCCTTGTGGCCTTAATGTTTTATTAGTATAGTACTCCCTTCGTTCCCAAATATAAGTCTTTCTAAAGATTCCAGCAAGTAAATAAATGCATGTCGATGAATTCTGGCTATATGTGCATATTTATATCTAGCTATTGTACTTGTTGGCTATAAACTTGACTATATGTGACATGGCAACATCATATAGCCAGCAGCTGGCTATATTATTAACCATGCTCTTAGAGAGTAGAAGAGAGAAACGAGGGAGGAGGGCTAGCTGTAGCACGGACGTTGTTGTCAGATGGGACTCGTGTTTATAGAATAGGAGTACTGAGCACTCGTGTCTCTTTTTTTTAGGGAAAAATTAGTCGTACGTCTAGTACCACTAGTTGGGTGCGTGCGACCTATAGCTGTCATCACTTTAGGTCTACTTTTCGAACCGCGGCTATGCTTCACAGTACATATTTTTCACGCATTTATCCTCCTATATGTACTCCTAGGCTATTTCCACGTGCTCCCATTCGCCGACATGTGGGACATAGAGCATCTGGGTCGTAGTGCATGCACGACTCGGAGCATATGCCGGGGTACTTTACATTTCAGACCTCACGAATTACATGCAAACCCCCCGCAGAAGAATAAATAAATCAATGAATTACTACATGAAACCGGATTATTTTCGTGGAAACCGGAGCACGTTCATTAAATTTTGGACATAACACGTTTATAAAAAATGACCGGACCTAAACCAGTCTAAGGGCCTCTTTGATTTTTCCCAAAAAAAGGGCCTCTTTGATTCGCAGGATACTGAAAACACAGGAATGGGGAAAGTATGATGGCGATGAACCGAGACAAGGAGAACTCTAACTCAGTTAGAGGTTAGAGTTAGATTCTAACCCTGAACTAACTCTAAACCAAAGAGGTGTATGGATGGCAGGGTTAGATTGACAATAAATGCTCTATCTCAATCATTTGACTACTTTGGACCGTATTTTCAGTCAGACTAAAATAAGTCCCTTGGATCCAAGCATCCTCTTGGTGTGGTCGGCTCTTCTGTGGCCTCCTCCCGCTCACAATTGACATAAACGAACCATCTATACAATCAAGCATGCAAAACATGATAATTTTTACTTTGTCCATACAAATGAGATATCCCACTTAAACATACAAGTCGTCAATCAAGCTTCACAAAATAAAAAAACACTTCATGAGACAAAGAATGAGCTAACTCATCACGGAAGTTGTTCACGATAGGGAGGGAGCACGGAGCCCCTCACGCACCGAGGGAGGAGCTCGTCGTCGTCGCTCTGGAGGAAGGCTCTGTAGAGCCCAAGCCCCGGGAACCCCTCTGACGCCAGCCCTTGCGAGTTGAGGTCGACACCGGCATGGGTAGCAGGGCCTCTTGCCGCCGACTGGGAACTTAATCTTTGGGCCTCTATAAATAATGCAAGCCTGTAACTAAAATACCTAGAAAGGTGAACTGAATCTTTGGGCCTCTAGAAATAATGCAAGCCTGAAGCTGAAATACCTAGAAAGGTGAACTGAATCTTTGGGCCTCTAGAAATAATGCAAGCCTGAAACTTAAATACCTAGAAAGGTGAACTGAATCTTTGGGCCTCTAGAAATAATGCAAGCCTGAAACTGAAATACCTAGAAAGGTGAACTGAATCTTTGGGCCTCTAGAAATAATGCAAGCCTGAAAATGAAATACCTAGAAAGGTGAACTGAATCTTTGGGCCTCTA
>NC_041393.1:438573284-438599691 GCF_002162155.2 Triticum dicoccoides | reverse complement strand
GTAGCAGGGCCTCTTGCCGCCGACTGGGAACTTAATCTTTGGGCCTCTATAAATAATGCAAGCCTGTAACTAAAATACCTAGAAAGGTGAACTGAATCTTTGGGCCTCTAGAAATAATGCAAGCCTGAAACTGAAATACCTAGAAAGGTGAACTGAATCTTTGGGCCTCTAGAAATAATGCAAGCCTGAAAATGAAATACCTAGAAAGGTGAACTGAATCTTTGGGCCTCTAGAAATAATGCAAGCCTGAAACTCAAATACCTAGAAAGGTGAACTGAATTTTTGGCCCTCTAGAAACAATGCAAGCCTGAAATTGAAATACCAAGAAAGGTGGACTGAATCTTTGGGCCTCTACAAATAATGCAAGCCTGAAATTGAAATACCTAGAAAGGTGACCTGAATCTTTGGGCCTCTAGAAAGATTTATTATCTCCTCAAGCAGCATCAAACAATTCCATGCGTGCACCACAAATCTATAGCAAGTTTGATCAGGATCTACTTTTCCAAATCAGAATTAGTGCTAGAGCAAGCAAGATCAATGATATGGCCGTGAGACAGAGAAGGAACGAACAAACTCACCCCTCTCGCGACCTCCCTGGTAGATGCGCCGCCGCCGCACACGACAGAGGGAGAAAAACGACTGGTGAAGGGGGAGCGGGGCGACCTTCGAAGGTCGGAGGGACAGGGCGGCTGGAGTAGGGCGGCGGAGGCTGGAAGGAGAGGGCGGCCGGAGGAGAGAGAGGGCGAGCGCCGCTTGGGCGGGCGGCCCTATGGGGAACAGAGAGGAGTCGTGCAAGAGGGGGGGAGCGGTCTGGTGCGGGCAGGTGAGATTTTTTAAGGGGAGCGATCTGGTGCGGGCAGGTGAGATTTTTTTAGTTCTCTTTTAGTGGGCCCAGGATAACTAACCCAATTAGAACCTCTCCACCGGGCTAGTTTTTTTAGCCGGGTTAGAGCAAACTAGCTCAAACTAACCCCTCTTGTTTCGATAATTTGAGGCTATTTCAACCCAAACTAGCTCTAACTCAGGGATCCAAACAAAGAGGAGTGTTACTATACATGCTACAGTCTGGACCGTAGCACATTGTTTTTTATGGCCATATCACCACATTATTGTTTTCTACTGCTGGGTCACTGGGCTATCGTGGTTCACACGACTGGTTCACTGGGCTGCCGTGGTTCGCACTCCTCCGACCTGAGTAGTACTCCCTCCGTTCCTAAATATAAGTCTTCGTAGATATTTCACTGTGGACCACATACGAATGTATATATAGATGCATTTTATGTGTAGATTCACTCATTTTTCTCTGTATGTGGTCCATAGTGAAATCTCTCCAAATACTTATATTTAGGAACGGAGGGAGTAGTATAGTACTAGTATATACCGCATCATTCTTTGCTCCTTCTTACTACTCCGACGTGTCATGCACCCGGTCGGAGCGCCAGTAATTCATGATATAGTGAGTGGTCATATCACAAGTCTTTCCAGCAGTAACGCGCCGTCAAATCGCACAGCCCCACTCGCTCACCCTCCTTGCCTCTCTGTCAAACCGCCTACCTGAAAACTGCCGGGCGTACTTCCCGGGAAAAGCCCCGCCCTCAACTTTTAACTACGCGAAAATAGTTCGAGCTTGTTCGTTCTATATAAATACAGTACTTACTGTATGTTTATTCACCCGTGGGGTTGTTCGATGAATGGAGGGGCGGGGAGCACAAGTGAACAATACTACCTCTGTCCGGGTTTATGGGTCCCCATTGTATTTCGTGCCAAATTTTGACCATAGATTAAACTAAGAAAATGTTCACGCATGTCACCAAACATTATATTTTTCAAAACTATGTTCAAATACGAATCCAATGAGATAATTTTTCTTGACATGCATTAACATTTTGTTAGTTAAATCTTTAGTCAAAATTTGGCACAAACTATAAAAGGGACCTATAAACCAGGACGGAGGTAGTACTGTAGTAGTAGTAAGTAGGAGTCGTAGAGTAGTCACCTTAAATAGAGAGTTTCTTTTCTTTAATGCCACGTACACAAATTGAAACGCTTGTTGTGGAGAGAAAAAAGATAATTACTCCACGATATATGGACGCAGGGGCCTGAGCGCTCGCTTTACTAGGGTTGCTCTCTTCATTCTCTCATCCTCTCCAGATATAAACAAGACAGCGGTAGCAACATTTTCTCTCTGCTCACCGCTGGTCATAGATCCGGCTGGATCCCTTCGGCCGGTGTGTGTAGAGGACTAAAAGTGCATCATTCACGCGGTCATCACCGCCGAGGGAGGAAACCCACAGCTGCCGGAGGGGCCCGATCCTCTACCCGTGCCGTTCTCTCTGACACAGCGCCGGCTCGGGAGGTCCTCCGACCCTTCTTCCTCCCTGCCGTATTGTCCGCATATCCGACCTGCCGCCGCCGACATCCTGGCGACCCTCAGGTATAAGTTCTTCGAAAGCGGCCTTGCTCTACTGCCCCAGCTCCCCACATGTCTGCATGTGCATCTTTTTCTACTCCCATCGGCTCTTCCAAAGCCACCTAAATTTTTAGGATTATTAGAGGTAAAGCTACTTCATGCATTTGAATCTAGGGCTTTGTTCAAACAACGAAGAAAGGGGGGAAAGTTGTAGCATGAATCTAGGACTTGATTCAAAGAGGAAATAATATGGTGAAAGTAGTAGAGACCGGATACCCAACTGGTCTCTTGGTTGAAAAGGGAAATAATGGGAAAATGCAGTACAAACTGGATAAGGAACAGATCTATTATTGGTTGAAAAAAGGATAGAAAGTGGCGGCTGGTGGACAAGTCAACAGAGTATGTCCAGGATTAGATTTGCTGCCATCACATAGTAAAAGGTCTCCAGGATTAGATTTGCTGCCCTCACATAGTAAAAGGTCTCGGGATTAGATTTGCTGCCCTCGCATAGTAAAAGGTCTCAGGATTAGATTTGCTGCCCTCACATAGTAAAAGGTCGCAGGATTAGATTTGCTGCCCTCACATAGTAAAAGGCCTCCGGTATTAGATTTGCTTCCCTCACCTAGTAAAAGGTCTCCAGGATTAGGTTTGCTGCCCTCACATAGCGTGAACAAGCTCGGCATCACCACTTTATGCCTCCTTGTAGGTACATTGTGCTGATGCGTCCACTGTCGCATGTCCTTATACCAACCTTTTGCTGTTTTTTTTGCGGGTAAACCAACCTTTTGTTGTAAGGGCGCATGTAAAATGAAGCGATCACACTGTTACCTTAGGGACATGTCTAACCAGTGTTATTGTTAATCTAATGCCTCCAGTGATAAGATGCAATTAAACTGTGTTACAAATGGCACTCCTGCTGTTTTCCCCAGTATGATAAGTAAGTTGCTCCTTTACGCTGTTGAGTGTCCTGGTGTCCCCACGGTCCCATGCCCTTAAACCAACTCTTTAGCTGCTGTTGATTTACTGTGTCTGGTAAACAAGCAATGCCACCATTAAAGTAATCCCATATCTGAGGAATCTCATTGTTGATCGTAATGCTTCTGGTAACATGAAGCATTGCTGATGTTTTAAAATTTCTACTGTCCTTGCGTGATTGCCATGAACATAATTAAGATGCTTCTTTTCATTTTGTATATGTTTCATATATTTTTATTGACCAGCAACTATTTACTTTCTATCATTTTGTGCAGATAGGGATATCCATTTCACCTTGTTGCTATTGTGACCTTTTGGTGAACTGCACAAAACACTTTTTTTGGAATGAGTGTCTTGTGCAGTTCAACTAAAATGTCATGTGGGCAACATCTCTCAATTTTGGTGGAACTGCACAAAATGGTTAAACTAATGTGAAATCATGCTCTGTTGTCTCCTTGTTTGTGCTATGCAAACATGTTGTGCAAACAGGAATACTCTACTACAGATGTTGTGACGGTCAAGAGCAACATCTCTCAATTTTGGTGGAACTGCACAAAATGGTTGAACTAAAGTGAAATCATGCTCTCATGTCTCCTTGTTTGTGCTATGCAAACATGCTGTACAAACAGGAATACTCTACTACAGATGTTGTGACGGTCAAGAGCATTCGCCAAGTTCTTCGATTTTATGACATGGCTGGCCAAGATGGATTTAATACCGATATTCACTTTATCAAAAGGCTCTAATGGGTTGGTTCTGAATCTTGCAAGCTGGGAATCAGTGAGATGTGTAGGCATCTTTGTTGTACTTATTATTTGAATCTTATTTGTTGGTTCTGAATCTTGCAAGCTGGGAATCAATGAGACGTGTAGGCATCTTTGTTGTACTTATTATTTGGATCTTATTTGTTGGTTCTGAATCTTGCAAGCTGGGAATCAATGAGATGTGTAGGCATCTTTGTTGTACTTATTATTTGGATCTTATTTGTTGGTTCTGAATCTTGCAAGCTGGGAAACACGGCATGATGATGCAGAGGACAGCAACCATAACAAACAATTCAAACTTGGTAGTATTATCTTTGTGAAAGTGCGACAAATGTGATGATCGTGTGTGTCCTGAGAATAATAATTCTAATTGTTGTGCATGTTGATCCCGTGGCACTGATAGAATGAGCCAATGCATTGCTTGTTTTAAGTATAAATTTCTATTAAAGCTAATTAAATTTAAGTAAAGTGACCACTAACTCCTGTTATTACAGTACCAATACAGACCCGCTCGTGAACCGACGTGTGGTCGGAGTAGGTTTCTTAATGGAGGCGTTTGAATGTGTCGGATTTCGGGTTCCGGTAGACCCTCTAGGTTCGAACTCTGGGGTGCACGCGGAGATCTAGCCTTCTACTGCCTGCTCCTCGCCGCCTCGCTAGGATCTAAGCAATCAAAGGAACAACACAAGAGACACAGAGTTTATACTGGTTCAGGCCACCATTGTGGTGTAATACCCTACTCCAGTGTGTGGTGTGGTGGATTGCCTCTTGGGCTGATGATGAACAATACAAGGGAGAAAAGCCTCGCGAGGGTCTGCCCTTGGCTGGTGCGACGAACTGCTAGGGGGAGTTCAGTCGCTCTCTCTACTGGTTTCCTGGTGAGGATTCCCTTGTGCCTATCTTGTGGTGGCTAGTCCTTTTTATAGGCAAAGGCCCTGGGCCTCTTCCCAAATATTGAGCAGGAAGGGCGCCAACAACTGGCCATTTGAAGGGGAACATCTAGTACACTTATCCTGACTAAAGTTGGTCCTCTCCTGCCAAAGGCTCTGGTGGTGACGCCGGCTTGGGCTCCACGATGACCTCCATCCTGCCGTTCTGCTGGTCTTGGTCTTGTTGCACCGGAATGGATGCCTTTGCTTGATGCTCCCACCTGCGCTTGCTCCCTTTGCACCAAAGAGGAAAGAAGGACAATACACGGGCCGGCACCCGCCTGGCGCCCTTGGTTGTCATGGGCACCTCGTGAGGTACCCCGCCTTGATCTCTCCGCCTCCTCGCGAGCCAGCCTGACGAGGCCGTGCCTGAGGAAGCCTCCTGTCATCCGCCCCGCGAGGCTTGGCCCCTTGCGAGGGTCTTGAGCTCGTCCTAATGAAGGTGGGCCATGCTGGGCCGCCCCTTGAGCCACGCCGCAGGCCGCAGGCAGGCAAGTCTGGGGACTCCCGTTCCCAGAACGCCGACAGTAGCCCCCAGGCCCAAGGCGCGCCCGGACTTGGCTGAGCAGAGAGGCAAAGGGGCAAGTGCAAAGCGCCGCGGGCCCTAACAGCCTGCGGCCTCGGGCTCCGCGTGGCGGTTGATTGGACATGGGTGGCCCTGCTTCCCCATGTCTCCTTATTTTGCGCCCAGCTAGGCGGACCCGTGGTTGCACACAGTCTTTCCTCTTTTCGCCGCTTGTCCGTCTCCTGCTCTTCCTTCCCTCGAGCTCCAGTATCTACTTCCAAACCAATCTCGAATCCCCCCTCTTCCCGTCGCCATGGCTCCAACGAAGAAGGGAAAAGGGAAGAAACTGGTGCCTCCGCCTCGCTCTCCGTCGCCGGTGGCCTCCGCCGTTGATCGATCGATCATACTCAACCGAGAAGGTTTGGGCAAGGTCAGCTCTGCTCTGGCCACCATCTTCAACGAGTGTGGGAGGATGATAGCCTGGCCCGTATCCCGCTTCTCCATCGACAGGGTGGTCACCGACGTCCGGTACTTTGCCGACGCCCTATGGGCGGGATTGGTTCCCCCCTTCTCCGATTTCTTCAACCCTGTGCTTTCCCATTACCAGATCCATATGATGCATTTGGGTCCTGAATCCATTACTCTTCTAGCCGTCTTCGCCTTTGTCTGTGAGGCGATGATGTGCATCCCTCCTTCGGTTGCCTTGCTGCGCCACTTCTTCTCTCTGCGCCTCGTCGATCCCACCCAATGCTCAGGGTGTGTGAGCTTCATTGCCGCACCAGAAACAATGGCTTCAGGGATTGATTTCAGCCTTCCTCCATCCGCGCCCGAGTTCCGTGAGCGGTGGCTGTACGTGGATGTTGGGGTGCCCATCCCCCTGCTCTCAGAGCCAAAGGCGCCTGCTGTCCCCAATTCAGGCTGGGGCCAGGAGACGCTCACGAGCCCCCGGCTCATCTTCGTCTGGCACCGCTTCGCGTTCTTGAGGGCGCTTGGTATGATGGCGCCTAAGGTGGTGAAGGAGTTCCTGCTATGCCGCATTGCTCGTCTCCAGCGCCACTCCTGCCGGATGTGGTCCTTCAGCGGGCATGAAGATCGCATGAGGCTTCAGGAGGACCTGACGCCCGAAGCACTGAGGAAGGTGCTCTTGGTCTTTACTGGGGACCCTTCCCCCGGCAGTGTCCGGCATGGGGGGCCTTTGCTGTACCTTTGCTCGAACAGGGGCGACTTCGTGAAGCAGATGCCCAGCTTTGACGAATGGGGGCTGCGCCCCGCCGGTCTCAGGGGTCCTCGCGAGAACCCAGTGATGGTGACTGCCCTCCCAGTTGCCCACGATGGTCCTTCCTCGAGTGGCGGAGCAGGGAGGCATGGGCCGCCGGAGGCTGAGGGGGGCCCCCACCGGAGTGACGACGCCAGGCGGCACTCCTGAGGGGGCAGCTCCTGAGGCCCGTACTACTGCGGCTGGAGGTGCTGAGCCGCTGCCCACAGTGCCTGTGGTTGAGGCCCCTGGGGCCCCAGCTATCCTTCTTGGTGAGGCGACCAGCGGCATGCATCGGGACGATGCACCAGACGCTGGGAATCTTGACGCTTCTTCCTCGTCGCAGGCTGACCCCTGCGCTCAACTCCTGGGTCGCTTCTGCGTGGACTTCGAGGCTCTCCGGAGGAAAAGGGAGGCCTTGGGCGACGATTACCCTTACCGCTTGCTGAAGCGCCAGAAGTACTTTGCCATTGATGAGTAAGCCTTCCCCTTTCCCAGCTCCTGATCCCCTCATTGCTTTGGCTGATCCTTGCTCTGCAGGGCCCTTCCCGCCGAGCTCGCGGAGATGGCTGAGGAGCCATCCCCCCAGGCTCCGCCCTCTCCATCGCCTTCGAGTGCTCCGAGTTCCAGCAGAGCCCTCTCGGTGAGGCCGGCCGGAGAGGTGAGCCATCCTGTGGTGCATCGCGGCCCTGCGCGCCTCGTGACCTTCCTTCGCGAGCCTCCTCGGGGCATAGCCATCCTACCCTGGGCCTCGAGTCTGATCATGGATGACGATTGGCTGAGTCGGCCTTGCGCTCTTCACTTGGGGAGGGGCCGGCTCCTAGACGGGCTTCTAGCGAGGCGTGCCCGGCCATCACGAGGGTGCCAGCCCCCAGCCCCCTGCCTAGAGGGGGAGTGCTGATTCGTGGCCCCCGGCGATTACTTGGGGCGGATGATAACGCTGAAGACGTGCTCGAGCACGCCCGGAGGCGTCGAGTCCTTCGCCAAGGGTTTCTCCGGAGGGCGGCCGACGCGGTGCGCCAGCTTGGTGAAGAGCTTGATGATGAAGACGCGTGCCTTGAGGCTGAGGGCCTGCGCCTGGCTGAAGTGAGCTGCAAGATGGAGGCGGCCGTCACCCTTGCACGCCACCAGCGTGACCTCGACAACGAGGAGGCCGAGGCATTGCTGGCGGCCTCTCGGGAGGCCCGTTCCCGATCCGTCGAGGAGGCCCGAGAGGCTGACCGATGGCACGAGGCGTCGGAGGAGCGGGCACGGGAACTCATGGCCCGGTGCCACTCCCTGGAGCAGCAAGTGGAGCTGCAGGAGACGACCCTTGCATCGATGAAGGTGGCTTCAGTCGACCAGGCAGAGCTCCTGAGGCGTGAGGAGGCACTGACGCTGGAAGCTGCTGAGCGCGCACGTGATCTTGAACGTCTGGAGATAAGAGAGCGCTTGGTGACATAGGCGGAGGATGACGTTGCTGCGCGCGTGGCCCGAGCCATAGCGGAGATTGATCGCGGGGTGGCGATGGCCCGCTTGGACCTTGAGCGCGAGTTTGAGGAGAGGCTGGGGTTGATCCAGGTCGAGGCTGAAGGCAGGACCGCCGCCCTGAGGGACAAGCTGGAGGAAGCGGCGCGGCGGGTCGACGCTTCCCGGGCTGCCCTTGACGTAGCACAGGAGGAGCTGACTACCTCCCGTGCCGAGGCGCTTCTTCTCCGCCAGCGGGTGGACGAGGCTGAGGCCATTGCGCGGCAGAACGAGGACGAGATACTCCAGCGGCGGATTCTGGAGCACGAGCACGACCCCATGCTCGCCGGGCTTCGGGAGAGAGCCAACACGGCCTTGGGTAACATCTGTGAGGTGGCTGTTGCCCAGCCCCACACAGTCAACTATGCTGGCAATCTTCAGTTCTTCACCAATGTGGTGACTTAGCTGGAGGTGCGCTCGGTCGGAGCCAACAGGCTGGTGGAGGAGAGGAGCCGCGCCCTGCTCGGGCACGCCTTCTCTCGTGTCTTCAGCCACCTTCAGAACATGTTCCCCAACTTCGACTTTGACGCCGCCATCGCCCCAGTACCCCAGGCCGTCCGGGGCGACCTGGCGTGCTGGGTGGAAGACAATGTGGATGCCCTTGTCAGGGCCTTCGCTTCTGATAACGACAACGCGGTTGTGGCTGCTGATGAAGGTGATGTGGTGAACGGCCCTGGCGCCGCTGCCAGCGATGCGGAGGGCGATGGCGAGGCCAGCGACGCCAGCGACGATTCAGGAGGCGCCCCTGAGGATGCATTGTGGGATTTATCCGACTGACCGCATGTTGTCCCTGCTTCCTTACCCTGCGCAGACAGAGTTTGGGCCTTGCCCTGAAGGTTGTAAGAGCATTTTGGGAGGGGGTGCCCCTCATGTAAAAACCCATGTTCAGCATAACAGTATATGCAATATCACTCGTACGCCTCCGCCAAGTGGCTGATTTCGTGATGAGCTGGTTGGCTGGTTTACCTTTGACCTGCGTGGGCCTCAAGTCAGCCTGCGAAGGGCTGTGGTGCCTCGAGCGTCTTCTGAACGAGCCCATAAAACCTGTAATGAAAACCTCCGGAGAGGGCGCAGCAGCGGCAGCCTGGGCTGCACGCAAGCTAGGCCTGGCCCGGCTTGCGATGGGCTCGTGAGGGGAGGTAGCTGAGGCGAAGTGGTAACCAAAACGCGAGAGATTGCTCGAACGAGACTAAACACCCCTTCCCCAAACACACGCAAATCCTTGAGCTCAAATTCAACTTAAATTCAACGGGGGAAAACGGCAACCAAGGGGGAAAAGCAACGAAAGCAGAAAAAAGGCCGCGCCCGGCACCTAGTCTAGTCTTGGACGTCTTCTCACCAGCGCGGAGTTAAGTGCTGCCACTGGGCATGGGAGGGAGCCCCAGGGCCTGAGGCCGGCACCCCTGAGACTCCGGGGCATGTACAGCCCCACTCATTATTACGTGAGAGTGTCACGAGGCGGCGAGCTTCACAGGCACTGGGCCTTCTTCACAGGTACCGGCCTTGCTTCATATCGCCAGACGAGGGCCCCGCCTTGTGCCACACTCTAGTGCCACCGACGACGACCGGAAACCAGGACAACGCCGATGGGGTAGAGTGGTCGCCAGCAGTTCCCCCGACGACCACAGGTCCTCTGCCGGGGGCAGGCTCTGGGGCACCTCCCCAGCAGAGGGCCTACCTCCTGAGGACGCCTTGCTTCGAATGCCGCGATGGTGATGTTGGATCTTGGCCCCTCTCCTGCAGCCCCCGACGCCCTCCTCCTGAGGGGTAGGAAGCTGTGGGAGTGGGGCAGCCGCCCGTTGTCGTGACCTGCACCTCCTGCGATCCATGGTTGGCGTATGCCTGCTCCTGAGGAATTAGTGGTACCTGATACTCGTTGTTTCCAGCGTAGCCAACGGGGCCTCCTCGGGGCTCCTGGAAGAGTTCGGCTTCTGGCATCTCGTCCCCCTAGCTTGGGCTGAGGAGCGAGCCTTGTTCGTCCTCATGTGTGCGCCCTTGGTCCATCATGTACTCTTCTGGGGTCGCCACCCCGAAGGCCGTGCCATAGCGCTCTGCGTGCCATGCAGTCCTGCTTGATGTGCCTGCCTGGGGGTGATAGCGCGGCGGCCCATCGGGGCCGCGGATTGTGGTGAGTCCTTCTTCGATGGCCGGGGGTAGAGGCAGCGCCGCTGCTGGCCCGGGGCTGACGGCCTAGCCGGCATTGGGGTGGTCTTGGAGTCCGCTCGGGGCCGCACGGGAGTGCATGGAGCCCCCGTGCGGTCCACCCTGGACTTGAGGTGGGAGTTGGGTGCAGAAGGGGGGAGCCCCCGAGGCGGCGAAGCCCAGGAGCTCTACCACCCGCTCTAGCAGCACGTCGCCACCGCCTTCCAGCAGCCTGCACTGCAGCAGCTCTTGGGCCACGGTGAGAGCGGCCCTCGAGTTTGCCTTCTCCCGTCGGGTGTACGGTGTTGTCGCCACGGCGTGGTGGGAGGCCCTCGCCGCCGACCGTGCCTGCCGCGTCGTGAGAGCTGTTGCTGCCTGTCTGCGCCGCCCGCGGCCCGCAGCACCCTGCGGACCGCGAGCTGCCCGGGGCGTGGGGTTGCCCGGAGCAAGCGGTTCTGCGTGGGTGGGCCAGGCCGCCCAGGGATCGGGGTTGCCTGCCTGGTCGCCGGACATGACGATGACGATGCGACGGGACGCAAAACGGCAGAAGGTGGATTCCAGCGCACGCCTACCTGGCGCGCCAAATGTCGGATTTTGGGTTCCGGCAGACCCTCTAGGTTCGAACTCTGGGGTGCGCGTGGAGATCTAGCCTTCTACTGCCTGCTCCTCGCCGCCTCGCTAGGATCTAACCAATCAAAGGAACAACACAAGAGACACAGAGTTTATACTGGTTCAGGCCACCATTGTGGTGTAATACCCTACTCCAGTGTGTGGTGTGGTGGATTGCCTCTTGGGCTGATGATGAACAATACAAGGGAGAACAGCCTCATGAGGGTCTGTCCTTGGCTGGTGCGACGAACTGCTGGGGGGAGTTCAGTTGCTCTCTCTACTGGTTTCCTGGTGAGGATTCCCTTGTGCCTATCTTGTGGTGGCTAGTCCTTTTTATAGGCAAAGGCCCTGGGCCTCTTCCCAAATATTGAGCGGGAAGGGCGCCAACAACTGGCCATTTTGAAGGGGAACATCTAGTACACTTATCCTGACTAAAGTTGGTCCTCGCCTGCCAAAGGCTCTGGTGGTGACGCCGGCTTGGGCTCCACGATGACCTCCATCCTGCCGTTCTGCTGGTCTTGGTCTTGTTGCACCGGAATGGATGCCTTTGCTTGATGCTCCCACCTGCGCTTGCTCCCTTTGCACCAAAGAGGAAAAAAGGACACTGCGTGGGCCGGCGCCCGCCTGGCGCCCTTGGTCATCATGGCTTGCGTCATGGGCACCTCGTGAGGTACCCCGCCTTGATCTCTCCGCCTCCTCGCGAGCCAGCCTGACGAGGCCGTGCCTGAGGAAGCCTCCTGTCGTCCGCCCCGCGAGGCTTGGCCCCTCGCGAGGGTCTTGAGCTCGTGCTGATGAAGGTGGGCCATGCTGGGCCGCCCCTTGAGCCACGCCGCAGGCCGCAGGCAGGCAAGTCTGGGGACCCCCGTTCCCAGAACACCGACAGAATACGCCGAGGGTGCATCTTCTGCCGGGCGTGCAGTGGACGAGGAAGGGGTAGTAACTGTTGTCGCCTGTACACACTCAGCTTAATGTTGAATCCAGTTCCCCAAGAGCTGAAAAATGAACTGCTGTCGCTGCCTACACACTCGTTCACTCGAAGAGACTCCAATGGCGGTCCGAGGGGTGAGCCTGCTGGATATGGACTTCAGCAAGGAGTTAGTTTGCCATTCAGTCCTATGGCTGCACCAAGTTGAATGTGATGTACACCAACGATACGGACTCGGTGAAGCTCTGCCTCGACTCAGTCCTATGGCTGCACCAGGTTCTAGAGCATTCGCCCGTTTCATCGGCAGCGCCGACTGCACCTTCACTACGGTGGAGAAAAGGAAGAACGCAATGATTCGGCCATCTGGTGCAACAAGCTTGTCGACATCCAGAAGCAATACAAGATTATCAGCAACGGGCAGGAGAAGGACTCCGTGGTTGACCTCGCTGAGACCATCATCGACCCCTGATACGCCAACATGAAAGAAGACGACCTGAACACGTCGGAGGTACCTCTGAATCTAGCGTACATAACCTACGCGGACAAGGACACATACGCATGCTACGACATGTATAGGCAGATCTTGGACATGACGGTGTGTCTGCTTCCCGTAACCGACGAGTACACGGACAGCCGCAGCGTCATGATCAAGCGTGCCAGGAAGGTCTAGATGTTGTACTTTATCTATTTATAAGCACCTTTATCATCTGAGTGTTTCATGCATTAGCCTATGTGTCGTAATTATCTGTTTTGTCCGAAATATTTCTTTTAAGAACCCATTAACCTGATTGCTTTTTTAGTGGCTATTTGCTAATGTATGTAAACTAGTTCACTTGTCCGTAAAAAAAACTAGTTCACTCGGCTGCCGTGCTTTGAATCTCCTTCCTCCCAGTAGGTCTCTGAATTTTCTCCCACTTTCTTTTTTGATGTAAACTGAGTTTTCTCCCAGTACTTTCCCCTAGAACCAACTCAACTGTCCCACGTCTAGCCTAAAAAATAATAATACCCCACGTACTAGTAACTCATCAAATTAAAATGATATTTTATTTCATAAGTTGAAAGTTCTTACAAAATAATAATAATTATTGTTCATATATAGCTTGCCAAGTTAACTCCTAGTGATTGCGTATATAAAAAGCTTGCAAAGATTTTACTGACGTGCAATCATGTGTTTATGTTTTTATAACATTTCTCCGTCTAGCCCAACATGATATTTTCACCCAGCCCAGCAAGTCCGCAGATTTCGAGAAAAATGCAAATGGTATTTAAATGGGCTGCATAGATACTACATCATTGTTTCACCCAGCCCACCAAATGGACTAAAAAACAAATGGACTGGCTGACATGTGGGCCAGTAGTTCGAAGCCTAAGAAGGCGTTGGATTTACATCCAACGGCCGACATTCTTCTTCAATCTCCCGTCTTCTTCCCCCAGTGCTACCGGAACCGCCTGCTCCAGCCTTCGGCATCCAGCGGTGTTGTTTTGCGCTCCTCAGCGAAACGCTACCCCGCCGACGGCCAGGCCATCCCTCCACTCCGCACCTCCTGTTATTCTCTGCCGAGTGTAGGCCCACCCCGCACCCGAACCAGTCAAGTTTCCCACTCCTCTCCGTCTGCGACTCCACTGCCGCGTCTTCCCCACCTCCGGGTCATTCCAGTCTGGGGCCTTGCCGTCGTCCACCGCCTCAGTGCGCTCGGCGCGGTGTGGTCAACATACGAGAGTGATCGGAAGAGGACTGTACGTGGAGAGCCTGATGGTTGGGACCCACGAGGTCCATGGTCGCACGCAAGGAAAGTTCCTCCTTATTACGCACTGTACATGCACTGTACGTGGGAAGGGCTTCTGTATTTCACGAAAAAAACGTCCCCCGCTGACAGGTCGGACCCACCAGCTATATCTTCACACACAAGGAAGTGCCTCCTTATTACGCACCAAAAAATGAATACCCCCTGCTAGCTGGGACCCACCATAGTGGGTGGTTGACTTGTGGGCCTACTGAGTTGACGAGGACGGAGGGTGAAAGCACAAGTGCTCCCTAGGTGGTTTTGGTAATTAATGTCAACATATCTCTTGTTGGACTAACACTTGTATCTAGTATGTTTCAGATAAGTTCAACATTGGAGTGGCATGGACAAAAGGATGTGGGAACTCCTTCAAGATGCTAAGGACGAAGGATTGGCTAAAGCTTCAAGCTCAAGACTCTTCATTTTACATTTTAGTGATCCAAGATCACATTGAGTCTATAGGAAAAGCCAATACTATCAAGAAGGTATGCGGTGTTGCTTAATGAGTTTCTTGCTCCACGGTGCTTAGTGATATGCTCCAAAACCCTCAACTACTTTCCCACTTCCACACATATGTCCTACACCTAAAGTCAAACTCGGCCATACCGATTCTTTCTATCCGGCGCCACCGAGTTCAGATGACATAGCCACTGCCACAAACCCTAGGCAAATCGGTCTCACCGATAGGGATCTCGGTCTCACCGAGATGGGATTGTAATCTCTCTGTGTATGTCCATTATCAAATCGATCTCACCGAGTTTGAGCAATCGGTACTACCGAGATTACAATGCAAACTTCCTGGTTGACTCATTACCAAAATAGGTACCATCGAGTTTGAGTAATCGGTCCAACCGAGTTTGCCTGACCAACTCTCTGGTTAGCTAATTACCAAAATCGGTCTCACCAAGTTTGTGTAATCGGTCTCACCGAGATTACGTTATGCCCTAACCCTAATCATATCGGTCCTACTGAGTTGCATTTCGGTCCCACCGAAAATCCTAACGGTCACTAAATTTGCTGAATCGGTCCGACCGAGTTTTTCAATTCGGTCCCACCAAGATTGGTAAATTGTGTGTAACGGTTAGACTTTGTGTGGAGGCTATATATACCCCTCCACCTCCTCTTCATTCGTGGAGAGAGCCATCAGAACAAACCTACACTTCCAACATCCTATTTCTGAGAGAGAACTACCTACTCATGTGTTGAGGCCAAGATATTCCATTCCTACCATATGAAACTTGATCTCTAACCTTCCCCAAGTTGCTTTCCACTCAAATCTTCTTTCCACCGGATCCAAATCCTATGAGAGAGAGTTGAGTGTTGGGGAGACTATCATTTGAAGCACAAGAGCAAGGAGTTCATCATCAATGCACCATTTGTTACTTCTTGGAGAGTGGTGTCTCCTAGATTGGCTAGGTGTCACTTGGGAGCCTCCGACAAGATTGTGGAGTTGAACCAAGGAGTTTGTAAGGGCAAGGAGATCGCCTACTTCGTGAAGATCTACCGCTAGTGAGGCAAGTCCTTCGTGGGCGACGGCCATGGTGGGATAGACAAGGTTGCTTCTTCATGGACCCTTCGTGGGTGGAGCCCTCCGTGGACTCGCGCAACCGTTACCCTTCGTGGGTTGAAGTCTCCATCAACGTGGATGTACGATAGCACCACCTATTGGAACCACGCCAAAAACATCCGTGTCTCCAATTGCGTTTGAATCCTCCAAAACCCTTCCCTTTACATTCTCGCAAGTTGCATGCTTTACTTTCCGCTGCTCATATACTCTTTGCATGCTTGCTTGCTATATGTTGTGAATGTTAAACTTGTGCCTAAACTCCACTTAGACTTAAAAAGGTTAAAAACTACTACTTTGGTACTTAGTGTCTAATCACCCCCCTCTAGACACCTCTTCTCAAGATCCTACAAGTGGTATCAGAGCATTGGTCTCCATTGCCTTGGTTTAATCACCATTGGAGGAAGATGGATGAGTCTACTTTGGGGAGTCTTAGACATAGAGTGCCTATTCTTGATGGAGAGTATTTTCATGAGTGGAAGAATGAGATGCTTGTAATTTTCAATCAATATCATTTGAACAAGTATATTGTTAGCCCTTGTGCACCTCATGTTGATCCTATGCATCCTACTCTTGATGAGTCAATTGACATGGTTAGGAATCTTAGAACTGCCGAACTTATTATTAGAGGATTGCCTAGAAACTTGATTGGATGTTTGCCTACTCTTGAGTGTGCCTACACTATATGGAAATTTCTTGAGGAACACTTTCCAAATTATTCCTTGAAAAATCTAGATCAAATTCTCCATAAGTCTATTGCCTTGAGTAAGATGAACACTAGTGATCCTATGTTTGGTGATCGTCTATTTGAACTTACAAACCTTATGCGTGACAAAGGAGATGTTGGAATTATTGGTGATATTATTTCTGAAGCTATAAAAATTCATAAGCAAGATCATTGTCAAACTCACTCTAACGAATCACCCTCTCTAGGATTTGATCCACCACATGATGATGTTGAACATGGATACTATGATGAGGATGATGATAATGACTTCGATCTTGATGATGCAATGAGACACTTTGGTCTTATGGCAAATCTTCGGGGATATACGTCAGGAGGAAAGGAATGGGTTCTAGATAGTGGATGTACCGATAACATGACCGGAGATAAAGACATGTTTTGTGAGCTTGCTGAAAACGATGGTCCTCGAAAATATGTCACTTTTGGTGACAACTCCAAGGGTAAGGTGGTTGGCCTCGGTAAGGTGGCCATATCACATGATAGCTCCATACAAAATGTCATGCTCGTTAAATCTCTTGGATACAACCTACTTTCAGTATCTAGACTTGCTGATTTTGGTTTCAATGTCCTATTCACTGAAGTAGATTGCCAAGCGTTTCGTCGAGACAATCATAAAATGGTCTTTACCGGTATACGTAGAGGTGATCTATACATTGTTGATTTCACTAAAAAGGCTCAACCTAAAATTTGCTTCATTGCTAAATCCTCAAAAGGTTGGTTATGGCATAGACGACTAGGTCATGTTGGTATGTGAAACCTTGACAAGCTTATTAAAGGGAATCATATCCTTGGTGTTAACGATGTCATATTTGATAAGGATAGACTTTGCAGCACTTGTAAAGCAGGTAAACAGGTTGGAGGAAGGCATCCCGTGAAGAACATCATGACCACAAAGAGGCCACTCGAGCTACTTCACATGGATCTCTTTGGTCCCAACTCTTACAAGAGTCTCGGTGGAAATTCTTTTGGTCTAGTTATAGTTTATGATTTTTCAAGATTTATGTGGGTGTTCTTTCTCGATGATAAATCGCAGGTCCAAAAGATCTTCAAAAACTTTGCTCGGAAGGCCCAAAATCAATTTGAAGTGAAGATCAAGAAGGTTCGCAGCGACAACGGAACGGAGTTCAAGAATGCAAATGTGGACACCTTTCTTGACGAAGAAGGGATTTCACACGAGTTCTCGGCTACGTACACACCTCAACAAAATGGAGTTGTTGAGAGGAAGAACCGGACGCTCATCGAAATGGCGAGAACGATGCTTGATGAGTACAAGACGCCGAAGCACTTTTGGGCAAAAGCGGTTGAGACAGCTTGTCATGCAACAAATCGCTTGTATCTTCACAAGCTACTCAGCAAGACGGCATATGAGCTCCTCACCGGTAACAAACCCCAAGTTGGATACTTTCGAGTATTCGGCTCAAACTGCTACATTGTTGATAAGCATCGTCATTATAAATTTGCTCCTAAGTCTCATGAAGGTTTCCTACTAGGTTATGGCTCAAACTCTCACACTTACCGTGTCTACAACAATTTCACCCGAAAGGTTGAAGAGGCAGTAGATGTGAAGTTTGATGAATCTAACAGCTCGCAAGTAGAGCAATTGCGAGTTGATGTAGGAGACAAAGATCCTTCAGAAGCAATCCAAGACTTGTCTATTGGCAAGGTCCGTCCAACGGAGGTGAAGGAGAGTACCTCGTCCGTCCAAGTGGAAGCTTCTACTTCACAACAAGGTGAACCAAGAGTTGATACAGAAGCATCCACAAGTGGGACACACCAAGATGAAGAAAACGAGGAAGTGCATCAAGATGAACATCAACGACCTCCTTCTCCACCACGACAAGAGAACGACAACGCCAACAATGAAGAAGGCCAAGAAGAGGAACAAGATGAAGAATAAGTTCAACCAAGAACCAAGCAAAAGCTTTCACGAGTTCGAGCAAGAATTGCTAAAGACCATCCCATCGAGCAAATCTACAATGATATTCAAACCGGGAGAATCACTCGCTCTAAAACTCGTTTAGCTAACTTTTGTGAAAACTATTCTTTCATCTCTAGCATTGAACCTATGAAGGTCGGAGAAGCATTGGAAGATCCGGATTGGATAAATGCTATGCATGAAGAGCTACACAACTTTGAGAGGAACCAAGTTTGGACATGGGTTGAGAAGCCCGACAACAACCACAACATCATTGGTACCAAATGGGTGTTTCGCAACAAGCAAGATGAAGATGGACAAGTAGTTTGCAACAAAGCACGTCTCGTCGCCCAAGGCTACACACAAGTCGAAAGTATGGACTATGGTGAGACTTATGCTCCCGTTGCTAGACTTGAGTCCATACGCATCTTACTTGCCTATGCTAATCATCATGATATCACCTTGTACCAAATGAACATTAAAAGTGCTTTTCTAAATGGTGAAATAGAGGAGGAAGTTTATGTTAAGCAACCTCCCGGCTTTGTCAATCCTAAGAAACCAAATCATGTTTACAAACTTCACACAGCTCTTTATGGTCTTAAACAAGCTCCTAGAGCGTGGTATAAATGCTTGACCAAGTTCCTTATTGAAAAAGGCTTTGGAATTGGGAAAATTGATTCTACTCTTTTTACTAAAAGGGTTAATGGAGAACTATTTGTGTGCCAAATCTATGTTGATGATATTATATTTGGTTCAACTAACCCTCATTTTATTGAAAAGTTTGGGAAGCTAATGTCGGAGAAGTTTGAGATGTCTATGATGAGTGAACTCAAATTATTTCTTGGGTTGCAAATCAAGCAAACTAAGGAAGGTACTTTTGTTTCTCAAACGAAGTACACCAAGGACTTATTCAAAAAGTTCAATATGCAAGAATTCAAAGGTATGACTACACCCATGCCTACTAGTGGACATCTTGACTTAACCAAAGATGGTGAATCGGTTGATCAAAAGGTTTATCGCTCTATGATTGGTTCATTGTTATATCTATGTGCTTCACGTCCCGATATCATGCTAAGTGTGCATGTGTGCACGATATCAAGCTACTCCTAAAGAATGTCATCTTAAGGCCGTGAAAAGGATAGTGAGATACTTAATCCATACACCAAATTTTGGCATTTGGTATCCTAAGAGGGCTTCTTTCGATCTTGTTGGCTACTCCGACTCGGACTATGCCGGAGACAAGGTTGATAGAAAGTCTACTTCGGGTACTTGTCAATTTCTTGGTAGATCTCTTGTGTCTTGGTCCTCCAAGAAACAAAACTCGGTATCCTTATGCACCGCCGAAGCGGAATACATTGCCGCTGGTTCATGTTGTGCTCAATTACTTTGGATGACCCAAACTTTTAAAGATTATGGGATATATGTGAAACATGTTCCATTGCTTTGTGACAATGAAAGTGCTATCAAAATTGGTCATAATCCTGTGCAACATTCTCGAACTAAGCATATTGAAGTTCGTCATCATTTCATTCGAGATCATGTTGCTAAGGGTGACATTGATCTTAAGCATGTTCGCACCGAAAAGCAATTAGCGGATATATTCACTAAACCTCTTGATGAGAAAGTGTTTTGCAGGTTAAGAGGAGAATTGAACATCATTGATGCCTCAAACTTGGAGTAGAAACTCCATTGAATACATGCAAGACATGAGCTTATGACTAATCCTTGATATCTCTCTTATGATGAAAATCTTATGTCTTGGATATATTTGTATCTTGCATGTTATCTAACCCATGTAGGTACTTGGATGAATCTAATTCCATGAGGTTGTAACCTACTCACATCTTGAGCAATCTCTACATCACCAAGTCTCTACACAAAGGTGGTTGAAGCCAAGGAAGCACGAAACCATTCAAACATATCCTTTGACAAATTCTATGTTAAGCTTCATGATTGTCATTTTTTGATATACAGGTGCTCTTCCTTGCAAGAACTAACCCATGTAGGTAGATGGACTCAAATTCCAAGTGGTGCTCCCAACTCTTGATGAGCTACATCAACCTTTAGCAAGCCACACAAGTTCAACTACATGGACATCACCACCAACCAAGGTATGTCATTCCATCTTAGAGAAGCTTTACTCCAAGTCATGAGCTAAAGCAACTCGACAAGATGTGAATACATCAAGATGCTTAAACGAAAAATGGCAACCCCATTTTGAGCTTAAACGATGAGTATGACCTATGATCAAGTGATCTCACTTGACTCCTAAGTCAATATACTCTAACATAGGTGACTTTGTTGCCGACCATCTCTAGATGAAGTTCTTTTGTGTTCTTTTCTGAGTTTTTGCATTTGTCTCATGCACATTTGTTTCCCCTTTCAAAAAAAACTTCATCTAGATTTCTTTCTGTTTGCTCTGCATTTTCTGCATCCAATTCATTGCATATCTTTCAGTAAATTCCTTGCAAATCTTTGTGAGATCTTATTAGACTAGTGAGCTGAGGTGACAAGTGTTTTCACTGCGATGAACTCAGTTACACCGATTTGTTATTTTCGGTCCAACCAAACCCTTTCGGTACAATCGAAGCATACCACTCGGTTCCACCGATTTCACAAACAGGAAAAACAGCTTGCCACTTATTCTGTGTTTCTTCTGATCCAGCTCCACTCAATGAATCTTGTCCTCTACAAGCATCACATTTTTATCATTGCCTTGTGTTGTGACTCAAGGACCAAACCCATTCGACCGATTCCAGAAAACCCTTCTTGGAAATTGATGTCAAAGGGGGAGAGAGAGATCACATCAAAGCTCATCATTTAGAGAGAGATCACATCAGAAAGAGTATATCACCTCCTCAGGGGGAGAGAGAGATCTCCAGGGGGAGAGAATACTCAAGTAGAAAGTATTTCTCAAGGATCCCAGATGCTTGGTGTTCAAGAGGAGAGATGCCACATGTCTTCTTGAGGGGAAAGACATGTTCATATGTGTTTATTTGCATTAGATTGCATTAGCTCTGTTCATTTATATCTTTCAGCTCTAATTTTCTGTTCCCTATCTTCTCCCAATATCCCATGCCAGATTCAAGGGGAGCAAGGCATCTATGGAAAAGAAATCATTTAAATTCATTGCATATCTTTTCTCTTGGGGACATGTCTAATCAAATGTGGTACTTAGTACTCACTCTCTACATGTCATCCCAGTCTTGGTATTCTTGTGGTTTCTTCTGTTTGCTCTGGCTAGTAGATGTATTTGTGTTATCTAACCTTGTTCACACAGGTTCATTCCATCCTAAGCCAACTCAAGACTACAAGGTAAGTATATGCATCACAATCATGTGTATGAGGAATTCTTGTTGATGTACATATTGTTTGCAAGAAGGACTCATGGGCATGAAGGTATTTCCTTTAATACTTTTTGCTCTGATGCATATGGCCTAGATACATGTAACACATTGCCTGCTCTATCATGGTTATGATCTCACATGCTTCTATATTTCATATTCACATGATTGCATACATGTAGGGGGAGCCTATGCTTGTTATATGTCTTTCCAAAGCTTTACTTGCTACTCTTTATATCTTTATCTAAAGTTTTGATGTATGTTGT
The DNA here is from genome assembly GCF_002162155.2 of Triticum dicoccoides. Classification (NCBI taxonomy): domain Eukaryota; kingdom Viridiplantae; phylum Streptophyta; class Magnoliopsida; order Poales; family Poaceae; genus Triticum; species Triticum dicoccoides. Next base: position 438,578,053 of record NC_041393.1, on the reverse strand, counting down.
CACCAATTACCAAAAGAGGGGAGATTGAAAGCACAAGTGCTCCCTAGGTGGTTTTGGTAATTAATGTCAACATATCTCTTGTTGGACTAACACTTATATCTAGTATGTTTCAGATAAGTTCAACATTGGAGTGGCATGGACTAAAGGATGTGGGAACTCCTTCAAGATGCTAAGGACGAAGGATTGGCTAAAGCTTCAAGCTCAAGACTATTCATTTTACATTTTAGTGATCCAAGATCACATTGAGTCTATAGGAAAAGCCAATACTATCAAGAAGGGATGAAGTGTTGCTTAATGAGTTTCTTGATCCACAGTGCTTAGTGATATGCTCCAAAACTCTCAACTACTTTCCCACTTCCACACATATGTCCTACACCTAAAGTCAAACTCGGCCATACCGATTCTTTCTATTCGGCGCCACCGAGTTCAGATGACATAGCCACTGCCACAAACCCTAGGCAAATCGGTCTCATCGATAGGGATCTCGGTCTCACCGAGATGGGATTGTAATCTCTCTGTGTATGTCCATTATCAAATCGGTCTCACCGAGTTTGAGCAATCGGTACTACTGAGATTACAATGCAAACTTCCTGGTTGACTCATTACCAAAATAGGTCCCACCGAGTTTGAGTAATCGGTCCAACCGAGTTTGCCTGACCAACTCTCTGGTTAGCTAATTACCAAAATCGGTCTCACCGAGTTTGTGTAATCGGTCTCACCGAGATTACGTTATGCCCTAAGCCAAATCATATCGTTCCTAACGAGTTGCATTTCGGTCCCACCGAAAATCCTAACGGTCACTAAATTTGCTAAATTGGTCCGACCGAGTTTTTCAATTCGGTCCCACCGAGATTGGTAAATTGTGTGTAACAGTTAGATTTTGTGTGGAGGCTATATATACCCCTCCACCTCCTCTTCATTCATGGAGAGAGCCATCAGAACAAACCTACACTTCCAGCATCCTATTTCTGAGAGAGAACTACCTACTCATGTGTTGAGGCCAAGATATTCCATTCCTACCATATGAAACTTGATCTCTATCCTTCCCCAAGTTGCTTTCCACTCAAATCTTCTTTCCACCGGATCCAAATCCTATGAGAGAGAGTTGAGTGTTGGGGAGACTATCATTTGAAGAACAAGAGCAAGGAGTTCATCATCAACGCACCATTTGTTACTTCTTGGAGAGTGGTGTCTCCTAGATTGGCTAGGTGTCACTTGGGAGCCTCCGACAAGATTGTGGAGTTGAACCAAGGAGTTTGTAAGGGCAAGGAGATCGCCTACTTCTTGAAGATCTACCGCTAGTGAGGCAAGTCCTTCGTGGGCGACAGCCATGGTGGGATAGACAAGGTTGCTTCTTCGTGGACCCTTCGTGGGTGGAGCCCTCCGTGGACTCGCGCAACCGTTACCCTTTGTGGGTTGAAGTCTCCATCAACGTGGATGTACGATAGCACCACCTATCGGAACCACGCCAAAAACATCCATGTCTCCAATTGCGTTTGAATCTTCCAAAACCCTTCCCTTTACATTCTTGCAAGTTGCATGCTTTACTTTCCACTGCTCATATACTCTTTGCATGCTTGCTTGCAATATGTTGTGAATGTTAAACTTGTGCCTAAACTCCACTTAAACTTAAAAAGGTTAAAAACTGCTACTTTGGTACTTAGTGTCTAATCACTCCCCCCCTCTAGACACCTCTTCTCAAGATCCTACAGAGGGCTTTGTCAACTTAGTCAATATGAACGATTCTAGCTCCAGTGACCGTACGATGTCCATCTAACGACCATAGTGCTTCTTCAACCTATGGTCTTCTTGCTCCAGCCGCCCAAAGCAGCGCCAGTCATGCCGCGTGCTCCTGCCTCTCGTGGCCGGCTGTGATGCCGCGGAGGCCTCACCGCCCCCTACTACTCCCACCGCTGGCCCAGGGTATCCCTCTACTCACCCACACCCCCTGTTATTCTGCGGCAACAGCAGCCTCACGCCGCAGCTGAACCAATGAACCCTCGTACTCCTCTCCGCGTGGGCATCCACTGCCGTGTCTTCCCCGGCTCCTCGTCATCCCCTTCCTAGGCCTCGCCGTCGTCCACCGCCTTGGTGCTCTTGGCGCAGCATGGTCAATGTGGTCAACGGCCGACTTCCATCGGAAGAGTACTGTACGTGGAGAGGCTGACAGCTGCGTCCAAGGCCACAGCCCAGTTTTTTTGTGATTTGCCAAGTAAGTCGCTTTGTCAGGCCTGTTGGGCTGCAAATCTTTCAAGACGAGGAGAGCTTCATTCGGCTGGCCAAGAAAATGGCCTATCAGTAATGAGAAATGGGTTGTGCATTTTTAAAACACATCAAACTGGCAATTAGTTTCAAATATCTTTTTTTTATTTTGATATTTTAAATTACATTAATTTTTATGCGTGGAGAATTTGTTGGGTTTTATATTGATATACATTTATTTTTAAAATCAGTTTGAATGTGAGTCGAAATTTCGGGATTAAAAACAGTTCAGACCGCACCGAAATATGCAAAATTTCGTATAATTTTTTAACCGTGGCCACAATATGGGCTCTAATGCTAACAAAAAGAATATGGGCTCCAAAAAAACCTTAAGAATTATCAAATGGGCTGTAAATTATTAGAAATAATGGCAGATGGGTTGTATGCTGTTTTCCATAGATTTGAGGCTTTCCTAAAAAAATGGTTGACGCACAAGCAGTGACTGTTGGATGGCCATCCAACGGCCGTCGTGCTTCTTCAATCTCTGCTCTTCCTGCTCCAGCCGATCAAAGAAGCACCGGCGGGACTGCCTGCTCCCTCCTCCCCGCGGCCGGCTGTGCTGCCGCGCAGGCCTCACCACCCCACCATACTCCCATCGCTGGCCTAGCCATCCCTCTACTCACCCACACTTGCTGTTATTCTCCGGCAATGACAGACAAACCAGTAAACCCTCGTTCAGTCGTACTCCCCTCCACGTGGGAAACAACTGCGGAGTCTTCCCTGCCTCCATGTCGTTCCCTTCCTAGGCCTCGCCGTCGTCCACCGCCCTGGTGCTCTCGGCGCGGCCTGGTCAACGTGGTCAACGACTGACATGCATCTGAAGTGGATTGTACGTGGAGAGGCCGACAGCTGGGTCCACGGCCGCACGCAAGGAAATGCCTCCTTATTACGCGCAAAATAATGATTCCTCCACCTGACATAGGGGACCCACCGAAAGGGCCTCAGTATTTCGTGAAAAAAACGTTACCGCCGCTGACAGCTCGGACCCACCAGCTATATCTTCGCACACAAGGAAGTGCCTCCTTGTTACGCCCAAAAAAATGAATACTCCCCCTGTTAGTTGGGACCCAGTATAGTGGCAGGCTGACTTGTGGGCCTACTAAGTTGACGGGGATGGAGGGCTTTGTCAACTTAGTCAATATGCACGATTCTAGCTCCAGTGACCGTACGATGTCCATCCAACGGCCGTAGTGCTTCTTCAACCTCTGGTCTTCTTGCTCCAGCCGCCCAAACTAGCGCCGGTCATGCCTCGTGCTCCTGCCTCCCGTGGACGGCTGCGATGCGGCGGAGGCCTCACCGCCCCCTACTACTCCCACCGCTGGCCAGGCCATCCCTCTACTCACCCACACCCCCTATTATTCTGCGGCGATGGTAGCCTCACACCGTAGAGAACCAGTGAACCCTCGTACTCCTCTACGCGTGGGCATCCACTACCGCGTCTTCCCCGACTCCACGTCGTCCCCTTCATAGGCCTCGCCATCATCCACGGCCCTGGTGCTCTCGACGCGGCATGGTCAACATGGTCAAGGAATGGCTTCCATCGGACGTGGACTGTATGTGGAGAGGCTGACAGCTAGGTGCACAACCGTAGCAAGGAAGTGCCTCCTTATTACGCGCAAAATAATTATTCCTCCACCTGACAGCGGGGACCCACCGGACGGGCCACCATATTTTGCGAAAAAAACGTTTCCCCCCTGACTGCTGGGACCCACCAGCTACACCTTCACACGCAAGGAAGTGCGTCCGGGCAAAAAAACACAATTCGCCCCCCTGACTGCTGGGACCCACCAGCTACATCTTCGCACGCAAGGAAGTGCCTGACAGTCGGGACCCACCTGGTCGAAGCGTATGTAGAGTTGTCATTCTGGTCGCGAACGTGTACGTACATACTGGTCGATGTAGAGGCGCGCACGTGTCGTAGATGTAGAGGCGCGCACGTGTCGTAGTAGAGGCGCATGTAGCATGTACACATACGTACATTGATGAGGGTGCAAGAAAGAAAATACGGCCATGTACGTACATACGGGCAGGATCTCGAACGCCTACTCGCGCATACATACATGGCTGGGTCGGAACGGAGAAACAGCGTCGTCGTCGTGTTCATGGGGAGCCAACCGGCTGGGTCGGAACGAAATGCGTGGTCGTGTTAATTGGGAGGGCTTGGATGTAACAGGCAATGGAAACGAGGCCTGGCGTACCGCACAACGGAGGAAACGGCCTTGTGTTTGACCGGCCACGTTCGAAACGGGGTCCTGTTGATCGGGAGGGGCCTGGCGTACCGCAAAACGGAGGAAACAGACCTCCTACGGTCGAAATGGGGGTCCTGTTGATCGCGAGGGGTGTGGCGTACCGCAAAACGAACGAAACGGACTTGTGTTGGAGCGCTACGGTCGAAACAGGGGTCCTGTTGATCGGGAGGGGTGTGGCGTACCGCAAAACGGACGAAACGGACTTGTGTGTGAGCGCTACGGTCGAAATGGGGGTCCTGTACATCGGGAGGGGTGCGG
>NC_041393.1:438549097-438572625 GCF_002162155.2 Triticum dicoccoides | reverse complement strand
CACTGTTCATCCCAGAAGCAGCATCGATCGGCTTCAGTTAGCAGCAGTAGCGAAGGAATCGCTCCATCGGGTTAAGTTAACAGCCATCGATCGATCGCTCGGGTTCAGTAACGTGTAGCCTGCAGTGCAATCGCTCGGGTTCAGTTAGAGCCCAACGCCTCGCTCGGCTTCAGTTAGAGCCAACGCCTCGCACACACGAGCGTACGTACGAGAGAAACGTGCATCGCTCCGCCCCTGACCTCCCACCGTAACTAGCAACTCCCCAAAATTTTCCTCTCCCTCGCTTCTACCATGGTTTTTTCCATCATGGACGGCACAAAGAATGTCATGCAGCTGCATCTCCGGCCCGCCCAGGACGAAAAGCCCATTTTCTGTCATGATTTTTTGTCATAGAAGTAGGAGCCCACCACATCTATGATGATACCGGGTTTTGTCACAATTATCGTCATAGAAGTGTCATATGTATGACAGAAAAAAATTTCGTTCGGCCCAAAATGTCATGGATGTGTCTTTTTTGTAGTGAGAAAGACGATAGAACCTTACATGCTTCTAGTGAACCTACTGTAGACACACCTGAGAATCCCAATGATATGTCTATTTATGATGATGAAACACAATCAGGTGATGAACATGAACCTAGTGATAATGTTAATGATAATGTTCATGTTGATACTCAACCTAGCAAAAACAATGATGTAGAGATTGAACCTGCTGTTGATCTTGATAACCCACAAGCAAAGAATCCACGTTATGATAAGAAAGATTTTGTTTCTAGGAAGCACGGTAAAGAAAGAGAACCATGGGTTCAGAAACCCATGCCCTTTCCTCCTAAACCATCCAAGTCAAAGGATGATAAGGATTTTGAGCGCTTTGCTGAAATGATTAGTCCTATTTTCTTACGTATGCGCTTAACTGATATGCTTAAAGTAAATCCTTATGCTAAGTATATGAAGGATATCATCACAAATAAAAGAAAGATACCGAAAGCTGAAATTTCCACCATGCTTGCTAATTACACTTTTAAGGGTGGAATACCAAAGAAACTTGGAGATCCGGGTGTCCCAACTATACCATGCTCCATTAAAAGAAATTATGGTAGAACTGCTTTATGTGATCTTGGAGCCGGTGTTAGTGTTATGCCTCTCTCTTTATATCGTAGACTTGAATTGAATAAGTTGACACCTACTAAAATAACTTTGCAAATGGCTGATAAATCAACTGCTATACCTCGGTATTTGTGAGGATGTGCCTGTTGTGGTTGCAAATGTCACTATCTTAATGGACTTTGTTATTCTTGATATTCCCGAGGACGATATTATGTCTATTATCCTTGGTAGACCTTTTCTTAATACTGCAGGGGCTGTTATTGATTGCAACAAAGGCAATGTCACTTTTCATGTTAATGGTAATGAGCATACGGTACACTTTCCGAGGAAACAATCTCAAGTTCATAGCATCAATTCTATTGAAAAAGTTCCAACTATCATTTTTGGAGGTTTTGAATTTCCTCTCCCTACTGTCAAGAAAAAGTATGATATTCTTATTGTTGGGGATTTTCATATCCCCATTGAGGTAACTTAGTGTTATTCGAAATTTCTCCGGTTCCGTGTTATTCGGAATGAGCTGTTAACAAGACTTGATCAACCTTGTTAGCGGGTTCATTTTGATGATCACGAGATGGATGGAACTAGAAGACACAACCTTCTGTACCCTCCTTTTAATTTCTGTTATTTAGAATAAATAAAACAAAAATAGTATTATCCGTCTGTTTCCTGAATTGTCCGTGCAATAAAAAATAGTCCGAAAATAGAAGTGCTCCAAATGCCCTGCAAATTTAGTATGATTTTTTCTGGAATATTTGAGGATTTTAGGCACTGAAAACACTGCAGGAGGGGCAAGCACCAGGACACGAGAGAGGAGGGCGCCCCACCCCCTGTTGGGCGCGCCCCTTGTCTCGTGGGCCCCTGGTGGCTCCCCTCCACTTATGCCAGCACCCACACACTCCATCTTCTACCCAAAAAAATCCCCATCCAGCTCAAGCACGAGTTCTAGCTCGTTTTGCTGCGATTTTCGATCTCTTAGCTCAAAGCTCCATTCACAAAACTGCTTTGGGAGATTGTTGCTTGGTATGTGACTCCTCCATTGGTCCAATTAGTTTTTGTTCTAGTGCTTTATTCATTGCAAATTTTTGCTGCTTAGGTGACCATGTTCTTGAGTTTGCATGTTAAATTTTTGAGGTCCCAAGCAATTCCAATGCATGATATAGGCTCTAGGCACTTGTAGGAGTAGTTGCTATCAATCTTGTTTAGTTTTATTCACTTTTATTTTGAAGTTACTAAAATTTCAGAAATTTTCAGAAAAAGAAATATGCTTAGAAGAATGTACCAAGGAGGTTCCTCAGCAAAGAAAGGGCCAAGAATTGCTATACGTGAACAAGATGTTAATTTGCCAAGGGACGCAAATGTACGGGCTTGTGAGTGGCCATCTGATGATTTTATGGTCGAAGCAGGCTTCAAGGAAGAATTTGACGCGTATGTGCGTAATGCCGAGCTGGAGGACTTCTTACAAGATAAGTGTCCTCAATATTATCAATTGACCGATTCCTTTGTGCGGAGGTTCGAATATATTTCTGCGCGTAATTCTCCTAGTGTCATGTTTGATATTTATGATACATCTTATACCATGGATTTTGAGGATTTCACAACTGCTTGCAAACTCCCTCAGTGGGGTAATGTCAATGATCCTCGCAAATATGAATTTAAAGATTTTCTTGCTAGTATTACTGTGGGAGAATCTAGGGACGTAGCACAAGTTACCATAGGGAGCATTCATTTTCCTGCTATACATTACTTTGCTCTCTTTATTGGTAGATGCATTAACGGTAAGGACGAGGTATGTCACATGTGTGCCCCTGATCTTTGTGTCCTCAAGAGTTCTGTGTCAGGTTATAAAGGCTATAACTTGGGGGCAATAGTTGCATGTAGGTTGCATAATAATAGTAAAAGGGGATATTTCTTTGGAGGAATTTATGCAACCCTTGTGGCTAATTTTCTTAATATAGCTCCACGAGAGGGGGATATGATTGTACCACCTGTTTATTTGGATAGAGAAGCTATGATTGATCATCATTTTCTTGAGAGGAATGAGCAATTCCTCCATTATCGACTAATCTATGACAGACGCAATGTCGTGCCTGTTACTCTTCCTGCTCCCTACCTTTTTGATTATCAGGCAAAAGGAAGATATGTTGTCACTAGAGAAGAAGCAGCTGAATACGAGAGGGGAATGGAGGCAGCTCGCCAACACGCTGCTGCTCAGGAGGCGGTTGCCTCTGCATCTTAGTACTACCCAAGTTTCACTTATGGATATCAGCCAGGCGGTCATTGGTATTAAACCAACTTAGGCCAAAAGCCTAAGCATGGGGGAGTACGTATTTCTCACCGACTTTACATTCATGTTCACACACTAGTCGTCGGTGCTCATACTCCTTCATTGTATTATCCATGCTAGTTTAAATTTCTTTTTCTAGTTTTCTCCTTGTGTGTTTGATAAACCTTGAGAAAAACCAAAAAAAATAGTTAGTTTAATTTCCTTGCCTATAGTAAAATTAAAATGAAAACCCAAAAAGATTTCTAGTTCTTCTTTTACTTGGTGGGAGCTTTCCTGTGTAAATAGTTTTATTTTATTTTCTTTCCTTTGGGGGTCGAGAAGACCATATTGAAAATGCTTAGTGGCTCTTATATGCTTGATTGTTTATTTAACTTACAGCCCATATTACTTGTCTTCTCTCTTGAGTTGAATGCTTGCAGATTCCAGCTTAGTCCAATGCACGTGCACTATTATTATTATACACATCATTTGGTCGTGCAAGTGAAAGGCAATAATGACGATATATGATGGACTTATTACGATGAGAAAAGCTGGTATGAACTCGACCTCTCTTGTTTTTGTAAATATGATGAGTTCATCGTTCCTGAGTCAGCTATTATGAAGTAAACATATTTGCAATGACATTTAGAGATTATAGTTGCTTGTGCCATGCTTGATTAGCTATGAGTTATAATGGTTTACCTTGCGTGCCAACATGCTATTAGAATGATTATGATGTGGTATGATGGGATGGTATCCTCCTTTGAATGAATTGAGTGACTCGACTTGGCACATGTTCACGCATGTAGTTGAATCAAATCAACATAGCCTTTATGATATTTATGTTCATGGTGGATTATATCCTACTCATGCTTGTACTCAGTGTGAATTAATTTTAATGCATGTTTACGACTGTTGTCGCTCTCTCAGTTGGTCGCTTCCCAGTCTTTTGCTAGCCTTCACCTGTACTAAGCGGGAATACTGCTTGTACATCCAAACTCCTTAAACCCCAAAGTTGTTCCATATGAGTCCACTATACCTTCCTATATGCGGTATCTACCTGCCGTTCCAAGTAAATTTGTATGTGCCAAACTCCAAACCTTCAAATGAAATTCTATTTTGTATGCTCGAGCAGCTCATGTTACAACTAGGGCTGCCTATATCTTCCATGCTAGGTGGGTTATTCTCACGAGGAGTGGACTCCGCTCCTCATTCACGAGAAAGGGCCGGTAACCGAGATGCCCAGTCCCATGATCCAAAAAGATCAAAGCAAATCAAAATAATTAAACAAAACTCCCCCAGGGCTGTTGTATGTTGGAGGCACTCGTTGTTTCAAGCAAGCCATGGATTGATGCTTGTTGGTGGTTGGGGGAGTATAAACCTTTATTGGGAACTGCCTATAATGCATGTAGTATGGAAGATACATCCATCTCATAGTTGTTGCGTTGACAGTGAAAGTATGCCACTCAAAATGTTATTCAATCTCTATTTTAAAATCGAGCTCTGGCACCTCTACAAATCCCTGCTTCCCTCTGCGAAGGGCCTATCTATTTACTTTTATGTTGAGTCATCATCCTTCTTATTAAAAGCACCCGCTAGAGAGCATACTATCATTTGCATTCATTACTATTGCTTTATATTGGGTATGACTTGACTGGATCTCTTTTACCATGAATTACAATGTTTAGTCAGTCCTTGATCTTTAAAGGTGCTCTGCATTTATGTTTTGCGGTCTCAGAAAGGGCTGGCGAGATACCCTTTTGTTATATCATGTTATAATTACTTTGAGAAAGTGTTGTCATCCGAGTTTTATTATTATGGCTCGCTAGCTGATTATGCTATTGATATGAGTAATTGTGAGAGCTATGTGTCATTGTGAGTACGGTTAGTTCATAATATTTGCTGAAACTTGAATGCTGGCTTTTCATGTTTACGACAACAAGAGCAAACAGAGTTTGTAAAAGTTTTTCTTTATCACTTTTAGTTTATCAACTGAATTGCTTGAGGACAAGCAAAGGTTTAAGCTTGGGGGAGTTGATACGTCTCCAACGTATCTACTTTTCCAAACACTTTTGCCCTTGTTTTGGACTCTAACTTGCATGATTTGAATGAAACTAACCCAGACTGACGCTGTTTTCAGCAGAACTACCATGATGTTGTTTTATGTGTAGAAAAGAAAAGTTCTCGGAATGTCCTGGAAATCCACGGAGGCACTTTTTGGAATTAATAAGAATTTTTGGCAAAAGAATCAATGCCAGGGGGCCCACAGGCTGTCCACGAGACAGGGGGGCGCCCCCCCTAGGGCGCGGCCTCCTATCTTGTGGGCCCCCTGGACCTCCACCGACCTCAACTCCAACTCCATATATTCCGTCTCGGGGAGAAAAAAATCAGAGAGAAAGTTTCATTGCGTTTTACGGAGCCGCCGCCAAGCCCTAATCTCTCTCGGGAGGGCTGATCTGGAGTCCGTTCGGGGCTCCGGAGAGGGGGATTCGTCGCCGTCGTCATCATCAACCATCCTCCATCACCAATTTCATGATGCTCACCACCGTGTGTGAGTAATTCCATCGTAGGCTTGCTGGACGGTGATGGGTTGGATGAGATTTACCATGTAATCAAGTTAGTTTTGTTAGGGTTTGATCCCTAGTATCCACTATGTTCTAAGATTGATGTTGCTATGACTTTGCTATGCTTAATGCTTGTCACTAGGGCCTGAGTGCCATGATTTTAGATCTGAACCTATTATGTTTTCATGGATATATGTGTGTTCTTGATCCTATCTTGCAAGTCTATAGTCACCTATTATGTGTTATGATCCGACAACCCCGAAGTGACAATAACCGGGATACTTCTTGGTGATGACCGTAGTTTGAGGAGTTCATGTATTCACCATGTGTTAATGCTTTGGTCCGGTTCTCTATTAAAAGGAGGCCTTAATATCCCTTAGTTTCAGCTAGGACCCTGCTGCCACGGGAGGGTAGGACAAAAGATATCATGCAAGTTCTTTTCCATAAGCATGTATGACTATTTACGGAATACATGCCTACATTACATTGATGAATTGGAGCTAGTTCTATATCACCCTATGTTATAACTATTGCATGAGGAATCGCATCCGGCATAATCATCCATCACTGATCCATTGCCTACGAGCTTTTCACATATTGTTCTTCGCTTATTTACTTTTCCGTTGCTACTGTTACAACTACTACAAAAAAACCAAAAACATTTATCTTTACTGTTGCTACTGTTACCATTATTATCATACCACTTTTGCTACTAAATACTTTGCTGCAGATACTAAGTTATCCAGGTGTGGTTGAATTGACAACTCAACTGCTAATACTCAAGAATATTCTTTGGCTCCCCTTGTGTCGAATCAATAAATTTGGGTTGTACTTCACCCTCGAAAGCTGTTGCGATCCCCTACACTTGTGGGTTATCAAAATGTCACGGAGGAGCATATGAGATGTTCCAAGAGCTGAAATTGGTATTTCAGACTCATGCCCGTGTCAAGAGGTATGAGACCTCTGACAAATACTTTGCCTAAAAGATGGAGGAGAATTGCTCAACTAGTGAGCATGTGTTCAGAATGTCTGGATACTACAATCACTTGAATCAAGTGGGAGTTAATCTTCCAGATAAGATAGTGATTGACAGAGTTCTCTAGTCACCATCACCAAGTTACTGGATCTTCGTGATGAACTATAGTATGCAAGGTATGACGAAAAACGATTCCCGAGCTCTTCGTGATGCTAAAATCGACAAAGGTAGAAATCAAGAAAGAGCATCAAGTGTTGATGATTAAACAAGACCACTAGTTTGAAGAAAAGGGCAAAGGGAAGAAAGGGAACTTCAAGAAGAATGGCAAGCAAGTTGTCACTCCCGTGAAGAAGCCCAAAGCTGTACCTAAGCCTGAAACTAAGTGCTTCTATTGCCAAGGAAATGGTTACTGGAAGTGGAACTGCCCCAAATATTTGGCGGATAAGAAGGATGGCAAAGTGAACAAAGGTACATTTTATATACATATTATTGATGTGTACCTTACTAGTGCTCATAGTAATCCTTGTGAATTTTATACTTGTTCGGTTGCTAAGATTAGTAACTCGAAACAGGAGTTGCAGAATAAATAGAGACTAGTTGAGGATGAAGTGACGATGTGTGTTGAGAGTGGTTCCAAGATTGATATGATTGTCGGTGTCAAAACCGACGGATCTCGGGTAGGGGGTCCCGAACTGTGCGTCTAAGGCGGATGGTAACAGGAGGCGGGGGACATGATGTTTTACCCAGTTCGGGCCCTCTCGATGGAGGTAATACCCTACTTCCTGCTTGATTGATCTTGATGATATGAGTATTTCAAGAGTTGATCTAGCACGAGATCATAGAGGCTAAACCCTAGAAGCTAGCCTATGGTATGATTGTTGTTCTACGGACTAAACCCTCCGGTTTATATAGACACCGGAGACGGCTAGGGTTACACAGACTTGGTTACAGAGAAGGAGATATATCATCCGAACCGCCAAGCTTGCCTTCCACGCAAAGGAGAGTCCCATCCGGACATGGGACGAAGTCTTCAATCTTATATCTTCATAGTCTAATAGTCTGACCAAAGTATATAGTCCGGCTGTCCGGATACCCCCTTATCCAGGACTCCCTCAGTAGCCCCTGAACCAGGCTTCAATGACGATGAGTCTGGCACGCAGATTGTCTTCGGCATTGCAAGGCGGGTTCCATCTCCGAATACTTCAAGATAAATTCCGAACACAAGGATCGTGTCCGGCTATGCAAGACAAATTTCACATACCGCTGTAGAGAGATAAATATTTCACAAATCAAATCTGCTGACATCGTGACATCACATCATGGCCGAGTCATCATTTGAGCCATTTTCTCACAGCCGGCCATCGCACATATTGCGAGGCGATTTCCTCGGCACGTCTTGTCGAAGCAGAGATCGTGTCCCCTTGTCACAAGATTCTCATTAATAAGGGTACGGGTAACCCAACCGTGTTATTTAATGTGGCACTTGGAAAATAAGCGATTTTAACAGGAAAGTGGGGAGGCGCTCAGTTTTTACTGCCTCTATAAAGGGACAAGGATCCCCCATTCTTACCCACACCTTCTTCCTCCTTTGCTCATCCATTCTCGTATTCTCGAGCCCCAGCGCCCAAGTTCTCACCTTCTCCGTAGGACCATTCGCAGCATGTTCGGAGCGGGAGGCAAGTGGATGGCCTCCTCCGTCACGGAGGAGGACATTACCAAGCTTCGGGCGGCCGGATACCTGGCTGCAAACATCGCGCACAGGCTACCAGCGGAGGGATAGATCACCCCCACTCCAAAGTCTCGGCAGAGAGTAGTGTTCCTCTCTCATTTCGTCCGCGGACTAGGATTTCCACTTCACCCGTTCGTCCGTGGGCTAACTTTTTACTATGGGCTAGATTTCCATGATCTAGCCCCAAATTTCATCCTCAACATCTCGGCGTTTATCGTCGTGTGTGAGGCCTTCCTCCGCATCAGGCCCCACTTCGGCCTGTGGCTGCAAATCTTCTGTGTGAAGCCAAAGACCGTGAGCGGCCAGCAGGAGGAGTGCGGAGGCGCCATGGTGGGCAGAATGCCCAACATTACATGGCTTGACGGCTCCTTCGGGGAGACCGTGAAAGGGTGGCAATCGGGGTGGTTCTACATCACCGAGCCACGTGACGCCAATTGGGTGGCGGCCCCCAAATTTCGATCCGGAATCCCCATGCGGCTCACCTCTTGGGAAAAGAAGGGCCTGGCCTAGGGCGAACATGTGGAGCTGACCGGACTCAAGACATGCATCACAAGTATGAGGGACAAGAAGATCAAGCTTGTCAATGTGGTCCAGGTCAGGCTCGTCCACTGGATCCTCCCGTGTTAAAGACGGGCATTCAATATGTGGGAGTTCGGTTCGGCCGAACACCAGACGCTGCATGAGCTCTTCGACACGACGCATAAGGACGTCTGGAAGGTGCTGTTCAAGACCGGCAAAGCTCCTCCCCCCACTTCTGAGGACCGCAGACTCAGCGCAAAGCGCCTTGCCAATTCGGTAAGTCCTCTGAGTATCGCAAGATGTATTTTTTCCAACGTATTCGTGAGAGGACTTTAAGTCATCATACTGACAAAACAGGATTACGTGGAGATGGCGGAGCGGATCGACTGTCCGGCTCCGCTGCCTGAAGATCCAGCGACCGCACTCCTGACGGAGATGCTGACTCCGGCGCCTTATAAGGTGCTAGAGAAGAAGGCCGAAAAGAAGGCCACGGGGACCAGGAAGGGTCTCCGGCGCGAGGTTGCATGGGACGCCTCACCCGAAGACGATGAGGCGCACTCCTCCCACGAAGGGGAGGAGAAGAAGAGGAAGGCCGCCCCAACCGGGGAGGCCGAAAGGTCCAAGAAAGCGGTCGCGGGGACCAGGAAAGGTCTCCGGCACAGGGCCGTGACAGACTCGTCGTCCGAGGACGCCGAGGCAGTTTCCTCCCATGGAGACGGGGGGAAACATGAAGAAATGCCCCCTCCCCGCACTTGGGGGGAGAAGAAAAGGAAAGCCAAGGCTAGGACACCGAAGAAGGAAAAGGCATCCCTTCCGGATCACTCCACCATGGTTGCCTACAGCGAGGAGGAGTGGCTGCCCAGGGGCAAGCCCCAGGCGAGGTCTTAAGTATCTGCACTCTATAGTACCTTTCATGTGACTTTAACTTCATAATTTGTAATAACGCCGAACACGCGTATGCAGTCCGGCCGGGTCTAATCTCGGGGCATCCTCTTCGGATGGTTCCTTGAGTGAGTAGGAGATGGATTCACTCCCGACGGCCACCTCCCCACGACCTGCGGAAGACACCGAGGTGTTGTCCCAAAGGATACCAGAGTGAGGAGCGACGGTTCTGGAGACGCCCCAAGGCAAAATCCCAGACGCCAGGCATATGGGGGGTAAGATCCCCATGGATTATGCGGACGGGGGCCACAGCAAGTTTGGCTCCCCGCCGGTTACTATACCAGAGCCTCCATAGGTTCCGGATTCAAGTGGGCAGCCCCTCACTAAGGAGGGCGAGCCGGCCGTGCCGATGACCTCTGCCCAGCCGGAGGAATGGGATAATTTGCTGGAAGCGCTTCGCGGTGCTTCCATTGACGAAGAGCACCGTACTCTTATGAGTACGGTGATTGAGAAGGCCCGGTCCGCCAAAAGCGGATTGACCGAAGCCTGCACTAGCCTCCTAACAGGCTTTGAGGTAAGTAATGAAAAGTGTGAGAAAATATCACCCGATAGACAGTAGCCCCTGATACTCTGTTTGGTGTTCGGAAAGAAAAGCCAAATGGAGGGTCAATTATTAATCCGTAGGAGTCTGACAGTACTTGTCTATGAATAAGCAGGCGTTACTGCTGACCGCCGCTGCACGCACAGCTGAGGTCGCCGGACTCAGGCAGGACCTGGGGCGGGCCGAAGAAGAGCTCGGCCTCGTGAAGAGGCAGCTCGAGGAGAACAAAGGTAAGTGATACCCCGTCTGTGTGTCATGTAGAGGAGAAAAATTGATGATGCTAAAAAAAGCATCATGATTTTTAATAGGGGCTACAACCGAAGTGGCGGCCCTAAAGAAAGCGTTGTCCGAGGCCGAAGCCAAGGCGGCCACAGAGCGCACCGAGCATGAAAAGCAAGATGCTCGGGTGGGGGAGGTACAACAAGAGCTCTAGGAGTTCGGCAAGAAGTTCGAGTCCTTGGAGCATGACTTTAAGACGCAAGCATTCGAGCTTGCCAAAGCCCTCGAGAGCGCGAAAGATGCCAAGGCCGAAGCCCAAAAGGCTCTCCAGGAAATCCAGGCGGCCAAGAAGATAGCGGCGGGTAAGGCATTCATTATGCAGAGCAAGCATGTGGAGGAGACCTTTCTTTTACTTAACTGAATTCGGAGCTCTCCAGGGGCATTCACAGATCTTCCATGCAGCATATCAGATGCCACGGAGTTCTACCGCGCCGAAGAAGGGAGCTCAACGGAGAAGTTGTTTTGGTCCTAGTATGCCGGAGCCGAACACCCGATGCCATTGAGTGACCAACTGAAGCAATTGGTCGAACTCCACAAGGCGGCCGAACTGGCCATGAAGGGCTTGATAGTCCAGATGTGTCCTAGTGAGCCTCTTCCTGATAGCTACTTTGGCCTTATAAAGCGGATGGTAAATGCCTGTCCGCGGTTTGATGTTATCAAGCGATCCGTCTGTATTGAGGGTGCCCGCCGGGCCTTTGCCCGCACGAAGATGCATTGGGCCAAACTGGATGTTGAGAAGCTGGTGAAGGATGGACCCATGGAGGGTAAGGAGCATCGTTACCCCGAAAAATATTGATGATGGCGTTATGAAAGGCGCTCGCCTTGTGGCCGATGAATGCACCAAGAACATGATTTTTGAGTGAATGTACTCACGTCGTCTTTGTAATATGAGAACGAGTTTGTTTGCGCTATATAACGCTTTGTTGATTTAAAATATTACCTTGTGTGTGGCCGTTTATAAAATTTTGAAAGTAGGCCAGTCGTCGGCTTCCGCCCCCGTGTAGCTAGTACTAGGGTGTTCGTGGAAATCCCAGACACTCTTTATCCAAGTTTTTGGTCCTTTAAGGAGGTGTTTGGCACAACGAACAAGGCAATCGAACTATGCGGCTTTATAACTCTCACTTGGCCATAGAAGTCTATAATTTTAAATTTCGGCGAAGCCCCTAGTATTCGGAAGGCCGAACTAGGGTGCTATACACGCCTAAATCGAACAAGGCCGATTCCTTGCCTTAAGCAGGAAAAATCTTTAAGGATTTAGTACCTCTCGAATAGCGACCAGCTCTCGCCGCATCATGACAGTCAGTTTTTGGCTTTCTCTACTGAGGTGCTCGTCCGGAAGAACCGGGACACAATCGCAGTAGTTCTCCCTGTGCTACCTTAGCCGATATAACGGAACGTCAGGTAGCAAAACAAGGGAGCCGGGCTAACCCAACTATTACCCAAGACATGATTCGGAGCTGATGCATATAATGCTATAAGTTCGGGGTGTCGCACTGCCGAAAGTGTTCGGACTTTTCTTGCCATGTTATGGGGCTCAATAAAAAGCCCCTGGCAAACTCATCGTACCAAGGTGTACGGATGCAATATTAGATAAATACGCAAGGGAAAATATGAAGATAGTAATAAGAAGCTAACGTTGTATACTATTTCCCGTTGTTATTTATATAATACGGCAAGGCGTATGTGTACAATTTAATGCGTTAAGCAGAAACAAATAGGACTATTTGACATGTCCTGTCCAAGGGCAGGCTGCATGCGGGTATGTAAAACAGGTATAACGATCATTGACAGAGACCACCTGGGTATTCCCTTGTGTGCAAAGCCTCTTTCCTCCTTGGTTTTCCCTCCTGTGATGAGTCTGATGGTCTGGTTCTCCGAAGGAGCTGCCCAAAAGTAGGGTCCTGAAAAAAAGAAAGAAAAAAGGGTATGCGGGCCTCGTGGCGGCTGAACCGCACTGTGGGCTGCATCGTCGACTCGCCTCCACCTATGCCCATGGTATCTTGAGTGCGTAGTTGTGTACGCGTGGCACAAATGCCGCCTGAATGGGGCTGGGGCGGAGGCCGGATTTCTAATCGAGCTCTTGGCGTGCCTGACGATCCTGTTGCAGGGTGCTCCGGACTCACTTGATGGTGTTCGGGGTTGTCATTGCCGAATGGACTGTCTGTCGGAGAAGGCTGCTTTGTACTTCTGTTGCAAGGGCCACAATGTGCTCTTCCATATGGAGGGAGCGGTCTGTGTCTCCATTGACTATTATAACCCCGCGAGGTCCTGGCATCTTGAGCTTAAGGTATGCATAGTGAGGTACCGCATTGAATCGAGCGAACGCGGTTCGTCCAAGTAGTGCATGATAGCCACTACGGAAAGGGATGACATCGAAGATTAATTCCTCGCTTTGGAAGTTATCAGGACATCCGAAGACCACTTCCAGTGTTATTGAGCCCGTACAGCGGGCCTCTACCCCTGGAATTACACCTTTAAAGGTGGTTTTGGTGGGTTTGATCCGTGAGGGATTGATGCCCATTTTGCACACCGTGTCCTGATAAAGCAGGTTCAGGCTACTGCCACCGTCCATAAGGACTCGCGTGAGATGGAATCCGTCGATGATTGGGTCAAGGACCAATGTGGCTGAGCCGCCGTGACGGATGCTAGTAGGATGGTCCCTACGATCAAAGGTGATCGGACAGGATGACCATGGGTTGAACTTTGGGGCGACTGGCTCCATCGCATAGACGTCCCTAAGTGCACGGTCTCGTTCCCGTTTGGGAATGTGGGTGGCATAGATCATGTTTACCATTTTCACCTGGGGGGAAATTTCTTTTGTCCCCCAGGGTTCGAACGCCGGGGCTCCTTGTCATCATTGTTGTGCAGCCCCTTGTCCTTGTTTGGCATTCAACTTGCCGGCCTATTTGAACACCCAGCAATCTCTGTTAGTGTGATTGGCTAGTTTGTCGGGGGTGCCGTGAATCTGGCACGAGCAGTCGAGTATGCAGTCCAGACTGGACGATCCTGGATTGTTTCTTTTGAACGGCTTTTTCCGCTGACCATATTTTGAGTTGCCGAATCCGGCATTGACTGTGGTATCTTCGGCGTTGTCACCATTATTCCAACGCTTATGTCTATTGCGTCGTGGCTTTCCGTTACTATCACGGACATCTGAAGTGCCGGAGTTTCTTGGCGTGGTGCTACTACGAGCCAGCCGGCTGTCCTCGCCCGCGCAAAAGCGGGTCATGAGTGTCGTGAGGGCCGCCATGGACTTCGGTTTTTCTTGGCCGAGGTGTCGGGCGAGCCACTCATCGCGGATATTATGCTTGAAGGCCGCCAGGGCCTCGGCGTCCGGACAGTCGACAATTTGGTTCTTTTTAGTTAGGAACCGAGTCCAGAATTTCCTGGATGACTCTCCGGGCTGTTGGGTAATGTGACTTAAGTCATCAGCATCCGGTGGTCACTCATAAGTGCCTTGGAAGTTGTCGAGGAATGCGTCCTCAAGATTTTCCCAACTGCCGATGGAGTTCGCCGACAGGCTATTCAACCAATGTCTGGCTGGTCCTTTAAGCTTAAGGGGGAGATACTTGATGGCATGTAGATCATCACCACGAGCCATGTAAATGTGGGGAAGGAAATCTTCGATCCATACCGCGGGGGTCTGTTGTGCCATCGTATGATTCGATGTTGATGGGTTTAAACCCTTCTGGGAATTCATGATCCATTACTTCATCGGTGAAGTAGAGGGGGTGTGCGGCGCCTCTGTGCCGGGCTATGTCATGACGCAGTCTGACTAAGTCTGGTTGGTTATGTTCGGCCTGGCCAGACTTATTATTGGTGTATCCGGCATGTTGGTCATCGTCATGTGCTATGGCACGCCCCCGTGATCCGTAGATCGATCTTGGTTGTCTTGTGTTGTTTTCCAATATGTCTCGCAGGTCCTGCGTATTGCCCCGGGCTGTGGTGAACTGGCGTGGGGGTGCGGGCTGGTATTTGGTCTTATATGTCGTTTTATCCCGGCCACGAGGTGGCCGGTTAGCCTCGTCTTGTGCTAGTAGTGTAGGCTCTACAGCCTCCTCCTCTAGTTGAGGTAGCAACTTGTGCTTTGGGTAACCCTTGGTGGGGGGCTCGAGTCCGTATTCCTCGGCTGCCAGGACCTCGGTCCATCTGTCTGCGAGCAGATCTTGATCAGCTTGGAGCTGTTGCTGCTTCTTTTTCAAGCTTCTTGCAGTGGCTATAAGCCGGCGCTTAAAGTGCTCCTGCTCTATTGGATCTTCGGGTACACCAAATTCATCATCGCCGAGGCTCACCTCGTCTTCGAAGGGAGGCATATAGTTGTCATCCTCCACGTATTCGTCCGTCGCCTGTTCCTCTGGGCTGACCTGCTCGTGTGCCTGTTTGTCCTGTTCAAAGGTAGGCTAATCAGGATTGTATTCCTCTTCGGCACCATCTGGGTTGTTTTCTTGTCCTATGCTGGTATTGCTATGGCGGGGCTTAGAGCGGTGCCGATGACGCCCATGCTTTGGTTTCTTCCCTAAGGGGTTATCTTCAGTTGCCTCATCGCCATTGTTTTCTTTGGGGGTGTCCACCATGTATATATCATACGAAGAGGTGGCTGTCCAGCGCCCTGTGGGTGGTGGTTCATGTTCTTCTCCCGCATCGTCGTCTATACCGTCGATGTCTTCGGAGTCGAACTCAAGCACGACGGTCAAATCATCTATCGTGGCTATTAAGTGGGTGGTGGGTGGGTAACGAACTTCTTCGTCGCCTGCTTCCCACTCGAGCCAGACATAGTTCGGCCAGGAATCTCCTGTCAGAGAGAGAGACCTTAATGAATTTAGCACATCGCCAAAAGGGGAGTGTTGAAAGATATCCGCCGCGGTGAACTCCATTACTGGAGCCCGATCGGACTCGATGGGCCCGGGCATGCGCGGTATGGAACCCACATCCGGACACAGGTCCGGGGGTCCGTCGACACTGATTCCCTTAACAGAGGAGTCTGCGTTCGGCTCTACCGCCAAAGAGTATGCGGCCTCCATGGCGGGGTCCATCCACCCGTCCTCGAACGATGCGATCTGCCCCAGATTTAGGTCCGGAGCGGCTGCAGGGGCGATATCCTGAATACTGTCCGGCAGCAGATTTAAGTGGTGCTCATTGTGACTGTCCGGCGCGCCTGATATGGGCCCGAATCCGTCGAAGATCAAGTCTCCGGGGATATCGGCCATATAATTCAAGTTGCCGAACCTGACCTGATGGCCTGGGGCGTAGCTGTCGATCTGCTCCAGATGGCCAAGCGAGTTGGCCCGCAGTGCGAAGCTGCCGAACACGAAGATCTGTCCGGGGAGAAAAGTCTCGCCCTGGACTGTGTTGTTGAAGGTTGAGGGAGCCATCGAGCCTTACAGCGACGACACAAAGGAACTCTCAATGAAAGCACCAATGTCGGTGTCAAAACCAGCGGATCTTGGGTAGGGGGTCCCGAACTGTGCATCTAAGGCGGATGGTAACAGGAGGCGGGGGACATGATGTTTTACCCAGGTCCGGGCCCTCTCGATGGAGGTAATACCCTACTTCCTGCTTGATTGATCTTGATGATATGAGTATTACAAGAGTTGATCTACCACGTGATCGTAGAGGCTAAACCCTAGAAGCTAGCATATGGTATGATTGTTGTTCTACAGACTAAACCCTCCGGTTTATATAGACACCGGAGGGGGCCAGGGTTACACAGAGTCGGTTACAGAGAAGGAGATCTATCATCCGAATCTCCAAGCTTGCCTTCCATGCAAAGGAGAGTCCCATCCGGACACGGGACGAAGTCTTCAACCTTGTAGCTTCATAGTTCAACAGTCCGGCCAAAGTATATAGTCCGGTTGTCCGGATACCCCCTTATCCAGGACTCCCTCAATGATCATCATCGAGCACTCCCTATACTTTCGGGATTAGTGTTGAACCTAAATAAATGTCATTTGGTGTTTGCGTTGAGCATGAATATGATTAGATCATGTTAATTGCAATACAGTTATTCATTTAAGATAGAGAATAATTGTTATTCTATTTACATGAATAAAACCTTCTATGGTCATACACCCAATGTTGATGGTTTATTGAATCTCAATTGTGGTAATACACATATTCATAGTATTGATGCCAAAAGATGCAAAGTTGATAATGATAGTGCAACTTATTTGTGGCACTGTCGTTGGGGTCATATCAGTGTAAAGCGCATGAGGAAACTCCATGCTGATGGACATTTTGATTATGAATCATTTGATGCTTGCGAACCGTGCCTTATGGGCAAGATGACTAAAACTCCATTCTCCCGAACAATGAACGAGCTAGTGACTTATTGGAAATAATACATATCAATGTATGCGGTCCAATGAGTGTTGATGCTCGTGGCGGGTATTGTTATTTTCTGACCTTCACAGATGATTTGAGCAGATATGGGTATATCTACTTAATGAAACACAAGTCTGAAACATTTGAAAAGTTCGAAGAATTTCAAAGTGAAGTGGAGAATCATCGTAACAAGAAAATAAAGTTTCTACGATATGATCGTGGAGGAGAATATTTGAGTTACGAGTTTGGCCTTCATTTAAAACAATGTGGAATAATTTCACAGCTCACGCCACCTGGAATACCACAGCGTAATGGTGTGTTTGAACGTTGTAACCGCACTTTATTGGATATGGTGCGATCTATGATGTCTCTTACCGATTTACCACTATCATTTTGGGGTTATGCATTAGAGACAGTTGCATTCACTTTAAACATGGCACCATCAAAAACCCGTTGAGATGACACCTTATGAACTGTGGTTTGGCAAGAAACCAAAGTTGTCGTTTCTTAAAGTTTGAGGCTGTGATGCTTATGTGAAAAAGCTTCAACCTGATAAGCTTGAACCCAAATCGGAGAAGTGTATCTTCATAGGATACCCAAAGGAAGCTGTTGGCTACACCTTCTATCACAGATCCGAAGGCAAGATATTCGTTGCTAAGAATGGATCCTTCCTAGACAAGGAGTTTCTCTCGAAAGAAGTGAGTGGGAGGAAATTAGAGCTTGATGAGGTAATTGTACCTTCTCCTGAGTTGGAAAGTAGTTCATCACAGAAATTAGTTCCAGTGATTCCTACACCAATTAGTGAGGAAGCTAATGATGATGATCATGAAACTTCAGATCAAGTTACTATAGAACCTCATAGGTTTTCCAGAGTATAGTCCGCACTAGAGTGGTATGATAATTCTATTCTGGAAGTCATGTTACTAGATCATGATGAACCTACAAACTATGAGGAAGCGATGATGAGCCCGGATTCCGCGAAATGGCTTGAGGCCATGAAATTTGAGATGGGATCCATGTATGAGAACAAAGTGTGGACTTTGGTGGACTTGCCCAATGGTCGGCAAGCCATATTAAATAAATGGATCTTCAAGAGGAAGACAGACACTGATAGTAGTGTTACTATCTACAAAGCTCGACTTGTTGCAAAAAGGTTTTCGACAAGTTCAAGGTGTTGACTACAATGAGATTTCCTCAACTGTAGTGATGCTTAAATCCGTCCGAATCATGTTAGCAGTCGCCATATTTTATGAAATCTAGCAAATGGATGTCAAAACTACATTCCTTAAATGGATATTTCTTAAAGAAGAGTTGTATATGATGCAACCAGAAGGTTTGGTCAATCCTAAAGGTACTAACAAGGTGTGCAAGCTCCAGCGATCCATCTATGGACTGGTGCAAGCATCTCGGAGTTGGAATATACGATTTGATGAGTTGATCAAAGCATATAGTTTTATACAGAATTGCGGTGAAGCCTGTATTTACAAGAAAGTGAGTGGGAGCACTACAGCCTTTCTGGTAAGTATATGTGAATATGTGAATGACATATTGTTGATCGGAAATGATGTAGAATTTTCTGGAAAGCATAAAGGAGAGTTTGAAAGGAGTTTTTCAAAGAAAGACCTCGGCGAAGTTGCTTATATATTGGGCATCAAGATTTATAGAGATAGATCAAGACGCTTAATAAGATTTTTCAATGAATACATACCTTGACAAGTTTTTTGAAAGAGTTCAAAATAGATCAGTCAAAGAAGAAGTTCTTGCCTGTATTGCAAGGTGTAAAGTTGAGTAAGACTCAAAGCCCGACCACGGCAGCAGATAGAAAGAGAATGAAAGTCATTCCATATGCCACAGTAATAGGTTATATAAAGTATGTTGTCCTGTGTACCAGACCTATTGTGCACCTTGTCATGAGTTTGGCAAGAGGGTACAATAGTGATCTAATAGTAGATCACTGGACAATGGTCAAAATTATCCTTAGTGAGGACTAAGGAAATATTTCCCGGTTATGGAGGTGATAAAGAGTTCGACGTAAAGAGTTACGTCGATGCAAGCTTTTACACCGATCTAGATGACTCTAAGTCTCAATCTGGATACATATTGAAAGTGGGAGCAGTTAGTTAGATAGCTCCATACAGAGCATTGCAGACATAGAATATTTGCAAAATACATACGGCTCTAAATGTGACTGACCCGTTGACTAAACTTCTCTCATAAGCAAAACATGATCACACCTTAGTAATCTTTGGGTGTTAATCACATAGCAATGTGAACTAGATTATTGACTCTAGTAAACCCTTTGGTTGTTGGTCACATGGCGATGTGAACTATGGGTGTTAATCACATACACATGTGAACTATTGATGTTAAATCACATGGCGATGTGAACTAGATTATTGACTCTAGTGAAAGTGGGAGACTGAAGGAAATATACCCTAGAGGCAATAATAAAGTTATTATTTATTTCATTATTTCATGATAAATATTTATTATTCATGCGAGAATTGTATTAACCGTAAACTTAGTACATGTGTGAATACATAGACAAAACATAGTGTCCCTAGTATGCCTCTACTTGACTAGCTCGTTAATGAAAGATGGTTATGTTTCCTAACCATATACATGTGTTGTCATTTGATGAATGGGATCACATCATTAGGAGAATGATGTGATGGACATTACCCATCCGTTAGCTTAGCATTATGATCATTACAGTTTCATTGCTACTGCTCTCTTCAGGACTTATACATGTTCCTCAGACTATGAGATTATGCAACTCCCAAATACCGGAGGAACACTTTGTGTGCTACCAAACGTCACAACATAAATGGGTCATTATAAAGGTGCTCTACAGGTGTCTCCAAAGGTGTTTATTGGGTTGGCATAGATCGAGATTAGGATTTGTCACTCCGTGTTTCGAAGAGGTATCTCTGGGCCCTCTCGGAAATACTCATCACTATAAGCCTTGCAAGCATTGTGACTAATGAGTTAGTTGCAGGATGAAGTATTACGGAACGAGTAAAGAGACTTGTCGGTAACGATATTGAACTAGGTCTGATGATATCGACGATTGAATCGCGGGCAAGTAACATACCGATGACAAAGGGAACAACGTATGTTGTTATGCGGTTTGACAGATAAAGTTCTTCATAGAATATGTAGGAGCCAATATGAGGATCCATGTTCCACTATTGGTTATTGACCGGAGATGTGTCTCGGTCATGTCTACATAGTTCTCGAATCCGTAGGGTCCGCACGCTTAACGTTCGATGATGATATGTATTATGAGTTTATGTGATTTGATGTACCGAAGGTTGGTCGGAGTCCCGGATGAGATCACGGACATGACGAGGAGTCTCGAAATGGTCGAGACATAAAGATTGATATATTGGACGGCTATATTCAGACACCGAAAGTGTTCCGAAGAAGTTTCGGATAAAAGCGGAGTACCGGTGTAACGCCCCGAATACAACTTTCCATATTCGTAACTCCAACTTTTGCCTTTTCTGGAGATGTGATATGATATTTCCTTCGTGGTTGGGTTTTGTCTTTTGTTTTGCATTGTGTTCATGTCATGCATTTCATCATCGCATCATCCACATTGCATCCGCATGTTTTCATAAAACCTCGTAGCCGTTCGTAGTTACCGCTTCTCTCTTTATCTTCATTGACCTGTTGTCAGACCGCTTGTCCTTGTTGACCTTCTCTCAGACAAATTGGATCCCCTCTCTTCTCTCTTTCTCTGAGACCAACAAAACCCCCTTGTCCCCGTGGCCTTTTGTCAGACCCCATTGTCTTTGTTTTCCCCTCTCGTCTAAATGCCCATCCTCTCTGCACAGCCGCTGATCCCCCCTCGTGCGCGTCCGAAACCTGCCCGGAACCCGACCCGCTCAGTCATCACCGTTGGATCCGGATCATCCCCAAACATCCGTAAATTATCTCCGTTTTCTTATTTGGACTCCCTAGCCTATTTATTCTCGACCGTCCGATTACAATCGGAGGGACGATATACCCCTAAGTTAAACCCACCTACTATATATATTTAGACAAACCACCTAATTTCTAGGGATCCTACCCTAGCGCCGCCGCCACTCTCTCTCTCATGGGATCCCCCCTAGATCCGATCCACCCAATCCCACCAACCAGTGCAACCATCACCCTCCTCGAGCACTTCTCCCGCCGGCAACCGAAGCAACCGACCAGGATCCCGTCGTCCTCCGGCAGCAACCAGGAGCTCAAGCTCTCTCTCTCTCGATCCATGGCGCCCTCGCCCCGAGCACGCAGGACCGCGCCCTTCCTCCCTGCTCTTCCTTCCCTTTCTCTATTTCTTCTCTTTTCCCCCGCTCATCTCTCTCGGTTGCCTCCACAGGACACCATGGCCAGCCTTTTCCTTTGATCCTTCACCGTGCCTTCGTCTCCTTCAAGCAGCAGCAGCGCCGTCATGCCGATCGCGGCCTCATCGGCTCCGTAGTTGGCGACCAGAACCAGTAGGACAGCCGCGTCCCTCCTCTGTTTCCTTCTCGTCCTTCTCCTTTCCCTGTTCCCTCTCTGAATCTCTCTCTCCCTCCTTT
Organism: Triticum dicoccoides; assembly: GCF_002162155.2. NCBI lineage: Eukaryota > Viridiplantae > Streptophyta > Magnoliopsida > Poales > Poaceae > Triticum > Triticum dicoccoides. Next base: position 438,550,814 of record NC_041393.1, on the reverse strand, counting down.
CTTCAGGTAACAACAGTTGCCACTGCCCTCGTGGAGCTCCCACGCAGGACATCGCCATCGTTCCATGCCAGATCCGGTCGGGGACCGCTGGATCTCGCCGCCTCCGCCATGAACCCGTCCATCCCCGACCTCCTCCGTTCCCTGCATCGCCTGAAGCCGCCGCGGTCTCTGCATCCTCTGCATCGAGCAGGTGCTCGCCTGCGCACCCGCTCGCCCGCTCGTTGACTGCGTCGCGCCTGGGCCAGCAGCCTCCAGGCCCAGCGCGCCCCTCCTGCAGCCTCCCCGACAATCGAGCCAAGACCCATGGTGAGGCCACCCCAGCGCCCCTCCTTTATTTATTTTCTCCTGTTGGGCCAGCCTGCAGTTTCGGCCCGATAGTTTTTTTCCTGACCTGTGAATTTGTATAATTATTCCAGAAAATTGCATGTTTATAGATTACCCCTCCATGTTCATGCATTTAATATCTCACAAACCGTGCATCGGATTAAAATGCTTTAAATATGTAAGATGCTTAGAATTTTGTGTAGATTAATATTTGCCACTTTCATCCATGTTAAATATGTTTAAATATGTTGTTTGATTAAATTTGCTCAAATGCCATGTTAAAATGGTTTATTTCATAACTAAATAACCGTAGCTCGGTTTTAAATGTTTTTTATATGTAAATGGGGTGGAAAAATGCCTAGTTTAACATGGTGGACTTTATTTTCCTGTTTAACAACATTAAAATATGTTTTAGGGTAGAACAGTACCAAAACTAAAATATGGACATGAGGATTTTCCGGAATTGTTGTTTGTTGTTCCGGCCTCATTTAAACTTGCCTAAATAGTTAGTTTTCATATGCCTCACCTCTTGCCATGTTAATCAACATGTAATATTGATGGGTACATAACCAAGAGAGAACTAAATAACTGATGTGGTGTTTCGTCAATATGCAACTCGTTGCATATTGAGCTTCACTTAACTTGTAGTGTTGTTTGTGCACTTTGCCATGCCATGCCTCATTAAACCGGACATGCATCACACTTGATTGTGCATCATGCCATGTTTATGCTTGTGCATTTACCATGTTGTTTGTTTCTTTTCGGTGTTGCTTCTTCTTGATAGTTCCTATTTCGTTGCGATCGTGAGGATTCGTTCGACTACTCCCGTTCGTCTTCTTCATGGACTCGTTCTTCTTCCTTGCGGGATTTCAGGCAAGATGACCGTCACCTTGGATCTCATTACTATCATTGCTATGCTAGTTGCTTCGTTCTATCGCTTTGCTGCGCTACCTATCACTTTTTCTTCAAGCCTCCCAATTTGCCATGTCAGCCTCTAACCTTTTTCACCCTTCCTAGCAAACCGTTGCTTGGCTATTTACCGCTTTGCTCAGCCCCTCTTATAGCGTTGTTAGTTGCAGGTGAAGTTGAAGATTGCTCCATGGTGGACAGGTTTATGTTGGGATATCACAATATCTCTTATATTGTTAATGCATCTATATACTTGGTAAAGGGTGGAAGACTCGGCCTTATGCCTGGTGTTTTGTTCCACTCTTGCCACCCTAGTTTCTGTCATACCGGTGTTATGTTCCTGGATTTTGCGTTCCTTACGCGGTTGGGTGATTTATGGGACCCCCTTGACAATTCGCTTTGAATAAAACTCCTCCAGCAAGGCCCAACTTTGGTTTTACCATTTGCCTCACCTAGCCCTTTTTCCCTTGGGTTTTCGGAGCCC
>NC_041393.1:438500720-438548803 GCF_002162155.2 Triticum dicoccoides | reverse complement strand
CTTCGAGTGTTGGTCCGAAATGGGCAGACTGCGGGGCCACCTCGGGGCAACTCGAGGGTTGGTTTTACTCGTAGGCTGACCTATCCGGTGTGCCCTGAGAACGAGATATGTGCAGCTCCTATCGGGATTTGTCGGCACATCGGGCGGCTTTGCTAGTCTTGTTTTACCATTGTCGAAATGTCTTGTAAACCGGGATTCCGAGACTGATCGGGTCTTCCTGGGAGAAGTAATATCCTTCGTTGATCGTGAGAGCTTATCATGGGCTAAGTTGGGACACCCCTACAGGGTATTATCTTTCGAAAGCCGTGCCCGCGGTTATGTGGCAGATGGGAATTTGTTAATGTCCAGTTGTAGACAACTTGACACCAGATACGAATTAAAATGCATCAACTGCGTGTTTAGCCGTGATGGTCTCTTCTCGGCGGAGTCCGGGAAGTGAACACGGTTTCTGGGTTATGTTTGACGTAAGTAGGTGTTCAGGATCACCTCTTGATCATTGCTAGTTGACGACCATTCTGCTTGTTCTCTTCTCGCTCTTATTTGCGTATGTTAGCCACCTTATCATGCTTAGTCGCTGATGCAACCTCACCACTTTACCCCTTCCTTTCCCATTAAGCTTTGCTAGTCTTGATACCCATGGTAATGGGATTGCTGAGTCCTCGTGGCTCACAGATTACTACAACTACAGTTGCAGGTACAGGTTATGCGATGATCATGATGCGAGAGGGATGCTTGCTTGCGTTGAGTTCTTCTTCTGCTTCTTCTTCGATCAGGGGATAGGTTCCAGGTCGGCAGCCTGGGCTAGTAGGGTGGATGTCGTTTGAGCTTCTTTTTGTGTTTCATCCGTAGCCGGATGCTGCTCTTGTAAGATGATGTTGTATTCTTGTGGCATGTATGCCTCTTGTATGTATCCCCATCTATTATGTAATGTTGATGTAATGATATCCACCTTGCAATAGCGTTTCAATATGCGGTTCTATCCTTGGTGGGACCTTCGAGTCTCTTTAGGATAGTATCGCATATTGGGCGTGACAAGTTGGTATCAGAGCATCGACCGACCATAGGAGCCCCCTTGATTGTTGGCCGTTGTTGAGTCTAGAGGAAAACTATTTTGAGTCTTAGGATTATATATATCGGAGAGTAGGATTCTTTTTACTCCTCAGCCCCCTTCGTCGCTCTGGTGAGGACTCCTGACGTAGATGTTTTGTCTTTCCTCTCCTCAAATTTCACTATTTTTTTAGGATCATGCGGGTATCTTGGAATCGTTCCGATGGTTTTGTGACGAGAACATTGTTCTTGGTGCCTCCTATCTTTTATGTGGCAGTGACCCGGGGAGTTGAGCTCCGAGGTGTTGTCGTCACAATTTTATCATAGCAGTTCTAGAATACCTGAGTTTTGCCGACATCGAAAATCTCTTTTATGCAGTTGTTGGTGAGATAACCTCGACGCCACCCAGTACTGGGGAGTTCGGGGGTATTGCCATAGCTCGTATAACGGATGCTTTTCGAAGGTTGAGGTACACAATTTCCGAAGGTTTCTTGGTTATGTGTTGACGGATGGATACAGCTTGGATGTAGGTATTGTTAGTTTGGGTGAGATATTTATTGCTTCCCCTGTATCCCCAACACCAGATTGCATAACCAGAAAGTTTCGGGAGTTTTATAGGTGGGAATTCAAGTAGCTCCTAGAATATCTTTCCGACAGATGCATGATATGAGATTAGGGTTCGACGTCTAGTGGTCCGCCTTTCCACGGTCGTTTTTATAGTGGTCTCGTTGTGTCTTAAAGAACCCTTGGCTATGCTGGTTCGGGGACACTTCGTATGTCATGTGCACTGCCTTGTACATGATGGTGTTGTACGATCGAGCCCGTGTGGGCCCCACTACGAAAACTTCGGACGAAATCTCTATCATATGTTTGTTTCTGGCTTATTCTGCAAGCCAAATCCTTTGTTTTGTTTTATTTGTTGTATTCGAGTTGCTTCGATGTCAAATGTTGAATCCATACCTTCCCTAAATGGTGTTCTCATATTTCTATGGGAGTGCTAATCCTTCTTGATCATTGAGGTTGTCATGTTAATTCTTTTTCAACCGGTGTGCTTCTCTTCAAGTGGATCCGATCATTTCAACATCCGCAAGATCAATTCTAAGTTTTCTTAACGGTATCCATTCCATCTGCCCCAAGTTGTCTTTGTTTTTCCCCACCCTCCCACCCTTTTTCTTCAAGGACTCATTTGTTTTAATCAAGTATCCATTTATTCATGTGAAGTCACTTCACTCTTTCAATCAATGTTCTGATCCGGTGATCCCTCGTGAAGATACTAATGGAGCTTCAAGTTCATTATTCTTCGTCTCTTTTCTTCTCCGGTGGATTTAATTTCAAGCTTTCGGTGTTGATCTTATCCCTTTTCCTCTTTTCACAATGCTTTCTCATTCTGTTGCACCAATTAATCATTCACCTCTTGCTATTCATTTGTTTTGGAGTACTGAAGATATCTCAGAAGATTTGTGTTTTCATTCTTAATCCGTTCAAGCTATTTGGAGATTGTTATCTCATTCAAGCCATTTAATTCAACCGGTGCAATTTCTCTTTAAAATCATTTCCAACGGTGTTTTCTTTCGAGTGGGCCCTAACCCACAGGTTTTTTCCCAGGATCTTACCCGACTCTTCTAATTTTCCCGGAGCCATTCCCAAATTCTTTTCGAAGTTTGATGTAAGAATGAATTATCATCAGTCAAATGTCTTTCTGCAAGATCTTTCAAATTCTTTTGTCGTTGGGTCAACCTTTCTAATTTTCATTCTGGAGTGTCTCAATAATTCATGCTGGTGTTTATCGTCGTCATTCTTGGATTTTGAAGACAGAAGAAGAGTTCCTCTTAAATCCTTACCCGTTTTTCCAAAGATGCGTTGTTCAAGTTTGATGCCATCCTCTCTTAATTGTTTTTGATTGTGACAATTCTTTTCTTACCATCCAGAGCATTTCATGAGTTGTTTCCATTTCTTTCCTCCGAAGGCCATCATGTCATAATTCTTCATTCTCAGCGTGTAGCTATCATTCTCCAAATCTTACTGGTGCATCGTTCAAATACCCTCTAATCAGTTCATGATCTCTTCGTTCTCATGTATCTAAATCCCCTCAAGTATCTTCATTCGTTTTCCAATTCTTCCCGGTGAATTGTGCCTTTGCTACTTTCATTTTCAATTCTTATGGTGGTTCGTTCAAGATTTCACTTCCTTCTTATCATATCATATATTCGTTGTTTCCAAATCCCACCGATGGTTCCATCAATACCTTCTCAAGTTTACGCTATATCCCTCTTAATCCTTTCTACGAGAATAAGTAGTATGCTAAATCGGTTGCTTGTCATCAATTTATATTGGTGAAAGATATGCATAACGTAATTCTTATTTTTGTTTCATCCAAGTGATTCATCTTTCTTTCCGGAGTTGGTCATCATATCACATTCTCGGTTTGAGATGCTTCATCTTTCTTTTCCGGAGTTCCAAGTTTTCGCATTATCTCGTTGCGAAGCTCCTTCTAAATCATCGCAAGGCTTCACCTTGTATTTGCAACTTCTCTTTCTTTCTATCATCCTTTTATTACCGGAGTTCTTCATGGAGGCTCAACATGGTGGTTCATCAAGGATTCTTTTCATTCTTCAATTGTACTTCAAGATTTCTCTCGAAGTTATGATCTGCCGAGCTTTACTCTAAAATAAACATGGTGTTCAGCACATGTTTTTTTCTGAGGAGTTCAAGTATTCTTCTTCTTGCATTTTGAGGTGCAATTCTTTCTACCTTATCTTTTCAAGTGGTGTTATATCATTCTTGACAATTTCCGTTCATGTTTCGCGATTCACATGTTCTCAAGAATGAGATATTTTAAAACCATCATTTTTCTCTTCGATCATGAGATCTTTTCAACGCAGCAATTTCTTTGTTGGAGTATCTTGGGTTATATTTCACTTAAAGCCTTCCCTAAGGAATGTTGCTAATTGTGTTGTCTATCGATAATCCAGGTTTCCACCTATTCTCGTGGTGAAAGAAGTTTTTCATCTCTTTGGTGCTCTCAATCAAATCAATGGTTTCCATTAGTGGCCGGTTGTCACCTCATAGTTTTGAGATGTTTTCCATAAGCCCACTACAAGCTTATTCATTTTGTTGTTGGTTTTTCCCAACAACCCCATTGTAACCTTCTTGGAAGGGTGCTTTCCAAGCTCATTTGTGGCAGAAGTTGGCATTTTCTTCTTCATTCTGTTATTCCAATGATCTATCTTATATTCTTTCTTCTGGAGGCATTGTGATGTTGCTCTTTTCACTCACCATCTCGAATTGTGAGGATCATGTTCTTTTCTTGCTTATCCATTTAACCGGAGTGTTGTGTTCTCATTCAAGTTCTTTCATCTTATCAAATTTTGCCTCTCTTTTCAACCTGAGTGCTGTCTGAAATCCTTCTTACCCATTGTGCCATTCTTTCAATAGTTCCGGAGGCAGTGTGTTGTTGATTTCATCAAGTATCATCCCATTTTCTCATGTTCATGTTCTATTCCTTCCATGTTCAACCGGAGTGCTCTCCAAATTTGATCTTCCTTGTTCCTTGTTTATCTCGTTTCAACTAGAGCTGTTTCAATTCCTTCTTGTCCATTCTACTCGTCATTCATAGCCTTGCAACCTCCAAGGTTCACATGGTGTTCCTTGTTGCTATTTTCTACCGCAGTGCTCTCATTTGTGTTCAACTCTGTTGTGTTCTTTCTTTCAACTTTTAAACCTCTCAAGGTTCGTGGTTTCACTCGTTCGTCAAAGAAGCAACTTAGTTTTACCTCTTCTCTTCCTCTTCTGTTTCTCTCCGGTGCCATGCTAGATCTTGGGACGAGATCCTCTTGTAGTGGTGGAGTGTTGTAACGCCCCGGATACAACTTTCCATATTCGTAACTCCAACTTTTTCCTTTTCTGGAGATGCGATAAGATATTTCCTTCGTGGTTGGGTTTTGTCTTTTGTTTTGCATTGTGTTCATGTCATGTATTTCATCATCGCATCATCCGCATTGCATCCGCACGTTTTCATAAAACCTCATAGCTGTTCGTAGTTACCGCTTCTCTCTTTATCTTCGTTGACCTGTTATCAGACCGCTTGTCCTTGTTGACCTTCTCTCAGACCAATTGGACCCCCTCTCTTCTCTCTTTCTCCGAGACCAACAAAACCCCCTTGTCCCCGCGGCCTTTTGTCAGACCCCATTGTCTTTGTTTTCCCCTCTCGTCTAAATGCCCACCCTCTCTGCACAGCCGCCGATCCCCCTCGCGCGCGTTTGAAACCTGCCCGGAACCCGACCCGCTCAGTCATCACCGTTGGATCCGGATCATCCCCAAACATTCGTAAATTATCTCCGTTTTCTTATTTGGACTCCCTAGCCTATTTATTCTCGACCGTCCGATTACGATCGGAGGGACGATATACCCCTAAGTTAAACCCACCTACTATATATATTTAGACAAACCACCTAATTTCTAGGGATCCTACCCTAGCGCCGCCGCCACTCTCTCTCTCGGGATTCCCCCCAGATCCGATCCACCCAATCCCACCAACCAGCGCAACCATCACCCTCCTCGAGCACTTCTCCCGCCGGCAACCGAAGCAACCGACCAAGATCCCGTCGTCCTCCGGCAGCAACCAGGAGCTCAAGCTCTCTCTCTCTCGATCCATGGTGCCCTCGCCCCGAGCACGCAGGACCGCGCCTTCCTCCCTGCTCTTCCTTCCCTTTCTCTATTTCTTCTATTTTCCCCCGCTCATCTCTCTCTGTTGCCTCCACAGGACACCATGGCCAGCCTTTTCCTTTGATCCGTCGCCGCGCCTTCGTCTCCTTCAAGCAGCAGCAGCGCCCTCATGCCGATCGCGGCCTCATCGGCTCCGTAGTCGGCGACCAGAACCAGTAGGACAGCCGCGTCCCTCCTCTGTTTCCTTCTCGTCCTTCTCCTTTCCCTGTTCCCTCTCTGAATCTCTCTCTCCCTCCTTTCTTCAGGTAACAACAGTTTCCACTGCCCTCGTGGAGCTCCCACGCAGGACCTCGCCATCGTTCCGCGCTAGATCCGGTCGGGGACCGCTGGATCTCGCCGCCTCCGCCATGAACCCGTCCATCCCCGACCTCCTCCGTTCCCTGCATCGCCTGAAGCCGCCGCGGTCTCTGCATCCTCTGCACCGAGCAGGTGCTCGCCTGCGCGCCCGCTCGCCCGCTCGTTGACTGCGTCGCGCCTGGGCCAGTAGCCTCCAGGCCCAGCGCGCCCCTCCTGCAGCCTCCCCTCCAATCGGCCAAGGCCCATGGTGAGGCCACCCAGCGCCCCTCCTTTATTTTTTTTCTCCTGTTGGGCCAGCCTGCAGTTTCGGCCCGATAGTTTTTTTCCTGACCTGCGAATTTGTATAATTATTCCAGAAAACTGCATGTTTACAGATTACCCCTCCATGTTCATGCATTTAATATCTCACAAACCGTGCATCGGATTAAAATGCTTTAAATATGTAAGATGCTTAGAATTTTGTGTAGATTAATATTTGCCACTTTCATCCATGTTAAATATGTTTAAATATGTTGTTTGATTAAATTTGCTCAAATGCCATGTTAAAATGGTTTATTTCATAACTAAATAACCGTAGCTCGGTTCTAAATGTTTTTTATATGTAAATGGGGTGGAAAAATGCCTAGTTTAACATGGTGGACTTTGTTTTCCTGTTTAACAACATTAAAATATGTTTTAGGGCAGAACAGTACCAAAACTAAAATATGGACATGAGGATTTTCCGGAATTGTTGTTTGTTGTTCCGGCCTCATTTAAACTTGCCTAAATAGTTAGTTTTCATATGCTTCACCTCTTGCCATGTTAATCAACATTTAATATTGATGGGTACATAACCAAGAGAGAACTAAATAACTGATGTGGTGTTTCGTCAATATGCAACTCGTTGCATATTGAGCTTCACTTAACTTGTAGTGTTGTTTGTGCACTTTGCCATGCCATGCCTCATTAAACCGGACATGCTTCACACTTGATTGTGCATCATGCCATGTTTATGCTTGTGCATTTACCATGTTGTTTGTTTCTTTTCGGTGTTGCTTCTTCTTGATAGTTCCTATTTTGTTGCGATCGTGAGGATTTGTTCGACTACTCCCGTTCGTCTTCTTCATGGACTCGTTCTTCTTCCTTGCGGGATTTCAGGCAAGATGACCGTCACCTTGGATCTCATTACTATCATTGCTATGCTAGTTGCTTCGTTCTATCGCTTTGCTGCGCTACCTATCACTTTTTCTTCAAGCCTCCCAATTTGCCATGTCAGCCTCTAACCTTTTTCACCCTTCCAAGCAAACCGTTGCTTGGCTATGTTACCGCTTTGCTCAGCCCCTCTTATAGCGTTGTTAGTTGCAGGTGAAGTTGAAGATTGCTCCATGGTGGACAGGTTTATGTTGGGATATCACAATATCTCTTATATTATTAATGCATCTATATACTTGGTAAAGGGTGGAAGACTCGGCCTTATGCCTGGTGTTTTGTTCCACTCTTGCCGCCCTAGTTTCCGTCATACCGGTGTTATGTTCCCGGATTTTGCGTTCCTTACGCGGTTGGGTGATTTATGGGACCCCCTTGACAGTTTGCTTTGAATAAAACTCCTCCAGCAAGGCCCAACTTTGGTTTTACCATTTGCCTCACCTAGCCCTTTTTCCCTTGGGTTTCCGGAGCCCGAGGGTCATCTTTATTTTAACCCCCCCCCCCGGGCCACTGCTCCTTCGAGTGTTGGTCTGAAACGGGCAGACTGCGGGGCCACCTCGGGGCAACTCGAGGGTTGGTTTTACTCGTAGGCTGACCTATCCGGTGTGCCCTGAAAACGAGATATGTGCAGCTCCTATCGGGATTTGTCGGCACATCGGGCGGCTTTGCTGGTCTTGTTTTACCATTGTCGAAATGTCTTGTAAACCGGGATTCCGAGACTGATCGGGTCTTCCTGGGAGAAGGAATATCCTTCGTTGATCGCGAGAGCTTATCATGGGCTAAGTTGGGACACCCCTGCAGGGTATTATCTTTCGAAAGCCGTGCCCGCGGTTATGTGGTAGATGGGAATTTGTTAATGTCCGGTTGTAGACAACTTGACACCAGATACGAATTAAAACGCATCAACCGCGTGTGTAGCCGTGATGTCTCTTCTCGGCGGAGTCCGGGAAGTGAACACGGTTTCTGGGTTATGTTTGACGTAAGTAGGTGTTCAGGATCACCTCTTGATCATTGCTAGTTGACGACAGTTCTGCTTGTTCTCTTCTTGCTCTTATTTGCGTATGTTAGCCACCATATCATGCTTAGTCGCTGCTGCAACCTCACCACTTTACCCCTTCCTTTCCCATTAAGCTTTGCTAGTCTTGATACCCATGGTAATGGGATTGCTGAGTCCTAGTGGCTCACAGATTACTACAACAACAGTTGCAGGTATAGGTTATGCGATGATCGTGATGCGAGAGCGATGCTTGCTTGCGTTGAGTTCTTCTTCTGCTTCTTCTTTGATCAGGGGATAGGTTCCAGGTCGGCAGCCTGGACTAGCAGGGTGGATGTCGTTTGAGCTTCTGTTTGTGTTTCATCCGTAGTCGGATGCTGCTCTTATAAGATGATGTTGTATTCTTGTGGCATGTATGCCTCTTGTATGTATCCCCATCTATTATGTAATGTTGATGTAATGATATCCACCTTGCAATAGCGTTTCAATATGCGGTTCTATCCTTGGTGGGACCTTCGAGTCTCTTTAGGATAGTATCGCATATTGGGCGTGACAACCGGAGGGTTACCAGAACCCCCCGGGGGGTTAATGGGCCTCATGGGCCAAGTGGTGGAAGAAAGGAGGCAGACCAACGTGTGGCGCGCGCCCTCCTAGCCCAAACCGAGTTGGACTAGGGGGGCAGCCCCCCTTTCCATCTCTCCTCCCCCTTCCTTCTCCTCCTAGTTGGACTAGGAATGGGGGGAACCTACTCCTACTTGGAGTACGACTCCCCCCCTTGGGCGCGCCCCATGAGGCCGGCCGGCCCCCTCCTCTCCTCCTTTATATATGGGGGAGGGGCAACCCATAGACACACAAGTTGATCAAGTCGATCTTTTAGCCGTATGCGGTGCCCCCCTCCACAGATTTCCACCTCGGTCATATCATCGTAGTGCTTAGGCGAAGCCCTGCGCCGGTAACTTCATCACCGTAACCACGCCGTCGTGCTAACGGAACTCTCCCTCGACCTCAGCTGGATCTACAGTTCGAGGGACGTCACTGAGCTGAACGCGTGCAGATCGCGGAGGTGCCGTGCATTTGGTACTTGATCGGTTTGATCGCGAAGACGTTCGACTACATCAACCGCGTTACTTAACGCTTCCGCTTTCGGTCTACGAGGGTACGTGGACACACTCCCCTTGTTGCTATGCATCACCTAGATAGATCTTGCATGATCGTAGGAATTTTTTTGAAATTACCGCGTTCCCCAACAGTAAACTCTTTGGGTGTTAGTCACATGGCGATGTGAACTATGAGTGTTAATCACATGGCGATGTGAACTAGATTATTGACTCTAGTGCAAGTGGGAGGCTATTGGAAATATGCCCTAGAGGCAATAATAAATTGGTTATTATCATATTTCCTTGTTCATGATAATCGTTTATTATTCATGCTAGAATTGTATTGATCGGAAACTCAGATACATGTGTGGATACATAGACAACAACATGTCCCTAGTAAGCCCCTACCATACTAGCTCATTGATCAAAGGTGGCTATGGTTTCCTAGCCATGGACATGAGTTGTCATTTGATAACAGGATCACATCATTAGGAGAATGATGTGATGGACAAGACCGAAACTATAAATGTAGCATATGATCGTATCAAGTTTATTGCTATCATTTTCTGCATGTCAAGTATATATGTTCCTATGACCATGAGATCATGCAACTCACTGACACCGAAGGAATACCTTATGTGTACCAAACGTCGCAACATAACTGGGTGACTATAAAGGTGCTCTACAGGTATCTCCGAGGGTGTATGTTGAGTTGGCATGGATCAAGGATGGGATTTGTCACTCCGTATGACAGAGAGGTATCTTTGGGCCCTCTCAGTAATACAACATCACAAGAAGCTTGCAAGCAATGTAACTGATGGGTTAGACATGAGATCTTGTATTACAGAACGAGTAAATAGACTTGCCGGTAACGAGATTGAACTAGGTATGGAGATACCGACGATCGAATCTCGGGCAAGTAACATACTGATGACAAAGGGAACAACGTATGTTATTATGCGGTTAGACCGATAAAGTTCTTCATAGAATATGTTAGAGCCAATATGAGCATCCATGTTCCACTATTGGTTATTGACCAGAGATGTGTCTCGGTCATGTCTACATAGTTCTCGAATCCGTAGGGTCCGCACGCCTAACGTTCGATGATGATATGTATTATGAGTTTATGTGATTTGATGTACCGAAGGTTGTTCGGAGTCCCGGATGAGATCACGGACATGATGAGGAGTCTCCAAATGGTCGAGACATAAAGGTTGATATATTAGACGGCTATATTCAGACACCGAAAGTGTTCCGAAGAAGTTTCGGATAAAACCGGAGTACCGGAGGGTTACCAGAACCCCTCGGGGGGTTAATGGGCCTCATGGGCCAAGTGGTGGAAGAAAGGAGGCAGGCCAAGGTGTGGCGCACGCCCCCTAGCCCAAACCGAGTTGGACTAGGGGGGCCGGCCCCCCTTTCCTTCTCTCCTCCCCCTTCCTTCTCCTCCTAGTTGGAATAGGAATGGGGGGAACCTACTCCTACTTGGAGTACGACTCCCCCCTTGGGCGCGCCCCTTGAGGCCGGCCGGCCCCCTCCTCTCCTCCTTTATATACGGGGGAGGGGCAACCCATAGACACACAAGTTGATCAAGTTGATCTTTTAGCCATGTGCGATGCCCTCCTCCACAGATTTCCACCTCGGTCATATCATCATAGTGCTTAGGCGAAGCCCTGCGCCACTTCATCACCGTCACCACGCCGTCATGCTAATGGAATTCTCCCTTGACCGCAGCTGGATCTAGAGTTCGAGGGACGTCACTGAGCTGAACGTGTGTAGATCGTGGAGGTGCCGTGCGTTCGGTACTTGATCGGTTTGATCGCGAAGACGTTCAACTACATCAACCGTGTTACTTAACGCTTCCGCTTTCGGTCTATGAGGGTACATGGACACACTCCCCTTGTTGCTATGCATCACCTAGATAGATCTTGCGTGATCGTAGGATTTTTTTTGAAATTACCGCGTTCCCCAACAGTAAACTCTTTGGGTGTTAGTCACATGGCGATGTGAACTATGAGTGTTAATCACATGGCGATGTGAACTACATTATTGACTCTAGTGCAAGTGGGAGGCTATTGGAAATATGCCCTAGAGGCAATAATAAACTGGTTATCATCATATTTCCTTGTTCATGATAATCGTTTATTATTCATGCTAGAATTGTATTGATCGGAAACTCAGATACATGTGTGGATACATAGGCAACAACATGTCCCTGGTAAGCTTCTACCATACTAGCTCGTTGATCAAAGATGGCTATGGTTTCCTAGCCATGGACATGAGTTGTCATTTGATAACGGGATCACATCATTAGGAGAATGATGTGATGGACAAGACCGAAACTATAAATGTAGCATATGATCGTATCAAGTTTATTGCTATCATTTTCTGCATGTCAAGTATATATGTTCCTATGACCATGAGATCATGCAACTCACTGACACCGGAGGAATACCTTATGTGTACCAAATGTCGCAACATAACTGGGTGACTATAAAGGTGCTCTACAGGTATCTCCGAGGGTGTCTGTTGAGTTGGCATGGATCAAGACTGGGATTTGTCACTCCGTATGACATAGAGGTATCTCTGGGCCCTCTCAATAATACAACATCACAAGAAGCTTGCAAGCAATGTGACTAATGGGTTAGCCACGAGATCTTGTATTACAAAATGAGTAAAGAGACTTGCCGGTAACGAGATTGAACTAGGTATGGAGATACCGACGATCGAATCTCGGGCAAGTAACATAGCGACAGACAAAGGGAACTACATACAGGATTAGCCGAATCCTTGACATCGTGGTTCGACCGATAAGATCTTCATAGAATATGTGGGAACCAATATGGGCATCCAGGTCCCGCTATTGGTTATTGACCATAGAGGTGTCTCGGTCATTTCTGCATAGTTCTCGAACCCGCAGGGTCTACACACTTAACATTTGGTGATGATATAAGTATAGGTGAGTCATTATGGTGATTACCGAAGGTTGTTCGGAGTCTCGGATGAGATCCCAGAGATGACGAGGAACTTCGGAATGGTCTGGAGGTGAATATCAATGTATTGGATGAAGGGTATTGGAGTCCGGAATTGTTCCGGGGGTACAGGGTGATGACCAGCACCGAAAGGGGTTTCGGGGGGCCCCAGCAAGTGTTGGGCAGCCCATGGGCCAAGGGGAGGGGCAAACCAGCCCACTAAGGGGTTGAGCGCCCCCTTCACCCCATCTCACGTAACCAAGAGGGTTGGGGGCACCCCTCTAGGGTTCCCTCCACCTAGCTTGGGGGGCAAGTCACCCTAGGGGAGATCCCATCTGCCCTGGCCGCCGCCCCCTAGGGGAAACCCTAGGGGCGCCACCCCCTCCTTCCTTCTCCTATATATAGAGTGGTAGAGAGAGGGCAGCCGCAACCTTGAGCACATCTCTACGCCACAGTGTTGCCTCTCCTCTCCCTTGCATCCCTCTTCCTCTCCCTAGTGCTTCGCAAAGCGCTGATGAGATTCCACCACCGCCACCATGTCGTCATGCTACCCAAGGACTCGAGCTACTACGTCATCATTGCTTGCTGGATCGAGGAGGTGAAGGCGTCATCAAGCCATACGTGTGTTGAACGCGGAGGTGCCGTGTGTTCGGCACTTGGATCAGAGTTCGTGGGACAGATCGTGATTGGATCGCGAAGACGTTCGACTACATCAACCTCGTTTCTTAATGCTTCCGCTTAGAGATCTACAAGGGTATGTAGATCCAATCTCTCCTCTCATAGATGGTCATCTCCTAGATTGGATCTTGGTGAGTGTAGGAATTTTTTTGTTTCCCATGCAACGTTCCCCAACAGCCCGTTGTTCTTCTCCAAGACTGGCGGTCTATCAGCATGCCGCTTATCAGGGAGGGGGAAATCTAGTTGCGTGTCTATCAGATGCGCCCCCCCCCCCTTCCCGAGGCTCAAGATTTGGCAGGGGTTGGGGTGGTTTGTGCGGGGCGATTTGGCTGGTGGCACTGCAATTTACGATGCCAACGCATTTCTGGTCAGAGGCATTCTTTCGTGGGGCGCTATCGGTGGAGGGCTTCCCTTCCTGGCAAAGTCGTGTGCAGGAGTTGTTATTTGAGGAGCTCCATTGCTACCAGTAACCGGCTCCAACAACTAGCCGACCAGGTACATTCTTCCCTAGTCAGTGAATTTGTGTTCTTTCTATGGGGTCGCATTGTTGTGGTGGTGCTCAGCTGTCTATGTCGTTCGATTGGAGGCAGTTGAGTCATAACTACAACATGTAAACCCATGTGAACCATTAATGCTAGGAGGAGCTAAATCATTCTCTCAACCGAATTGTCTGGGTACCTCTCTTGGGTCCGCAGTTCACGTTGTCGCCTCGCATTTATCTCTAAGGATGGACTCGAGTTCTTCTCTGAGGAGTGTGAAAACCAATAAGCAACTACACGGAAACTTGAACTCCCCTAGCTCGCTTGAATCTTCTGTTGCAAATTTTGTTGAGATCCTTAGTTTAGCAAACAATTAAATTGATCCACTTCTGATTGATCTGAATACTTTTTTCCTAGGTCTATGAAGACAAAACATGAGTATACTATGTTACACTGATGAGAAGGGTGACCTAGTGTGTGAGGGCTTGGATGAAGGCTCGAGAATAATGCGTCAATATACGAAAAAACTAACCCAGGAGAGGTAAGCTATATTTATTTATCGCTTTCTACTCTTTGTTGTATTTTTGTTTTAACATCTGAGTGATGCTATATATAAATGACCAGTGTGTTTTCTGAGATGAAGAACACAGAATATTGGTTGGAGAGGACACTGCACATCGCGTGTGGGATCGACTGGAGCAGCCTTCATTCTGCTACTAGCATGGGGAATAAGTGAAAATGGAAGCTGACAAGCTTAGTTATGTAGATTAGCCCCATGCTGATGTTTCTGTTGTGTGTAGGAAGGGTTGGACAAGAGTAGATACTGACTTAACTAATCAAATCCTACTCTTGGTCTGTGGTGAATAAGAAATGATTTATCGTACTGCAGATTCACGCTGATCCGGCTCTATTTCTCCTTTACCATGTTGTGTCGAGAAAAGAAATTACTCAAAGGATTCCTTTGATTCAATTTGCAACTGACCCTAATTTTAAACTTATCATCTAGCTATTGAAATTGATCTAGCTATGTGTAGGATGGATATGTCTAGAACCTGTTGTTCTTATTGATCCGGCACAATATGTTTTTTTGGTTGGCACATGGAATCGCTAGATGTTGCTTAAAGAGTTAATCTTCGTGCACTTATGTCTGTGTTCAAGAGTATTTTATCTCAGCGACACTATTGTTAATCTGAAAGCTTGCATGCTTGATGCTCGAGTACCATGAATTTGGTACATGATATATGCTTGTGGCCGAACAATTTTCAATCTGAAAGCCTACATGCTTGATGCTTGAGTACCATGAATATAGCTTGTCACATATAATGGACTAAAAATTTTCAATCTGAAAGCTTGTATGATTGATGCTTCGTAATGAATTTGGTGTGTGACATGCTTGCGAACTAACAATCTTCGACGCTTTAAGCCATGCCATCTCTAAGCCCAAGAGTGTTCATCTTTCTTTTTTGATAGCAAAAAGAAATGTTCATTTGAAGCTAGAGCGTGACTACATAGCTAAAGTGAGAAGTATGTGTTGGAAATATGCCCTAGAGGCAATAATAAATTAGTTATTATTATATTTCCTTGTTCATGATAATCGTTTATTATCCATGCTATAATTGTATCGACAGGAAACTCAGATACATGTGTGGGTACATAGACAACACCATGTCCCTAGTAAGCCTCTAGTTGACTAGCTTGTTGATCAATAGATGGTTACGGTTTCCTGACCATGGACATTGGATGTCGTTGATAACGGGATCACATCATTAGGAGAATGATGTGATGGACAAGACCCAATCCTAAGCCTAGCACAGAGATCGTGTAGTTCGTATGCTAAAGCTTTTCTAATGTCAAGTATCTTTTTCTTAGACCATGAGATTGTGCAACTCCCAGATACCGTAGGAATGCTTTGGGTGTACCAAACGTCACAACGTAACTGGGTGGCTATAAAGGTGCACTACAGGTATCTCCGAAAGTGTCTGTTGGGTTGGCACGAATCGAGACTGGGATTTGTCACTCCGTGTGACGGAGAGGTATCTCTGGGCCCACTCGGTAGGACATCATCATAATGTGCACAATGTGATCAAAGAGTTGATCGCGGGATGATGTGTTACGGAACGAGTAAAGAGACTTGCCGGTAACGAGATTGAACAAGGTATCGGTATACCGACGATCGAATCTCGGGCAAGTACAATACCATTAGACAAAGGGAATTGTATACGGGATCGATTAAGTCCTTGACATCATGGTTCATCCGATGAGATAATCATGGAACATGTGGGAGCCAACATGGGTATCCAGATCCCGCTGTTGGTTATTGACCGTAGAACGTCTCGGTCATGTCTACATGGTTCCCGAACCCGTAGGGTCTACACACTTAAGGTTCGATGATGCTAGGGTTATAAAGGAAGTTTGTATGTGGTTGCCGAATGTTGTTCGGAGTCTCGGATGAGATCCCGGACGTCACGAGGAGTTCCAGAATGGTCCGGAGGTAAAGATTTATATATGGGAAGTCCTATTTTGGCCACCGGAAAATGTTCGGGAATTTTCGGTATTGTACTAGGAAGGTTCTAGAAGGTTCCGGAGTGGGGCCCACCTGCATGGGGGGACCCACATGAAAGTGGGTAGTGGGGGCAAGGCCCCACACCCCTGGTCAAGGCGCACCAAGATTCCCTCTTAGAAGGAATAAGATCATATCCCGAAGGGATAAGATCAAGATCCCTAAAAAGGGGGGATAACAATCGGTGGGGAAGGAAATGATGGGATTTCTTTCCCCCCACCTTTGCCAACGCCCCAATGGACTTGGAGGGCAAGGAACCAGCCCCCTCCACCCCTATATATAGTGGGGAGGCGCATGGGAGCTTTACCAAAGTTCTGGCGCAGCCCTCCCCCTCTCCCAAGTCCTCCTCCTCTCCCGCGGTGCTTGGCGAAGCCCTGTAGGATTGCCATGCTCCTCCACCACCACCACGCCGTCGTGCTGCTGCTGGATGGAGTCTTCCTCAACCTCTCCCTCTCTCCTTGCTGGATCAAGGCATGGGAGACGTCACCGGGCTGTACATGTGTTGAACGCGGAGGTGCCGTCCGTTCGGCACTAGGATCTCCGGTGATTTGGATCACAACGAGTACGACTCCTTCAACCCCATTCTCTTGAACGCTTCCGCTTAGCGATCTACAAGGGTATGTAGATGCACTCTCCTTCCCCTCGTTGCTAGTCTCTCCATAGATAGATCTTGGTGACACGTAGGAAATTTTTGAATTTTTGCTACGTTCCCCAACAGTGGCATCATGAGCTAGGTCTATGCGTAGTTTATATGCACGAGTAGAACACAAGTTGTTGTGGGTGTTGATTTTTTTCAATATGCTTACCGTTACTAGTACAATCTTGTTTCGACGGTATTGTGGGATGAAGCGGACCGGACCGACCTTACACGTACACTTACGTGAGACAGGTTCCACCGACTGACATGCACTTGGTGCATAAGGTGGCTAGCGGGTGCCAGTCTCTCCCACTTTAGTCGGAACGGATTCGATGAAAAGGGTCCTTATGAAGGGTAAATAGCAATTGGCATATCACGTTGTGGTTTTGCGTAGGTAAGAAACGTTCTTGCTAGAAACCCATAGCAACCACGTAAAACATGCAAACAACAATTAGAGGACGTCTAACTTGTTTTTGCAGGGTATGCTATGTGATGTGATATGGCCATGAAGAATGTGATGAATGATATGTGATGTATGAGATTGATCATGTTCTTGTAATAGGAATCACGACTTGCATGTCGATGAGTATGACAACCGGCAGGAGCCATAGGAGTTGTCTTTATTTATTGTATGACCTGCGTGTCATTGAACAACGCCATGTAATTACTTTACTTTATTGCTAACCGGTAGCCATAGTAGTAGAAGTAATAAGTTGGCGAGACAACTTCACGGAGACACGATGATGGAGATCATGATGATGGAGATTATGGTGTCATGCCGGTGATGACGATGATCATGGAGCCCCGAAGATGGAGATCAAAAGGAGCAAAATGATATTGGCCATATCATGTCACTATTTGGTTGCATGTGATGTTTATCATGTTTATGCATCTTATTTGCTTAGGACGATGGTAGTAAATAAGATGATCCCTCATTAAAATTTCAAGAAAGTGTTCCCCCTAACTGTGCACCGTTGCGAAAGTTCATCATTTTGAAGCACCACGTGATGATCGGGTGTGATAGATTCTTACGTTCACATACAACGGGTGTAAGCCAGATTTACACACGCGAAACACTTAGGTTAACTTGACGAGCCTAGCATGTACAGACATGGCCTCGGAACACAAGAGACCGAAAGGTCGAGCATGAGTCGTATAGTAGATACGATCAACATGAAGATGTTCACCGATGATGGCTAGTTCGTCTCACGTGATGATCGGACACGGCCTAGTTGACTCGGATCATGTAATCACTTAGATGACTAGAGGGATGTCTATCTGAGTGGGAGTTCATAAGATGAACTTAATTATCCTGAACATAGTCAAAAGATCTTTGCAAATTATGTCGTAAGCTCGCGCTTTACTTCCATTGTTTAGATATGTTCCTAGAGAAAATATAGTTGAAAGTTGATAGTAGCGATTATGCGATCAGTAGAAAGCTTATGTCCTTAATGCAACGCTCAGTGTGCAGAACCCCAAACGTCGTCTGTGGATGTTGCGAACATCGGACATACACGTTTTGATAACTACGTGATAGTTCAGTTAAATGGTTTAGAGTAGAGGCACCAAAGACGTTTTCGAAACGTCGCGGAACATATGAGATGTTTCGAGGGCTGAAATTGGGATTTCAGGCTCGTGCCCACGTCAAGAGGTATGAGACCTCCGACGATTTTCTTAGCCTGCAAACTAAGGGAATCGATGAGCTTGTGCTCAGATTGTCTGAGTGCAACAATCACTTGAATCGAGTGGGAGTTGATCTTCCAGATGAGATAGTGATGTTTCTCCAAAGTCATTGCCACCAAGCTGCTAGAGCTTCATGATGAACTATAACATATCAGGGATACATATGATGATCCTTGAGGTATTCGCGATGTTTGACACCGCGAAAGTAGAAATCAAGAAGGAGCATCAATTGTTGATGGTTGGTGAAACCAGTAGTTTCAAGAAGGGCAAGGGCAAGAAGGGATACTTCATGAAACGGCAAATCAGCTGCTGCTCTAGTGAAGAAACCCAAGGTTGAACCCAAACCCGAGACTAAGTGCTTCTGTAATAAGGGGAACAGCCACTGGAGCAGCATTACCCTAGATACTTGGTAGATGAGAAGGCTGGCAAGGTCGATAGAAGTATATTGGATATACATTATGTTAAGGTGTACTTTACTAGTACTCCCAGTAGCACCAGGGTATTAAGATACCGGTTCGGTTGCTAAGTGTTAGTAACTCGAAATAAAAGAGCTACGGAATAAACGAAGACTAGCTAAAGGAGAGCTGACGATATGTGTTGGAAGTGTTTCCAATTTTGATGTGATCAAACATCGCACGCTCCCTCTACCATCAAGATTAGTATTAAACCTGAATAATTGTCATTTGGTGTTTGCGTTGAGCATAGACATGATTGGATTATGTCTATCGCAATACGGTTATTCATTTAAGGAGAATAATGGTTACTCTATTTATTTGAATAATACCTTCAATGGTATTGCACCTAATAGGAATGGTTTATTGAATCTCGATCGTAGTGATACATATTTTCATGCCAAAAGATATAAGATAGTAATGATAGTACCACTTACTTGTGGCACTGCCATGTAAGTCATATTGGTGTAAAACGCATGAAGAAGCTCCATGTTGATGGATCTTTGGACTCACTCGTTTTTGAAAAGTTTGAGACATGCGAACCATGTCTATTGGTGTATACGCATGAAGAAACTCCATGCAGATGGATCGTTTGGACTCACTTGATTTTGAATCACTTGAGATATGCAAATCATACCACATGGGCAAGATGACTGAAAAGCCTCGTTTTCAGTAAGATGGAACAAGATAGCAACTTGTTGGAAGTAATACATTTTGATGTGTGCAGTCCAATAAGTGCTAAGGCACGCAGTGGATATCGTTATGTTCTTACTTCACAGATGATTTGAGTAGATACTAAGTATATTTACTTGATGAAACACAAGTCTGAATTATTGAATGGTTCAAGTAATTTCAGAGTGAAGTTGAAGATCATCGTGACAAGAGGATAAAATGTCTATGATATGATCATAGAGATGAGTATCTGAGTTACGAGCTTTGGCACGCAATTAAGACATTGTGGAAATTGTTTCACAATCAATACCGCCTGGAACACCATAGTGTGATGGTGTGTCCGAACTTCATAGTTGCACCCTATTGGATATGGTGCGTACCATGATGTCTCTTATCGAATTACCACTATCGTTCATGGGTTAGGCATTAGAGACAACCGCATTCACTTTAAAATAGGGCACCACGTAATTCCGTTGAGACGACACCGTTTGAACTATGGTTTGGAGAAACCTAAGTTGTCGTTTCTTAAAAGTTTGGGGCTGCGACGCTTATGTGAAAAAGTTTCAGGTTGATAAGCTCGAACCCAAAGCGGATAAAATGCATCTTCATAGGACACCCAAAACAGTTGGGTATACCTCCTAATTCAGATCCGAAAGCAATAGGGATTGTTTCTTGAATCGGATCCTTTCTCGAGGAAAGGTTTGTCTCGAAAATTGAGTGGGAGGATGGTGGAGACTTGATGAGGTTATTGAACCGTCACTTCAGCAAGTATGTAGCAGGGCACAGGAAGTTGTTCCTGTGGCGCCTACACCAATTGAAGTAGAAGCTTATGATAGTGATCATGAAGTTTTTGGATCAAGTCACTACCGTACCTCGTAGGGTGACAAGGATGCGTACTACTTTAGATTGGTATAGTAATCCTGTCTTGAAGGTCATGTTGCTAGACAACAATGAACCTACGAGCTATGGAGAAGCGATGGTGGGCCCAAATTCCGACAAATGGTTAGAAGCCATGAAATCCGAGATAGGATCCATGTATCAGAACAAAGCATGGACTTTGGTGGACTTGCCCGATGATCGGCAAGCCATTGAGATAAATGGATCTTTAAGAAGAAGACGGACGTGGATGGTAATGTCACCATCTATGAAGCTCGACTTGTGGCGAAGAGTTTTTCACAAGTTCAAGGAGTTGACTACGATGAGATTTTCTCATCCGTAGCGATGCTTAAGTCCGTCGGAATCATGTTAGCATTAGTTGCATTTATGAAATCTGGCAGATGGATGTCAAGATGAGTTTCCTTACCAGTTTTCGTAAGGAAAGGTTGTATGTGATACAATCATAAAAGTTTTGTCGATCCTAAGGATGCTAAAAGGTATGCTGGCTCTAGCGATCCTTTTAAGGACTGGAGTAAGCATCTCGGAGTTGGAATGTGCGCTTTGATGAGATGACCAAAGATTTTGGGTTTATACAAAGTTCATGAGAAACTTGTATTTCCAAAGAAGTGAGTGGGAGCACTATAGAATTTTTGATGAGTATATGTTGTTGACGTATTGTTGATCAGAAATGATGTAGAATTTCTGGAAAGCATATAGGGTCATTTGAAAGGTGTTTTTCAATAGAAAACCTGGATTAAGCTACTTGAACATTGAGCATCAAGATCTATGAGGATAGATCAAAAAATGCTAAATGGTACTTTCAAATGAGCACATACCTTGACATGATCTTGAAGGTGTTCAAGATGGATCAGTCAAAGAAGGAGTTCTTGCTTGAGATGTGAGGTACGAAGTTAAGACTTAAAGCTCGACCACGGCAGAATAGAGAGAAAGGACGAAGGTCGTCCCCTATGCTTTAGACGTAGGCTCTACAGTATGCTATGTTGTGTACCGCACCTGATGTGTGCCTTGCTACATATCTGGCAAGAGGCTACAAAGGTGATCAAGGAGTGGATCACCAGATAGCGGTCAAAATTATCCTTAGAGGAATAAGGATATTTTTCTCGATTATGGAGGTGATAAAGAGTTCGACGTAAAGGGTTACGTCGATGCAAGCTTTAACACCTATTTGAATGACTTTGAGTAGAAAACCGGATACGTATAGTGGAGCAACCATTTGGAATAGCTCCAAGTGGAGCGTGGAAGCAACATTTACAATATGACCTAGAGATTTGCGAAGTACATACGAATCTGAATGTTGCAGACCCGTTGACTAAAACCTCTCTCACAAGCAAAACATGATCAAACCCCAGAACTCATTGAGTCTTAATCACATGGTGATGTGAACTAGTTTAGTGACACTAGTAAACTCTTTGGATGTTGGTCACATGGAAATGTGACCTGTGAGTGTTAATCACATGGCGATGTGAACTAGATTATTGACTCTAGTGCAAGTGGGAGACTGTTGGAAATATGCCCTAGAGGCAATAATAAATTAGTTATTATTATATTTCCTTGTTCATGATAATCGTTTATTATCCATGCTATAATTGTATTGACAGGAAACTCAGATACATGTGTGGGTACATAGACAACACCATGTCCCTAGTAAGCCTCTAGTTGACTAGCTCGTTGATCAATAGATGGTTACGGTTTCCTGACCATGGACATTGGATGTCGTTGATAACGGGATCACATCATTAGGAGAATGATGTGATGGACAAGACCCAATCCTAAGCCTAGCACAGAGATCGTGTAGTTCGTATGCTAAAGCTTTTCTAATGTCAAGTATCTTTTCCTTAGACCATGAGATTGTGCAACTCTCGGATACCGTAGGAATGCTTTGGGTGTACCAAACATCACAACGTAACTGGGTGGCTATAAATGTGCACTACAGGTATCTCCGAAAGTGTCTGTTGGGTTGGCACGAATCGAGACCGGGATTTGTCACTCCGTGTGACGGAGAGGTATCTCTGGGCCCACTCGGTAGGACATCATCATAATGTGCACAATGTGATCAAAGAGTTGATCTCGGGATGATGTGTTACGGAACGAGTAAAGAGACTTGCCGGTAACGAGATTGAACAAGGTATCGGTATACCGACGATCGAATCTCGGGCAAGTACAATACCGTTAGACAAAGGGAATTGTATACGAGATCGATTGAGTCCTTGACATCGTGGTTCATCCGATGAGATCATCGTGGAACATGTGGGAGCCAACATGGGTATCCAGATCCCGCTGTTGGTTATTGACCGTAGAACGTCTCGGTCATGTCTGCATGGTTCCCGAACCCGTAGGGTCTATACACTTAAGGTTCGATGATTCTAGGGTTATAAAGGAAGTTTGTATGTGGTTGCCGAATGTTTTTCGGAGTCTCGGATGAGATCCCGGATGTCACGAGGAGTTCCAGAATGGTCCGGAGGTAAAGATTTATATATGGGAAGTCCTATTTTGGCCACCGAAAAATGTTCGGGAATTTTCGGTATTGTACCGGGAAGGTTCTAGAAGGTTCCGGAGTGGGGCCCACCTGCATGGGGGGACCCACATGAAAGTGGGTAGTGGGGGCAAGGCCCCACACCCCTGGTCAAGGCGCACCAAGATTTCCTCTTAGAAGGAATAAGATCATATCCCGAAGGGATAAGATCAAGATCCCTAAAAAGGGGGGATAACAATCGGTGGGGAAGGAAATGATGGGATTTCTTTCCTCCCACCTTTGCCAACGCCCCAATGGACTTGGAGGGCAAGGAACCAGCCCCCCCACCCCTATATATAGTGGGGAGGCGCATGGGAGCTTTACCAAAGTTCTGGCGCAGCCCTCCCCCTCTCCCAAGTCCTCCTCCTCTCCCGCGGTGCTTGGCGAAGCCCTGCAGGATTGGCCATGCTCCTCCACCACCACCACGCCGTTGTGCTGCTGCTGGATGGAGTCTTCCTCAACCTCTCCCTCTCTCCTTGCTGGATCAAGGCATGGGAGACGTCACCGGGCTATACGTGTGTTCAATGCGGAGGTGCCGTCCGTTCGGCACTAGGATCTCCGGTGATTTGGATCACGACGAGTACGACTCCTTCAACCCCGTTCTCTTGAACGCTTCCGCTTAGCGATCTACAAGGGTATGTAGATGCACTCTCCTTCCCCTCGTTGCTAGTCTCTCCATAGATAGATCTTGGTGACATGTAAGAAAATTTTGAATTTTTGCTACGTTCCCCAACAGTATGCAATCACATTGGCATGATTTTCATCAGGTTCACGGTGTGAAAGCCATCATTTTCCATGTGCTGCCGTTGATTCCTACCTAACTGGCTCTTCCTTTTTGTTCTAAACTTATGTTTAGGATGGTTAGGCTGATGTAACTAAATTCAGATTTCAAAGCTTACAGAGGTACTTGTACTTAGAATTATAAATAAGCAATGAAAATGCAACCTCTTGGCATGATTAATTTTGTGCATATGTTTGATTCATGCTTGCTTCATGTTATTCGATTATAACTGTTAATAATTAGTTGTTCTTTCTTGTTGTAATTGAATTCATGTTCTGTTACTTAGTGCACTTGACCCGCGGTTCTTCAATGGATCATGCAATGCAAGTTCTCTGCACACTTGCATATGCATGGTTCATGCTTAAACTACATTCATTAGTTTATGTTCCAGCAGTAGACCGAACTTCTCTGTTGCTTTCCGTCTCTTGACTGACATTGTGCTAATCTTTCTTCTTTGGCATCTCATATGACCCTAGCTACAGATTCAAGGGAGTCTTCCTTTTTAGTGGATGATAAGGATTTTGGTTGTAGCATACCATGTTTCTTTTATTTAGTTTGAGCTTGTGCACATTTTGTTTGGCTTTGAAAATGACGACGAAAGGTAAGGATCTCAACTTTGGGGTGAAGTATAAGTAAGCAAAAATCTTTAAACGAATTATAGGGCAACCAACAAAGAAGCAGCGCAGCAAAGCGTGCTTTCTCTTCTAGTTTTGTATGAAACTTGTATGACATTACCAATCAATCAAACCATCGTACAAGTTTCACACACTTCACGTTGTACATGAAGTAGTTTCGGCTGGTGAAGTTGCTTTACACAAGAGAAAATAATCTCCGAGAGACCCAAACTATGCATCATTCATGCGTGTCGCGTTGTTTTAAGCATGTAACTCCCAATACGCCAATGCTGGATGCAAATGCAAGGGAGTTTCATGCATTGAATCTCGATAGAGAAATCAACCACTAGCAATGGTTGTCCTTCTACACTTACTACCTAAAGCTTAATCAAACTAATCGCTGAAAATATATAACGTCAAACAAGACATCAGTGGAGAATGCCTTCAAGAACATAGTAATAGTCATATATCAATGTTGTCAAAACCATCTAGTGAAGACCAAACACGAGTTTTCACCCTAGAGTATACCTTGGTTCTTCCTTACATAAACCAACCAGTGATTGGTTGATCACCAGTGGCTTAAAAATATATTCAAAGACTATAGGAAGGTGATGGTGCACAACGGTTATTGTTGTTACTTATATTTTATTGTTGTTTGTTGAATCCATGGCGGTCGAAACACACACCACAACTACTTGCCTAGTTGGTGCCACTTCACTGACTCTTGATCATTATCTAAATTAGTGATGCGCGACACACGATGTATACCATTCTCATCATGGAGCATCGGAAAACAAGTGTGCCCACTAGTGCTAGTCTTCTCTCGTCAAAGATCAGTACTCCACCCCACGCAAAGTTACCCTAAAATTGGGCATTCAAGACGATCCATGCATGTTTCATGGAGGACAACATGCATGGATCGTCTTGAAAGACATGGGAAAAGACATAGATGTATAGTTGGCATAGCCACGACAACTCACGGGGGAAGCCCTATTTTTCTCTGCTAGATAAGACAAGCGAATGCATGACTTAACCTGTTACAAACACATAAATCACTAAACATACCCATTTCAACTTGACCCTATGGACTTTATGATAATACCATGACTTGGCACAAATGGATATCTGTTAACGGAATAACACACAAAGCTCTTGCTTGCTCTTGTGGGAAAGAAAATGAATGTTTGAATTCTTCTACGAAGGAGAGAGCTCATGGTGAATGCATGTTTCAGTGACCATTACAACATTGCTGTTTAAAAAAGTAGGATGAACCAAATGGAATGGTTTTGCAACCATGCCAAAGACGCACATGCACAATCTCCGAAGACACCGAGGCCGAAAAAGGGACATAAATCCTAAGAGAATGCAATGTATCGCCTTTCAACACAGAAATCCACCACTAGCAAGGGATGGCCTTCTATATTTACAACCTACCAGTTAATCCAACTAAATCCCGACAATATATAACAGAGATAGCATTAAACAAGACACCATAGGACAATGGTCTTCAAGAACATGGTAATAGTCATACGTCAACGTTATCGAAACATCCAGTGAAGGCCAAACAAGGGTTTTTCACCCCTAGAGCGCACCTTGGTTCCCCCTGACATGCATGAACCAACAACGAATGGCTTGTCACCAAAGGCTTAAAAATATAATCAGAGGCAAGATTTTTCAGGAAGGCGATGATGCACGGGTGTTGTTGTCGTTGTTCGCCAAAGCCACGACGATAGGATCACATGCCACCTACTTACTTAGTCGGTGCCACCGCACCGACTCTTGATCATTATCCGAACTAGTGATGTGTTGCACGCAACATGTACTACCCCTCGCCTTGGAGCACACCGAAAAGCAGGTGAGCCCGCTAGTGCGAGATTGCTCCAGTCCAAGACCAATATTCATCCCTACACAAAGTTATCCCAACATCGGGCTTCACGATGTTGCTAGGTAGACCGAAAAATATATCACGTCAAGGTACGTCGTGAAAGACATGCCACCACGACCACCATAACAAGATGCAGTGAGGAGCACCACACGGTTGCGTGCTACCCGAGCAGCTGCCAGTAATAGCGGCGTGGGAGGAGAGAGTGGAGGACGAGGCTGGTGGTGAAGTCACATAAATCCTATAGATGTCATGGCCACGCATCCCACTAGGGACGCCCTATTTTTATCACTTGACAAGACATGTGAATTCATGACTTACCTGTTACCAACACATATGATTACTAAACTAAACGTACCCGCCTCAACTTGAGGCTGAGTTATACGATAATATACCATGACTTGGCACAATGAACATTTGTCAACGGAATAACACACAAAGCTCTTGCTTGTTCTCGATGGGAAAGAAAAAACACCAGTGGATATTTGAATTCTTCTACAAAGGAAAGGGCCCATGGTGAATGCCAACGTTGATGTTTATAAAAATGAAAAGTTAGTAGGATCAGACGAATGGCATAGTTTTGCAGCCATATGCCAAAGATATACACGTCAATCTCACTAAATGGGTGTTTACGAGATGCGGAAGACCAATCTGAACAAGCCATTATTCCTTGCAAAATTAATTAAAAAACATTTTTTTGGCAAATAAGAAAAATAAAATATTAGCTGCTGAATTTGCGTGTGAAGGCGGTTCCGTTTGTTGCCCAGGTCGTCGTCAGGTCGTGGCCGCTAGCGACCAAGGACCAACCAACCCAAAACCGTGTCGGCGCTATCTGTTGCGTTGCGTGCCACAAAAGTTTAAACAGCAACAAAAAATAATAATTCCGCAAATCGAAAATTATTAACAATAATAATTCTGCAAATAAAAAATACTAGTACTAATATAATTTTAATTCTGAACTAAAAATGCCAGTGAGATCCATTTTTTTTCTACACATCTCATCTCGCAGTTCTGCCGCCGAACGAACGGGAAGAAGAAGTCCAGAGACAACACGGGTCGTGCAGGTAGCGTGGGGTCCAGCGCGAGGTGGAGGACAAGTATTTCTTTCGTGCGCTGCGGCCGTTCCCTCCCTCTGTCCTCTTCTCCCCCTCTACTTTTCTCTTCTCCCCTTTCCCGTGTCGTCGCCTTTCCTGCCTCGTTCGCCCGCCGTTCGCGACTCTTCTTCCACGCGCACGCGCGCAGGCTACCAGGCCAACTCCTGCTCGTCAATCCATCCGTCGGCCCGCGAGACCGCCCGACTCCGAACAAGTGAACATCGCCGCGGAGCTCCGCCGCGCGCGCGGTAAGACAGAGATCTCCCCTCCCCTCTCCCCTTCTCTTGCGATTTTCTGGTGGTTTTTTCTCGGTGTTGATACTTACTTCGTTGCTCATGGGGGTCGGATGAACTTGGAAGAACATACGTACCACATACGTACGTGCGTGCGTACGTAGCAAGTAGGTAGGTCATGGGTACAGGAGGAGGAAGGAAGGAACGGGTTTCAAACTTTGAATTGGGGATTGGGATGTTTCTGTCGCGGCGCCTGACCCGGGCCGTTGCTGACCTGGACCCACGCGCTTGGATATTTCCTTCTTCAATATCTTCCTTTTTTTGTGTGCGGGGGTTTGTTGTTCCAGTAGCGCCATCATAGGGGGACGGACAGCCTGGCCTTTGGATTGATCGCCGCAATTGCTTCGATTTCAACTACCTCGAGTACTATCCTATACTATCCTCCTCCTCCTCCTTCTCCCTTTTCTTCTTTTGATTTGATAGTAGTAGTAGTAGTAGTAGTATAAGATTCAGCTTCAGTTTCCACACCCCCTTCGGTGTGGACCGCGCGATCCGATTGGCATTTCGCCCGATCCGAATCAAGCGCCGCTGGATTTTGGTGTCGCCGGTGTTGGATTCCGGCCTCCTCGTGAGCACCGATCGATGGATGCATTTCGTTTTTGGACCTGACTCCTTCCCTTGGGATTGCTTTTAATTTCTGTCTCCCTGTCGGTTGGTGGGTTTTGAATTGACCGAGTAGTAGTGATTTTTCTCTTTAATTATTAATGGTGTGCTTGCTTGCTTGCTGAACTGGTCAGGTCGAGGCCATACACAACCAGCGCCAAGAGATCTGAGGCCGCCGCCTGCGTCAGGAGGAGCAAGAGGAGGAGGAGGAGGAGCCAGGGCATGTGACGGCCCCCCCTCGTCGGTGGCCATGTGCCCGGACATGAATCCGCGAAGGTACTACTATTTCAATCCCAGGACTCGCCGATGCCATTGTTCTGAATAGTATCGAATTCATAGTATGCACATGTTCAGATGCTCAGCTGGGGCTCTGTCTGAACACGGCCAACTGTGTAACCGCAGGTAC
Organism: Triticum dicoccoides; assembly: GCF_002162155.2. Taxonomy (NCBI): domain Eukaryota; kingdom Viridiplantae; phylum Streptophyta; class Magnoliopsida; order Poales; family Poaceae; genus Triticum; species Triticum dicoccoides. Next base: position 438,520,246 of record NC_041393.1, on the reverse strand, counting down.
ACTTGCTTAGCCCTGTTTTAGATCATGGAAGAGAATTCTCGCCCCATCTGAACATGCACGTGGCCCAACCTTGCTTAGCCTTTAATTCACCAGAGTCTTTTGTTCAGCATCAAGCCGCTTTAATTTTTCTGTTTCTCGTTTTGCACGCCTGAAATCTTGGTCAATTTGTCGACACTAACCTGACATGTGTTTGGGGTCATGCTCAAGGAAGATATTTTTGTTCATTTCTCCAGCCAGCTAAGCTCGTAGATATTTAATTTTGATAACCTAGTTTGGTAGAGTAATGCCCTTGAGGCAAGGGAACTATCTCGCCAGGTATTTTATGTGTCTGCATCTGCACGCTTTTTAAATTCCGTTCTGAATCAGTCTTCTTCTTTTGGTAATGGCAGGGAGGTTGTATCAGAGGTTTTAGATGATAATCTTACCTCTCACAGCCTGCATAATGCTGATCATCTGGGACAGAATGGGACCAGGAATCCTTCCAAGTCTAGTAGCAATAATCTGTCCACAGACGACAATTTCTTCTCTGACACTTCATTGCACAAACATGAAGATGTGAGCAGTGATCCATCTGCCTCCTCTGTTGATGACCGCTCGGTTAGGTCTGGTGATGATTCTGATGGGGCTGAAAGTACCAATGGTAAAATCAACAATACAGACCTCCCAGGTTTTGAAAATGATAGCATCTGGATACCGCCTGAAGCAGCAGATAAGGGAGATGAGACTGATAGTGTTGCCAGAAACATTGCTTATGACGACGATGATGATGATTATGGTGATGGAATAAAGTGGGGCCAGTCAAGTTTCCCAGCCCCTGGCGAGGAACACGAGGACAGCCCCAATCCTAGGGACGAACGAGAAAATGCAATGCTGGGAGCTATGAATGGGCAGCTCAAGATACTTGTCAGTCGGTTTCTGGCCTCTGCTGGTATCCCCTTCGGAAAAGGAGAGAGTACTGAGAGTTGGCTTGATATTGTGACCTCCCTGTCATGGGAAGCTGCACTTCTTATTAAACCTGATGCAAAAATCGGAAATGAAATGGACCCTGGATCTTACATCAAGGTCAAATGTGTAGCATCTGGTACTCGTTGGCAAAGGTGAAACATTTGTCAGCTATTTTTTTAAAAGATTATCTAATTTCTATTTGTGTGCTAGATTATAAACCTTCACCTTTAAACTCCGATTGCAGTGAGGTGATAAAGGGGTTAGTCTTCAAAAAGAACACTGCTCATAAGCACATGCCAACCAATTGTCACAATCCTAGGTTGCTTCTACTGAAAGGAGTACTTGGCCATTCTGATGTTGGTTTATCGTCGTTTAATTCAATGGATCAGGTTGGATATTACATATATATGCCTGTTGACAGTAAATTCAGTTCGCCTTTTTTTGGTAGAAGATTATGACCTTCTATTTTATGCCTTCAACAATTAGGAAAAAGGCCAACTGGAGAGGACTATAAGTAAAGTGATGGAAATATGCAGTCCCAATGTTATAATGGTTGAGAAAACAGTTTCACGAGACATACAGGAGCTTCTACTAAAAGAAGGTTGTACACTGATTCTTGATATGAAGCTCAGCCGGTTGCAAAGAATTGCACGCTGCACAGGTTCTCCCATAATATCATTTCCAGAAGTTTTGGATCAACCGAAGCTGAAGCAGTGTGACTACTTCCATACTGAAAAATTCATTGAAGAGCATAACATTGCTAGTGAAGGTGGGAAGAGACTATCTAAAACATTAATGTTCTTGGAAGGTTTTCCCAGGCCATTGGGTTGCACGGTATGTCTACTTAGCTATTATTACCTGTATGGTGCGTTTATTCAATCTTTTCAGTTTCATTCTTCTTTATCCCCTAAGATTTATGTTACATTATTTCTTTTGTCCAAAAGCAAAATGAATAAATTATGCTAGTTTTCCTTATGTCTATTCTTCCTGAAAGCTTCCTGATCAAGACATCCTTTTGTATGAACGTGGAACCGAAAAGCAAACGTTATTCTAGCTTACGATCGATGTGTCTATTATGTTGACTAGTTATTAACTCTTAATAGTTGGCATGTATACTATGTAGTAACATGATCTCTATATCTTTTCAATTATGAGGGAGAGAATAGCAGTGTCGGTATTTGTAGTATCTTAAAACATGAGAAATGAGCTGCTCCTTGCTTATATTTCGGTAGGGCATCCCAAACATAGCGATAAAATGTTTGGTTATGTGCTTTTGGTATTGTATTGCTTGCTACTTTCTTGTCCCTTTTGATTTTTTTTATTAGGGCTGCTAATTTTTTTTACATAGTTTTTGTTCCTGTTGCGTTTTCGGTTTTGTACTTCGCGTCATCTTGACTCACTCCCCAATAGAAAACAAAATGTGTGTTTGACAAAAAAAAACATAGCAGATAAAACTTGGCAGGAGGTAATGCTTTACAATACCAATATGGGTTTTGTTTGTGATTATCTCCATAGCAGTGTCATGTGTTTTTATCAATTATGAAGAGTAAATGTCAATTTATTGCATTCCATGCATACTAATCACAATCCACTGAATATATAGTAAGTGACAGTCCGATTAGTGTTTCATACACCGCTGAATGATCTGAGCGACAAAGAGTTGTTTTCATCCAGATATTGCTACGGGGAGCAAACACCGAAGAATTGAAGAAAGTCAAGCAGGTCATGCACTACACGGTCTTTGCAGCATACCACTTGATCCTTGAAACGTCTTTCTTTGAAGATCAGCGGGTATTCTTAAATGATAAAAATACTTCACAAGATACTATGATGGGTCCACCAGCAATTGATTATGATACTTCTGTTCTGGGTGGTGCTATCCCTCCTTCACATGATGATTCTCCAGCACTTCGATTATACCACGCCACTTGTAATATCTATGCTGATGGGAAGAAAGCTCTCAGTTATACAGATGTAGATGACCCAATTTTAGTCACAGACAGCTCTTTGGATGAACTGAGAGAAGGTGCAAATATCCCGTATAGCTCAACACCGCTCCTTCATACCGGACGGTTACCATCACCAGTTTCAGGACCATTACCAGAATTTACTGGCAAGTTATTGCAAGAGACAGCTGATAATCAAATAGAAGGCAGAGTTGAATCCAGGAACGAAATCGTTAGTAATGGATTTCATGTTGGGTCAAAGGTGGAAGAGTCTGCTGTTTCCAGTGAAAATTTGGATCACACAGAAGATATCTTGAGACAAGAAAAGACTCAGGATGTAACCGAAGCAAGTTCTCATATGTGTGACAAACATGAGGAATCGCCCATCGTGGCAGAAGATGGGGAACATCACGGCGCCACTATTATTAGTAAAGAGAGCATTTCTAACAAAGATCAAGCCGATGATGCACTTGATTCTCATAGTATACTGGTTTTGACGTCTAGCCAATGCATCAAAAAGCAGGTTATATGTGATGACCAGAGTAGCCTGTCCCGTATGAACTACTATGGGAACTCTGATGACCAGAGCCGCCTGTCCCGTATAAACTACTACGGGAACTCTGATGTGTCCTTAGGACGATACTTGCAAGACATTTTGCAGAATAAGGTACCAGCTTGTAACTTATAATTTTGTTCAGTGTGTTCTTATTTACATTGAATATCATATTTTTGTGTTAGTAATTGTAACTAATTTGGCTCAGATGATACTTGGCTCATAATGTTTATTTGTAGCAGAAACCAAGTTGTTCCTCTTGTGAGGCTCACGTATACTCTTATACTCATCAAAATGGAAATTTGACTGTTCGAACGAAGCATCTAGTGTCTCAACATAGTTTACCTGGTGAATCAGAAGGAAAAATCTGGATGTGGACCAGATGCCTGAGGTGTGAACATGAACTCGGGGTATCTAAATCGACCCCAAGAGTGGTAATATCATCTGAAGCGCGAAATCTCTCTTTTGGGAAATTTCTGGAACTCAGTTTTTCAAGCCACTCTGCAGCGAGAAGGTTATCCATATGTGGTCATTTGGTGAACAGGGACTGCCTGCGCTTTTTTGGGTATGCTAGATGTATTTTTCACGTCAAATATGTAATTTAAGTAGAGATATTCCTTGGCTGCCATTAGCATAGCAATGCATAAGTGCATGTAACTATCTCTTGCCTATTTTGTTAATGGCAATTTCTATTTTTTACTGACTTCAGATTGGGCTCCACTGTTGCAATGTTCCGTTACTCATCGGTTCAAATTTACACTACCTGCAAACCACAACCCACCCTCCACTTCGAAAACCCCAGCAGACAGAACTGGTTTGAAGAAGAAAGGAGACATGTATGTCTTATCCTCCACCATTACCATTTGGTAGTCGTGTTCAGTGCATGCATAGTACTGATGTTTATGTTGCATCTTTGAAGGTTTTTGCTAGAGGTATGGCGCTTTTCTCCGAGGTAGCAAGCTTGCTTCAACACTTGAAGAATCAATATCATGGCATGACTACAGCCAACTTTTGCACATTTCTACCTGTAACGGACTTTTCTGAACTCGAAGATTTGTTAATGAAAGACAAGGCCGATTTTGAGGTAAGCGTCCATGTCTTCATTCCTGTTAGCCTACGAATTTGTTATGTAAACAATTTTGTTCTGTTTAATTATAATGGCTTTCATTGTATTGTCATGCAGGATTCACTTGCAAAGACTACCAATCAAAATGGGAGATCATCCTCATCTGTACATGAACTTCTTAATATAAATTGGTCTTATCAGGATATACTACTTGAACTTTATGCATGGGACCGTCGGCTCCATGAACTTATTAAGTGTTTATCTGCTGGACAAGGTAATGTTGCTAACGGCAAGGATCCTATAAACACTGTTGATAAGATCAATGAGACCAGCTATGAGATTGACAAGCAAATCAGCGGATTGACGTGTGATAGAACTATGAAAGCTGGTGGGGCAGCTGGTACCACTGAGTGCAAAAGTAACAAAATTTGCGTTGACCATTATGAATCAAGTGAGAATGCAGCACCCATGCTCGATGATAGTCAGGGAGTTGGGAACTCTGAAAACTCTGAACTTTCTTGTAATGGAGGTAGTAAAGATGAAGGATCTCTCATTGGCACTAGTCAAGTAGAGGTAGACAGCATGACACAAATCCAAAAAATGCCTTCTTCTGACGTTTCAAGGGATATAAAGCCACAGGGTAATGGGATGCTGGTGCATCCAGTTTCCATGGAGCAGGAGCAGCATTCAAGCACTCTCCGGAAGTTCAGAAGTTCTGATTGGGATGAGAGAGAAAGATGGATTTGGAGTTCATTTCATGAGTCTCAACTGGCTTACAGGAAGAACATTCAAATAGGAAGTTTGGACAAATTTGAACTTGTTAACCGTTATTCTCCATCTCATCTATCTCCCCTGTTTGAAAAACATGAAGAGGTAGACTCTCCTCATTTCACAGTTGGCCCGGGTGGTAATATTCTGTGTGTATTGGAGCATGAGGTTTCTAGCATAATAGCTTGTGCTCTTGCCATATCTGAGGAGCATCGGCAGGATACCACAGTCGTGAATGAGGCGGAGGATGCCAGGAGGGAGCATACTAAAACAATGGAGAAATCTTATAGCTTTCTATCTGAAAGTTCTATTGGCTCATCACCATGGTCATCTATAGATTCTGAAGCAAGCATTTCATCTTCTATTTTGTCATATTCATCTGGCGACCTTTCTGGTTATGATACATCGCCTTTATTATCCTTGGTGCATCCAGAAATCCCTGTGAACGGAAAAGTATCTCTCAGAGGCAAATATTCAGTTACTAGTATATATGCTAATCAATTCTACATCCTTCGAAGAAAGTGCTGCCCATCTGAGCTTGCATATATTACTTCATTAAGCCGATGTAAGAAGTGGGATGCTCAAGGTGGAAAGAGTAAAGCTTTATTTGCGAAGACATTGGATGACAGGTTCATTATAAAGCAAATCAAGAAGACAGAATTTGAATCCTTCATAAAATTTGCCCCTGATTACTTCAAGCATGTTTACCATTCCTTAGACACTGGAAGCCAAACTTGCCTTGCCAAAATATTAGGAATCTATCAGGTAGTTTACTTCAACAACTAGAGTTCCATTTCAATTTATTTCCTTCCATTTATTACTATTTTTTCTAAAACTCTGCTGTTTCAGGTTAAGCAGATAAGGCATGGCAAAGAGATAAAGATGGATCTGATGGTGATGGAAAATCTTATGTTTGGGCACAACGTTTCACGGATTTATGATCTTAAAGGTGCTATGTTTTCACGACACATCACCAACTCAAATGACCCTGACACTGTTTACTTGGATCAGAATTTTGTGGAGGACATGAATGTATCTCCAATCTATATTGGTGGAAGAACAAAACATCTCTTGCAGCGCGCAATCTGGAATGACACATCTTTTCTGACTGTATGTATAATGCAAATCTTGCAATTTAAGGTAATCATCATACTTTCATATTAATATGTCTTAACAAAATTATTGTACTTGCAGTCGGTTAACGTTATGGACTATTCTCTGCTCGTTGGAGTGGACAAACAAAAGAATGAACTTGTGTTTGGCATTATTGATTATTTGAGGCAATATACTTGGGACAAGCAACTGGAGACATGGGCGAAGTCTTCTTTGGTACCGAAGAATGTTTTACCAACTGTAATTTCTCCCAAGGATTACAAGAAAAGGTTTAGAAAGTTCATGGGCAAGTACTTTCTAGCAGTTCCAGATACTTGGAGTCCTGAGAATTCTTCTGGGCCATACAAATCCTTTGGTCACAGCAATAACAAGTTGGCAGAAGCCCACAATGGCGATAACCTGCTTCAGCATCCAACTGAGGCTGATGCAAGAATCTAGTTCTGTTCAGCTGAGGCATGTGCCTAATTCTGTCCAGACTCCTCTGACAGTTCTTTGAAGCCTATCCGTTTGTTGTTGTTGTTATTGGCTAAGTTTCCCTTTGTAAAATGGTGTGCATATGAAGGTCTCACTATTGATCTTTCCAGAAGTTTGCAATTTTTAGGCAGATTGCTGGGGCAAGTGAAGTCCACAGTACATGTACCTATACAAATGAAAATTGTGAATTTCACAATTATTATAGTGAAATTTACAAAATTGATATGATTATTTTTGGACCTATGAGACTGAAGCATTTTCTTCTTGCTAAATTAGTTCTTAGCGTCCGACGCAGCTCACTGTCTGAGGACTTTCAGCCTCTTTTAAAATTTCATAAGTTTGATTAGTATTTTTCCTTCATTTCTCCACTATAATTGCTAACATGGAAAGCAAAGGAGCAAGTTAAGTGCCTCCTGATCTCATTGCACATCCTGAAGTGCAAATTTGGTTGTTAATGGACATTGTCTATTTGTAGATTATTGCCAATCACTTTTTATTGCTTCACAACTTTGCAGATCTACTGGGTTGATGCATATTGCTATCTATCTCTCCCAAGTCAGTTTTGAGTCATTAGAAGGGGTGAGATCATCCCTCACTTGTTTGTTCTGTATAGTCTGTTTCTGGAATTTTGTCGTAATTTCTATTTATGCCCAAGTCTCTTTTATGTGATAGCAAAGAGACAGTGCAATTGTCTTTCATTTGTTTTCAGGAAGTAGCTCACAGGAGAAGAAGCCAGTTGTCATTTGTTCTGGATCATGAGTAGCTACCTAGTGATGTACCTAATTTTGGTGGTTGTTTTATGTGCTAAACTTTTCTTCTATATTTGTGAAAAGAAAATATTTAATGTTATAAAGCAGTTCACTGCTCCTAAAATTAACCTGCTAGTTCACCCCTTTTAGACATTACAAACTGCGCTGATCAGGGCTGTACTAATGTAATGCTACATTTTGTTTTCTAGAATCAAATTCTGTTATTTTAATAGGTCAAGTAGGGAGAATTATCATGTTGGAGTATAATTATACTGTTATTTTCCTTGCTCGGATAACTGAACAACTGATCGCAAGAGCTTTGCGTGTGATGGCTAAAATTTAACAGCTAGTGTCTGCTATTCATAGGTCTGAACACTGAACGTCGGCACGAGGAGATTCCTGTAATGAACATGCGAGACTTTGGTGAGTTGGTTCATATTAACCTTCCTGATTTGTTTCTTTTGCGTAACTCTGCCTACTAGCACACATACTGTAATCTGGCAGTGGCTATTTTTGAAATGATTTGTTTTGCGGGGATTGTAGTGATTCATTGATGATTCATGTCAAGTGCATTCTTATCTTTCGTTGCATCAAGTCTGCTTACTAATACACATATCATATACAGCATTTGGAGTGGTGGTTTATGTAGTTTGATTGGTAATGGCCAAGAATTGCCATGCTCTTTTAGAGTTAATATATTTTCAATTATTTTGTACCGGTTGTTTGATTCTTAATTAGATAAAAATTCTATGCATCCTTGGTTGCGCAGCTGACTTTGCAGCCATGCTGAAGTTTGAAGGTACTCGCCCCTGGCAATTTTTTAAGCTCACCTTTCTTGAAAGTTTTGAAGTTGTTGGTTGTGCTTTTCTATATAATTCTTCGTCATTTAGATGTTTTCCTTGCTGTTAAAATAGTCCATATTATGATGGTCCATATATTCTGGCGAAACTTATGGCCCATGTCTTACTGTTATGCAATCGTGTGTTGTAGAGTGTGCCTAAGAGTCATGCTTAGACATTTTCTTTTCATGACAAAAGATTGCATTGCGTTATGACTTCTGGAGTCAACGCATGGGCAAAGCTCGAAAATAAGCCTCAATTCCTTTTCCAGCAGAGGTTACTTGTTGCAGAATCTATGAGCTGTATCGATTTAAGTATACCATAGCACATTTCTCCAGAAGTTAGTGCGCCACTTGAAACTGGCTGCAATTTCCCTTCAGCTGTAATCTGCAGTAGGCCAAAATTTTCACTCAGTTAACTTAAACACAATATACAAAGCTATTGACACTTGCCGCCCTTAAGAACAGAGTAGCAAAAGGCAATTGTTTGTCATTCCATCATCAGTCAAGGAAGCTATAATCCACACCCACACGACTTAGGCTGGCATGTGCCCCTTTTCTACTTTTTCCTTTTGCAGGAGGGCATGCAAACACTAGCAGTAAGAGTATGACCAGAGGAGGACTTTTAGAACATTTCAGAGTGGCTCATCATGATTGCATGTATGCAAGTCCTGTCATCGGGGAGCATAGGAAGTTGCAAAACGATTGTATGGACAAGGTCCTAATGTGTGTAATGATGTTCATCCTAGCATCACTGATCCGTAGTTTCACTGATTTTTCTGATTTCACCATATTTTCAAATCTGAACTTAGGAGTGTAATAAGGACCGAGTTTGGTATCATACATGTTTCGATTTGTTATATCTGATACCATGCTTCAGTTCTGTGTTCTGCGATACTGTTTGTGTTCAGAACAATGTCTGCAATTGCTACTCTTAGCCTCTGTGAAGTTCCCATTAGGTGTTGATTTTCTGTAACCAGTACCTATTCATCATAGGTGTGAGTGTGATTGCTCTGCTCTGCAAACTCTGCTTTCAACTCTTTTCTGGAGTCATGAAACTCTTCCAGTAGCTGGAAAGCTAAATAGGAAGGTTGCATTAGATTTTTCGTTAGACACTTGCCTTTTTTAGAGAACGTTAACACATACATTTGTTTATCAGTTGATGGTGAATTGATAATTTTTTTTAAGATAGATATAACTGTGACATGGCACTGATGTTTTCTTGGTTCTTTGCCGCAGATCCTACTTTAGCGAAAAGTGACTGGTGCCACCATTTCGGTATAAGTGATTCGTTTTGGTTGATTCATGGTCAGCTTTGCCCCAAAGTATGGAACATGGTTTACGCTGCTGCTTATCATCATTTCTCTACTGTATAACCCTGCAAAGCAGCTCAAATCCATCAATTTTGCATTGCAGCTGCTGCTCCTTTTCCTCGAACCTATGTCTCTTAAGTTCGGGGGATCATCATGTTCGGATTCCAGAAGGTCACCCCATCATTGTGCAACCAAAACGATGGGCGCTGTTGGAGATCATATTGCCAATTGCCGCAGCAGCTAGTGGAGTGATCAATGATAAGGAAGGTGATTAGCCTAGCGCCAAAGAACAAAAAGAAGTTGTAAAAGATGACAAGCACAAGGGCTCATTCTAACACACCTTATAGAACTCTCTTTTTGTCTCTGGCCAACAAGCTGCCCACATCTCCACAGAACTTTTCCAGTTGGAGAAAAGGGCAAAGAGCTGCTTTCCTTTTCCGATGCAGATTCTTCCTTTCACCATCAACTATTATATCATCAATTCATCCTCTAAGATCGATACCCTAAAAATTACTTGGACATATATTCTGATTCTAATTCTGACAAATAGATAGGCCTAAGCACCAACTGCCTGCCACTACCACTGCTGCCCTGCTCTGCTTAGGAAGAATACAGGCATGATGATATTCCAGTGCAGGACATATGTATAGACACACTAGCTGCTATGATAGCTAGACTAGAGAGAGCAGCTAGATTAGATTACCCAACCACAAGAGAGAAGAACACCCACATTTTTTTCTTCTAATTTGTTAGCCTTGTTGTACTATCTACCATGCCCTGTTTGTTTCAGGCTTTCAGCTAGCTGCTGCAGAAGTAGAGATTGTGAGCTTGGATCAGCGATGGCTGCAGAGGTCCGACAGCATCTTCCTGCCTTCCACAATCTCATCGAAGAAGTCGTCCAGCTCGCCGACGACGCCCTCGGCTCCTGACCTCAGCATCCCGACCCATCCTTTGATGATCTCCACCCTCTCGGCGATCTCGCCAGGGTCGCCGTACCCCATGGCGACGACCCTGTCGAACTCTGCCTTGAGGCTCTCAATGCCGGCCCTAGCCTGCCGGAACTCGTACATCATGATGCCGGAGCCGGAGTGCTCGCCGGCCACCGCCTCCATCTCCTCGGCGACACGCTGGCGCAGGCGGCCCATGGAGGAGACGTAGCCGGCGCCCGAGGTGCGGAATGGGTGCGCGCAGCATGCGAGGTCCGGGAGGCAGGAGACGGTCCCTGAGACGAGGAGCATGAGGAGGAAGGAGCTGGCGTTGCGCAGCGCGTAGAGCACCCCCCGGAAGCCGTTGAAGGCGTTGAGCTTGAACTCCACGGGTGAACGGTCGTCGAGCAGCAGCGACGCCGGGTCGATCCTGGTCTCCGCGAGCGCCCGGTTCTCCTGCTCGAGCCCCACGGCCTGCCGCCGCGGCGCGTTGATCGCACGCATCACCTGCACGCATTTGGTGTGATCAATGGAGGCCAACAAGGCAATGGGCGATGAGCCGATGGGTGTGAACAAGTGAGCATGCACGCATAGGGAGGCAGGAGAGGAGAGGAGCGTACCTGGCGGGCGGTGTGGGGGTTGGGGTTGCAGAGCCAGTCGTCGAGCGCGGCGTCGATACGGGCGGCGGAGGCGCAGTAGGTGTCAAGGGCGGAGGCGCCGGCCTTGACGACCTGGCAGGCCTCCCAGAGGCGGGAGGTCTCGTCCATGTACTCGTCGAGCCAGCTCTCCCCTGGCGGCAGGTGGAGGCGCTGCACGAGGTGGACGAGCTGCGAGTGCAGCGACCGGAGCAGCGCGGCAGCCTGCTGGAGGAAGGGCGCCGACATGAAGGCGGCGTCCGGCGACGAGGCCAGCGTGCCGTGGAGCGCGTCGAGGCCGTGGGCGATGGACGAGTAGAAGCCGTTCATGGCTGGTTCTGCCGCCGACTCAAGTGTTGTGTGTGTGTGTGTTTGCCGGAACGGTGAGAGCAGAGTGTGGTGATGGTGGTGCATGGGAGATGGAGGCTGAGCTGGAGCAGAGGATGAGCCTATATATAGAGGACGGAGAGGAGCGGAGAGGAGGCGAGTGTGGTGGTGTATGAGGAAGCAATGATGGGGTGTCCGGCGGTCAGGGGGAAGGATGATTGGGGACTGGGCAGAGGGCCATTGCCATTGCCAAGACTGCTCTGCTCGCTCGCTTCTCTCTCGATGACCACCACTCTGCCTTGGCCTCGCCACGAGAGAGGAGGAGTACTAGTAGTAGCGTAGCATGCATGGGAAAACGTACTCAGTCAGCTAGCCTATCAGCTAGCCAGCCAAGCCAGTTTTCCCATGAATCTCTTCTCACTCCACTCCGCTCCGTCCCTGTCTTGAGTTGTACGTACTCCTTCCAGATTCAAGGGGGACCATTGCCATTTGCCCCAGGCGATTAATTACTTGTTGGTGCTAATCAAGGAAAAAAAATGCGCCAGCAGCAGTACTCGGCACTTGGAGGTGGCAGCTGGCATTGCTGCCTTTTTTTTCCATATTCTGCAGCAGCCCAGCCATTGAATCCGGGTGGGGGGCCTGTGTGCCGGCCTCGGATGGGCGCACCATCAAGCAGCAGGGAAGCAAAGAGAAACACACGCTGCCCCTCCCCTGTCTGCCCCTCTTCGTTTTTCTGGAAACCCACGTTATGTTAGGTGCCCACATTACACTTTCATATCACTACGTACATAGTGCATCACTCGCCATTGCACCCAGCCACCAAATTAATGTAACATATACTATATGGCAGTTGCAGCCAAATGTATTACTACTAGTATCGGTAATTGCCTTGTATTTTCTTTTCTTTTCTTTTGTCTGTGTAGTGTGACTGGGTGGGTAGGAGTTGAAGGGCGGGAGCTGCTGCTTCTTCTAGACATAGTACGCCTGGCATGCACCGCACCAATGTGTGTCACGCAGAGAAGCAGCAGAGGGGGAGGAGGAGGAGGAGGACAAAGTTTCAAAGGCAGGCATGGAATCCGAGAGATTTGTCGAAAAGCCTTGCTAGTAGGATGTGCTGTGCTGTACTTGCCCGTGGATCAATGGTTGCTGGCTCGCTGGAAATGGGATGCCAATGGAATGGAATGATGGGTTTCCTTGTACCCGTACAAATCTCCCTCTGTCCTCGCTACAAGAACCCCATTTCCATGGCGTGGCCGCCTTTTGAGGCGCCTCCCTCTCACCCGGGCCTCCAACCCGGCCAGCAATCATGCCCAATATATGCCCGTGCCCTGCCTCCCCTCCCCTCTCCTCTCCTCTCCTCTCCCCGTTTCTCTAGGGCACATGTTGGGTCCTACGTGCCAGCATATACTCCCTGTAGGAAAAAGTCCATTTCAAACCCTGAACTTGTAGAGGTTCGGCGGAATGAACCCTCAAATCGAAATCCCGGTCGATTGCACCCTAAACTATGCAATCCCGGTCTAAATCAAACCATGGCATCGTTTGAACTGGGATTCGTATGATGGGCCGGCCCGCTGGAGTATTTTTTCGTTCAAGAACAAAAATTCGGAATGGCGCGCATCCAGCTCCCCGCTGAACCAGCCCGCTTTAGTTTTTTTTTTCGTTTAAAAAAATGAGCGCGTGGTGGGGCGCGTACCCAGCTCCCCGCTAAACCAGCCCGCTTTAGTTTTTTTTCGTTCAAAAAAATGACCACGTGGTGGTGGTGGCTCGAACCGAAGATCATTTGTTGTTGATCGAAGCAACAAACCACAAGGACACCACTTGCGTTGTGTTAACTTGCTCTCTTTTTCCTCCTTTTAGCCTTTCTTTTTCTTTCTTTTTTCATTTTATTTTTCATTTTCTGTTTTTTCTTAAATTCGTGAACCGGCCCATTTGGAGCTATTGAATAGTAGGCGCGCAAAAAAAAATTCTGGAAAAGTTCTACGGGAGCGACTCGAACTCGCGACCTCAATCTTGTTATTTGCTGGAATTTGCCAACCAAACTAGTGAGTTCAACTGATAGATTCACGACACGAAACATTATGCTCCAAACTTCTTTTGAACATTTGAGAATATTATGCACTGAACATTTTCGAAAAACTATAAATAAATGTGTTGAACAATTTTTGAATATGCATTGAACATTTGTATTATGTGATAAACATTTTCTAAAACAAATATGAATATATGCAACGATTGGTTTGAAAATACGCATTGAACATTTTTGTAATATATGTTGAACTATTTTCGAATAAACATTGAACATTCATGGACGTTTGTGATAAACATCTTTTTTCATGGACGTTTTCAAATCCATGAACATTTTGTTCAAAATTCGTAAAAAAAATCTTTTTAAATTCTGGTTCACAAGGTTCTTTTTTTCGTTTGCTATTTCCTAGTAAAACGGATTTTATATAGTTTTAAAAACTCGAGCTTTTAAAAAATTAGAAATTTACGGCATTAAAAAATAATATGCAAATTTGGAAAAAGGTTCGTCAATTTCAAAAGAAATCATGATTTTTTTTAAAAAGGAAACTAAAAAATAAAATAAAAACAAAGACAAAACGAGACGAAAGAAAAAGGAAACAAAAGAAAGAAGAAAAAGGGAGTAAGTTAACACAACGTATGTAGTGTCCCTGGTTAGTAGCGTCGTTCCAACCACCAGCATCGGTCTCGATTACGAGCGTGCGCTTCTTTTTGTTTTCTAACAAAAAAAACAAAAGCGGTCCGGGCTAGCAGGCTGTATTCCCCTTTGCATTTTTTTATTTCTAAAAAAAATTAAAGTGGGCCGGCCCAGTGGGAGCAGGGGTGAGCATAGCAGCGGCCTCAGCGAATTCCCACCGATCCCGGTCATCCAAAGGACCCGAAGGTTCAATTTAGACCGGGATTGCATAGTTTAGGGTGCAATCGACCGGGATTTCGACTTGAGGGTTGTTTCGCCGAACGTCTACAAGTTCAGGGTTTAAAATGGACTTTTTCCCTCCCTGTATCTACTCCTTGAAAAGTTGACGTTTGTTGGACAACCACCATCTACAACTTTGACCCAACACAACAACAAATTCTAATAGCAACATTATCAAAAATACTTTTCAACAAAAATCCACGAATGCATATCGACCTCGAACATCAAATTGAAAATTTATAAATCTGTAAATAATAATCATACATACTCAACCCCTATGGTGACCCGAGAACCGCAAGAAACCCTAGCCGCTACCGCTAAGGCCATAACCCAGCAATGGGCCTCATTCCTGGAGAGGGTCGAGGTGGGGTCCTCTCCCCCCACACCCCCTCGCGCGGTGGAGTCTGGACCCCTCGGATGAGCGACCCTAGTATTGACTATGGTGCCCCTAGCTAGGACATTATATACAAATTGTAACACCACCAAAAAAAATTTCGAATACAAATCTCATGTATGTTCCTCAAGTATCCAATAAACATTATAAATATAAAGATAATCAAAACACATGAACATGTCCAAAATGTATGCTTTTCGAGAAGCAATTATACAACTTTGGATCCATGTCAAGGTTGGCGATTTGTCACCACCCTCCTCTCTTACAAGGTTAAGATTACGATTGTATTGGAGTTTAGTAGAGTTAGACTTAGGTTTATCTTCATAACTCTGACTTATGTTTTTAGTGGCCAGCGACGAAGGCATACGTTGCATGTTGTAAAAAGTAAATTCAACGGTGGGTCGACGGAGTGGGGGTCACCATATGGTGGTAGGTTTTGTCAACATCAATGGTGAGCCGTCAGAAACGGTGGACGAGTTCACTGGCCATAGATTCAAGAGAGATGCAAACCATGCGCGGTTGTGTTGGGAAGGAGAGGGAAACTGTAGACGGGTGTGACCACGCGTCGAGCATCGGCCATACGGTGGGTGTTTAATCCAGTGGCCCAAATATAGCTAGGAGGTTTATGTAATTATAATATTTCTTCATGTGCCTATGAGTACCTTAGCTTGTTGACCAAACTTTCGGCCCCTAACTAAACGCTAATGCTCGTACTAGTATTTTGGTCCAGTTCCATTCAAACCTCAACTTTATTGGTACGTGCAGTGGGCGAGAAATGTGTAGAAAATGGAAGGGAGGGGACGCTCGTGGGGTTTTGGGAGAAGGCGAGGGGGATGTGGATTTGGTTGGGGAAATCAAAGGGGATGTATGTTGTTTGCCCTAACCAAGACCAAAAGGTATTGTTGTTAACTAGGATCCATGTACGAGACGATCCATAAGCTTTGCCGTACGTTGAACGCTCCATGGCCTGCCTAGTGTATAGGAATTAGGACATGCATGGATGATACTCGTAGTTGGCATGTTATTATTTTATATGCTTGATGGGTGTCCGTGGTTGACCGGTGGGCTCCACGCCACTCATGGCTGACCCGTGAATATTCTTCTTGTCCTCTATGTTATGCTCATCTGCTCTCTCCAGTAATGAGTAATCATGGCACACAAGCCAGCCCTACGTGTATAATCACCATCATGTTCTTCAGTTCATCACCTGAGTGCAACACAAATTAAGCATAACAAAAAAACAATCATAGAGTATGTAGAAGGAGGGACGTGCAGTGAATCATACCACTTGATTCTGGGACCCTATGCATGCTACAAACAAATGAACCAAACGCTTTTCCTTTTTTATTTTCATTGGTAGGATGCATGCATTTATGCTACTCTACCTACGGTGATTTGTCTTCTTCCATACTTGTTGGCAACCTTACCGGCTGGACGTAACTTCTCCACAATGTAAGGATGGAGTCGTCAGTGATGGCACGTATGCATGTCTAGTCCAAATTAGCATCCATGTGGGCCGGTGGCAACATGAGAAGCAACGCTATTAATTTCGCGCCTATGCATGTCCAGTCCAAATTAGCATGCATGTACGTACGTGGCGACGAACACAATTTTTCTCTTATTGTTTGGTAGATAGACGGTAATTGCCTTTGGCTCCTAGGTGCATATGCACCCATTGTCGAAATCCAAATTCCGAAAAGTTAAAAAATTCGAAACAAAAATCCCGCGTGTATATCCGGACATTTTATGTGCGTTCACAAGGTTTCAGTGAAAAACGACGTTTTTTGTGGCTTGTGTAAAAAAGATAAAGAAATGCCTTGTGAATAGTTAGAATGAAGCATCAGAAATTGTCTTTTTTACACAAGCCACAAAAAACGTCGTTTTTCACCGAAACCTTGTGAACGCACATAAAATGTCCGGATATACACGCGGGATTTTTGTTTCGAATTTTTCAACTTCTAGAAATTTGGATTTCGACAATGGGTGCATATGCACCTAGGAGCCAAAACGCCACTCTCGTAGATAGATGGATTCAATTCAAACATAGCTAGCAGTACTAGCTACCACATCAGCAGTAGTACATCTCATGATCAAAGTTGTTGAGGAGTACGTTTTGTAGCTGGCTAGGTTATACTACACTACTAGGGGCGCTGTAGCTGCACGTACCAGTAGTGTAGCGCCTACTTGACCAAAACTTTGAAAAACAAAAATGCATGCATGCATGCTTGGACAGCAGCAGTCTACGTACAGTAGACAGCAAAGATGTTCTTCTGCAGCAGCAGCAGCAGCCATGCATAAGGCTGACAGATGGCATTATGGATTAGCTAGCTCTCGAGTCGAGTAATGATCCATGGATGGATCGTTTACTACAGGCCCGGCCGGCAGGGCTCCCTTTTCCCTCCTGGGTTTGCGGACAAGTCGCCATGAGTAGCAGCAGCGGCAATCAAGATCGGTATATGCATGGCATGGCACTAGCAGCATCAAATTACATGCTACGCGTGCACTAATTGATTCAGACAGACCGGCTGTATGCATGTCGTCGATCCATCCATCCGTCGATCGATCGTGACTCTGTGCAGGAGGAAGGGATCGATGGAGCGAGAGAGTGCATGTGATTTGACAAACAAATGATGCATCCAAACTCATGAGAAGCCTGGCCCTGCTTTGTTCCCCCTTTCCTGAGAAAGGAAATGCTTTTGCTTTCTTGGTAGATGGACGTTGGAGAAAATTTCTCGAAAAAAACACACATAGAAAAGTGGGTGAAATTAAGTTCATTTTACTCAAAAAAAAGAGAGAGAGAGAGAGACCAAAACAAGCCCTTGACTCCCCTCCTCCTCTCCCCACCCATGGCGATCGAGGGCTCGGCTGCTGCCACTGCCTTCGATCTCTCCATCACCCCCGGATTGTCGGTGCTCCCCCATGTGATCTAGGGCTCGGCAACCGTCGCCTCCGATCTCACCGCCGCCGCCGGACTGTCGTTGGGCAAAGCCTGAGTGGGGGATGATGACGGGGCTTTCCTCCGTGGTGGCTCTGGGGCGCGGTTGTGGCGGATCTCCGTGTGTGCGTGTCATTTTGTCAACGGCGCAACGAGGTGATCTCCCAGTCGTCAACTATCCACCCCAACGGTGTGGCAGGCTGCTGCTTCCTGGTAGTGGTTCGGTCACTCCCGTGGGCGCGTGGCATTGGAGGTGGAGGAGGATACGGCAGCCCGACCAGTGTCGGGTGCAAATCGGCTAGCAAGGGCTTGTTTTGACCTTGGCCGGAACCATCAACGGCGGCACCCGTCGTTACCTTGTTGGAGGCATCGTGGTTCTGTCTTTGTCCCCTGTCTGCTTCGAGGGAAACCCTGATTAGGTCTTCCCAAATCGAATGATGGCGGCGTGCTTGTGTCGTTTCTCCCCTTGGGGCATCATCTTTTGAGTCGTACAATGGCCGGAGGGACCACTGGATGGCTTCCATGGAGGGTGCTGAGTGCTCTCACGTGGTGGCCAAGGTGGAGCAGCGTGGCTTTTACCACATCGACAACGGCGAGTGTCGGCAGCGTGGCGCGGCGGGGTCTCGATGGCGGTTGCGGGTTGATGAACGCGCACAAGATGGTTGCGCTGTCTGGCGTCGTGGTGGTGTCGACGACAGATTCTACAACGTGTGCATGCGGTGTGCTGAGAATATGCTAGACCGGTTGGTGCTCTTGGCCCACCACGGATAACTTGGTGAGGCCGCCGGATTAAATGGTGTGTGTTGATGCGTGGTTAGGGCACACCATCAAACTTGTAGGTGTAGCGTCAAAGATCACAAAAAATGATAGCTTTGGGTTTATTCAAATATTTGTCTTTTCAAACTCTGTTGAATAATTTTAATAAAGATTATTGCATGCATCGCTTGATGCAGATGCCGGGTAATCCTTCTTTCAGGGCCTGTTTGGTTCCAAATAAGTCACCAACTTATAAGTTGAAAAGTGAAAAAATGACTTATTTTACCAAATAGGCCCAACTTATAAGTCACCCCAACTTATAAGTCATAAGTTGCTCTACACCAACTTAAAACTTATAAGTCACCCCCTTTGCATGGGTCCCATCACATGCATGATGTGGATTGATGTGAGAAGGTGTGTCAAGTGACTTATAAGTTAGATGACAACCAAACATGCGTGACTTATAAGTCACTGGTTTTAAGTCACCTGATTTATAAGTTGATGACTTAGGGCCTGTTTGGTTCCAAATAAGTCACCAACTTATAAGTTGAAAAGTGAAAAAGGTGACTTATTTTGCCAAACAGACCCGACTTATAAGTCACCCCAACTTATAAGTTATAAGTTGCTCCACCCCAACTTAAAACTTATAAGTCATCCTCTTTTGCGTGGGTCCCATCACATGCATGATGTGGATTAGTGTGGGGAGGTGTGTCAGGTGATTTATAAGTCAGGTGACAACCTAACATGCGTGATTTATAAGTCACTGGTTTTAAATCAGGTGACTTATAAATCAGGTGACTTATTGAAACTAAACAAGCCCCCAATGAAATCTCACAAAAGAGAGAGAAAT
>NC_041393.1:438468618-438500606 GCF_002162155.2 Triticum dicoccoides | reverse complement strand
ATCGCGATGAGATGCTGCTCATATCCAAAGAGATGGATGCATGGCAAATAATGTGCGTGTGTGTGTGTGTGTTGGAGCTGCGATGGCGGCTAGCTAGGAGTAATCCATGCATGCATGATCGATCGAGTAGTAGCAGGTAGGCCTAGCTAGCTATAGCTAGTACTAGCTAGTAGTAGTAGACAGCTAGTCAAGTGTGGTTGCTTCAGTTCGCCTCCTGTGCTGAATCGGAGCGGGCAGGCAGGGGTCGGGGTTGTGGCCCTAGACCTCAACAAAGCGTCTCCTCTTCTCTCTCACTTTTTTCACCGCCAAGTTGTAAAGGAGCTAGATATGCATGGAAACTGCAAAGTTGCGTCGCTTTTACAAACCCAAACTTTTGGCAGGATCTCGTTTACTTTCTTCCCTTTCTCTCCTACTCCCTCCTTTCCGGTTTATAGGGCCTATCTCAAAATTTTAGTTTTTCCATTTCATAAGGCTCAATTTGATTGTTCTCCATCACATGTTCAGATTTCAAGGTGCATTAAATCATTGCATGCAAGTACTAAGAGAAAATTGACCAATGCATGTAATTTATGCATGCATGCATTGCAATTAATGCATTGGTAAACATACTTGTTTGAGGAAAACAAAAGCATTAATTGGGTGCTTTTGCAAACTACAAAAAGTATTCCACCACTCACCATCTATCTTGGTTGGTGAGAATTTTGAATTGAGCCTTATAAATCGAAAAGGAGGGAGTAGTAGCTAGCGCTTCTCTTGTTGCTTGTAGCTCCACGGCTACGTTGGTTTCTTTCCGCAGACAAACAAGGAATACGCTTTATGTTGCCCAAAGGGGGAAACGCAAATCAATCGCCACGGTTTTCTCCCTCTCTTTTCTCGTTGTTTCAGCTAGTAGTTTCTGACCGCATTTTTCCCGCCAAGTTTTTCTATGCATGCACAGCTGTGGTTCCCTTTTTTTTTATCGTCTGCGCCACGGATACAAGCAAGGAATCGTCTCTCCATGTTCACAGTGGAAAATGAAGAGGAATTAACTTTGGGGCAGCTCCAAGAAGAGAAAGAGGGAGGCCCCGGGCCCTGACATGGAATTGATGGTGTTTGTTTGATTCAATTGATCATGGCCTATTTGGGGTGATTTCCCTTTTACGTCTGCCAAACTCCTCAGTGCTATCTTTCAATGTAGATGTCCAGTCACTTGAAAGGAACGGGGAAATAAGGGCATTGATCGGATGCTAGTATTACAAGCAGTGACGTGCTTAGCCCAACTCCACCGCGCGACCCCAAACGAACATTCGGTTTGGCCGGATTTTGTCCCTTTGGAGCGCCGATGGGTTCGTCCATGTCCGCGTTTGTCCGATGGGTCGTGGGTGCGTCCAACGCGCGGCCGCACCCCAAAACCTGTCCGGGGCGGACGTGAATAAAAAAAGTTTAAAAACTAAATGAAATGACTAAAAAAGTAAATAAACTTAATTAAAAAAACATAAAACATATATATAGGGGTTACGGCCACAAAACGACCCAGTTTATCAGTCCATTTAAACGGCCCAGTTCGTAATTAACATAAAACAAAAAAGAAAAATGCCTCCCGCGCGCTCCTACTCCTGCCGCGCCCGTCGATGCCGTGGCCGACGCCGCTCACTGGCCGTCGGTGTCATCGTCGTCGCTGACCAGGTCGACGTAGGCCGGCGGCGTCCAGAGGTGGGCCGGCGATGCGTGGTAGACGGGGGCGGGCTGGACGGCGGGAGATGCCTGCACCACCTCCTCCCGCGGCGACGCCTCCCGCTCCGGTGACCGCGGCGGCGTGGGGGGCCAGTTCACGCCCACGGCGTCGGCCATCTCTTCTGCCGTGCACGACCAGCCCCACCCCTGGCCAACCAGGGCCGGGTGGAACGCGACCACCGGCGGCTCCTTCGCCACCATCTCGAGCTCGGGGATGGCGACCTCGCCGGCGGCGGAGCGGGCCATCATCTCCTCGAGGCCCTCCCACTGGCGCTCGTCATGCGTGCGCATGGAGTCCTCCATGACGCGTGCAACGAGACGGACCTCCTCCTTCTCCGTCATGCGAGGAGGTGGTGGTGGCGATGGAGACGGCGAAGGCGACGACGTGGGCGTGACGCCGCGCACCCGCCTACGCCCGCGCTCCTGGGGAGCAGGCGCTGCGCGCTCCTGTCGTGGCCGCCGCGTCCCCGTCGAGGTGCTGGCGAAGAACGACGCGCGCCTGGTGTCGTGCTCGTCACGAAACCAGGTGTCCCAGAGCCCGGAGTCGGGGGCGTACCTGGCGTCATAGAAGAGGTCGTCGGGGAGGAGGAGGCGGCGGCGCTCGATCTCCTCGTCGCGCGCACGGCCGCTCGTCGGGACCGACGGGATGGGGACCCGGTTGGCGGAGAGATGCCAGTTACTGGGAAGATGGACGTCGCTCCAGGGGAGCGGCGTCCTCGTCTCCCAATAACGGCGGCACACCGACGCACGGATGTAATGCGGTCGCGCTCGCCGGCGGACGTGGGCGCGATGGAGAAGGCGGGCGGCGCAGGGGCCCGGCGTGGTGGCGATGGCGACGTGGGCTCCTCTTTCTTCACCGAGCCGCGGCGGCGCCCCGACGAGGAAGGCGCGCGTCCGTTTTGTGTCCGCCGCGACCCAAACCCGGCGCAAGTTTGCGCTCGAAATGGGTCGGCCCGGACACAAAACGGACAGGATGGATCCGGACCGTCGCGCGCTGGGCCACCTCGTTTGTCCCTTTTGCCCCAAACAGACAGGACCGGACAGGATAGGATCGCGCGGTGGAGTTGGCCTTACAAGAAAAATTGATGATGTGCCCCCAAATTGGTCGACAATATCTCTCACCTTGAGACTGACTCGTGTTTCGAAATATGAATACATGATGGCTATATTTTTCTCAAACGAGGTGAAAGACAGTCGTTTTATTCATCAAGAAGAGAGTGAGAACGGCCCATCTAATTACAGAAAAAACTGGGCGAACCAAGTTAAACACCACTAATATATACCGATCATCATGGAACATGATGGGCATCGTTGGAGAGATGCGCACGGCTAGAGTTGAGCTCGTCCATCATATGCTGGCCATCCTTCGCTTGTCATCATCGCCATGTGGACCGTGACACAGCAGCTCCAACTCCACAACAAACAGGACACATAGTACAACTCCTCAAACACGGTGGAGAGCCTACTAGGCTACTACGAACCCTTGTTGCGACCCAATTGACACTCGCCGTCATTGTTGTTTTCAAACAAGACCTTGCATCATAGTGCCGGGGAGGCCCGTGGTTTTTAGAGAAAAGGCACAAAGTCCCGACTTCGAATTAATGAAGCCCTGGCAGGGGAGATGGCTGTCCAAGGCGGCCCAGACTATTCTCATCAACTCCTCCCTATCCAGCCTCCTCTTGTTTTTCATGAGCTTCTACAGTCTCCACGAGACCCTTCACCAGGAGATCGCCAAGGTCCAGTCCCGCTTTTACTGGACGGGCGACAATGACAAGCAGAAGTACCATATGGTCAGCTGGCCTGACATCTGCAAGCCCAGGGAGCAAGGTGGCCTGGGCATCATGTGCTCTAAACGAATGAATATCGCCCTTCTCTCCCGCTGGCTTTGGCGCATCTCGCAAGGTCACGGTGGCCTCTGGCTTGATATCATCCGGACCAAATACTTGCGCGGACAGCCCCTCGCCTTCTGCCAGAAGTCTGGCGGATCTCAGTTCTAGCAGTCGATTGTCCAGCTTCTCCCGGTCCTCCGTATCGGGACCTTCATTTCGGTTGGATCTGGAGTATCGACGCTGTTCTGGTTTGATCGCTGGGCCGGGGACACTCCCTTTGCGGCTCGCTTTCCCGGCCTCTTCTCTATCTCCGTCGATCCCGTGATTTCTGTTGATAGGGCCCTTCTTGACTTAGGGCGCCTTGCTTTTCGACGACCTTTTGGTCCCTTGGAATCCGCCGCCTGGCGTGAGTTGCTTGACTATGTTGCTCTCCACGAGCCAATGGTGGATGGTGGCCCTAACCTGGTGCGCTGGCGCCTTGAGCCTTCGGGTCAATTCTCCATCAAGTGGCTATACCTGGCCATCGCCCCATCTTCCGCCCCCTACCCCTATCGATGGTGTGGTCCATCCGCCTGCCCCTGAAGATCCGTATCTTCATGTGGCAATGGATTCACGGTCGGGTCCCGTCTGGGGTGGAGGTGCGCAAGCGAAATAGCCCGGGTACTGGCATCTGCCCGCTCTGTGGGGTCCCCGAAGACTCGAACCACATTTTCTTCTCCTACGTGTCCGCCCAGTTCCTCTGGAGCTGTTTTCGCGAAGCGGTCGATGGAAATTGGTGCCACACCAACTTTCCGGACTTATTTGCCGAACTCCAGATGTCCCCCGTGACTTCTCGCCACATTAGGTGGCTTGAGATTGGGGTCCTCGCCTGGACCCTCTAGACTGTCCGCAATAAGCTTGTGATTCAGCGCACTCCTCTTCGACGGGCTACTGACGCTCTTTTCAAACTCTCGGGTTTCTTGCAGCTCTGGCGGTCGCTTAGCCGCCCCCTGGACTGCGACGCCATCTCAGCCTTCATCGCCGACCTCCGCTCGATGGCCATCCGCTTGTCGCCGCCGCCCCTGCCGCCACCGCCGGAACCATACTAGGCGCTATCTTCGTCCTGCATGTTTTGTTTTTTTTCTGGGCTTGTTGAGCTGTGCCCTCAGCAGACCTATGTACTTTGTTGTGAGACTTGGGTGTGTGTGTGTGGACTTGACTCTGTATGTGTGTTCTTTGGCCGTTTGCTTTATTTATAAAGCGGGGGGAAAGCCTTTTTCGGTAATTAATGAAGCCATCGGGTCAGTGTCCGGCTGACATTAAAGATCTTTCCCTACCTCCTCCCATGACGCTCCCGCGAGCGTCCGGGAGGCTAACCCCAGCACTGCCGCCTCCTCCCCCTCCCTCGCCGCCGCCAAGGGCGCGAGTGAGCAAAGCCCGGTCATCGTCGGCGGGGCGGGGTGTGTAGCGTGGGCCGGATCTCACGTGCCGGGACGCGGTGCTCGATGCCGTGCGTGGCGGTGCAGCGGTGCTCCGACGTGGGCCAACGATGGTGGCGTGGCGGCGGCGCGACGAACGGCATGGTGGTGGTGCAGGCCGGCGGGCGGTGACAACGGTGGCTACTTCACGGCAGCACCTCGACGCCCTTTTCAGCATTGCGGGTCGCGAGCGACCAGGTCACGGGCGGCCTCTCAAGCCGCGGCTCTCTGGTGGGGAGGGGCAGTAGTGGAGGTGGGTGGCCCCATCTAGTCGGGTCGTTGCGGCTGGATGGCGGCACTCGATGTGGGAGGACCTCCCTAGTGGTCTCCCATGGACGCGGTGGCGGCGACAACGCTGCCATCTCTCCTCTTCGACATTGGGCGGCAGTCGGTGCTCTCCGGCTAGTCTGGACCTTTGGCTTCGAGCGCGGAACAGGTGGTTTCGAGGTAGGGGGGAGGCTGGTAGGAGGACGGGTGCGCTGTGGTGCACCCATTGCCGACGCAGGGGGTGCCAGTCATGGCCATGTGTCGCTCCTCCTTTTCCCCCAGCCGGTGTCGGTCATGGTTCTTCTCAAGGTCGGGTGACCGTCGACGGTCCCGGAGGCAACTGGGGGTGTGGATCTGGTCAAACTAGTGTCCTTTGGTGGCTCTCGAGGTGGTCTGGTGGTATGGCGGCAGTCTTGGTGGTGGGAGGCACGTTGGTCATGGGCGGACTACGCGGCTCGGATGCGGGCAGACAACCATGGCTGCTCGGGCGGCATGGCTGCGGGTGGTTGGTGGAGCGGGGTTGCAATGGTGGGGTGCTACTTGGGAGTTGTGTTGGGATTTCCCCGAAGTGGATAAGATGATGCAGTACAGTAGATATAAGTATTTTCCTCAGTTAAGAACCAAGATTATCAATCTAGTAGGAGAACCACACAAAATCTCGTAAACAACACCTGCACACACAAAAGCAAATACTTGAACTCAACGTGAACAAGGGGGTTGTCAATCCCCTCAGCGGTTACTTGCAAGGATTAAATCTTGTAGTGGTAGATAATAAAGTAAACTACAAGAAAAATAAAAGAAATAAAATTGCAACAAGGTATTTTTGTGTTTTTATCTATGATAAAAGTAGATCCGGGAGCCATAGTTTTCACTAGAGACTTCTCTCTCGAGCACATAGCATATGGTGGGTGAACAAATTACTGTTGGGCAACTGACAGAAAAGCGCATAGTTATGACGATATTCAAAGCAACGATCATGTATATAGGCATCACGTCCAAGAAAAGTAGAGCGGCTCCTGCCTGCATCTACTACTATTACTCCACCATCCGACCACTATCTAGCATGCATCTATTGTATTAAGTATAAAACAGAGTAACTCCTTAAATAAGATGACATGTTATAGACAAAGTAAACCCAATTAATATGAATAAATCCCATCGTTTTGTCCTTAATGTCAACAATACAAATATGTGTCTTGTCCATTTTTGTCACTGGGATATAGAGCACCGCAAGATAGAACCCATCATAAAACACCTCTCCCATTGCAAGATAAATCAATCTAGTTGGCCAAACCAAACAGATAGATCATAAAGAAATACAAAACTATAACAATCATGCATAACAAAGTTTAGAGAAGACTCAATTAATATTCATGAATAAACTGGTCATAAATCCACAATTTATTGGATCACAACAAACACACTGCAAAAGAAGATTACATCGGATAGAAGTCTAGGAACATCGAGGAGAACATTGTATTGAAGATCAAAGAGAGAGAGAGAGAGAGAAGAAGCCATCTAACTACTAGCTATGGACTCATAGGTCTATGGTGAACTACGCACACATCATCAGAAGGCAGCAATGATGATTAAGCCCTCCGCGATCGATTCCCCCTCTGGCAGAGTATTGGAGAAGGCCTCTAGATGGGATCGCAGAAGAACAGAAACTTGCGGCAGCGGAAAAAGTGTTTTGGGTGGCTCTCTGTTGATTTACCGAATTTAGAGAATTTATAAAGGTGGAATTAGGATAGACAGAGCCCCATGGGGCCCACAAGGTACAAGGTGTGCCTACCTCCCTAGGCGCACCCTGTTGCCTTGTCGTCTGGTCTCCTCCCAAAACTTCTAGGGTCTCTCTTGTTCAGGAAAAACCATCAAAAAGTTTCGTAGTGTTTGGACTCCATTTGGTACCGATTTCCTGAAAACCAAAACCAAGCAAAAAATCAGCAACTGGCACTAGGCACTGGGTTAATAAGTTAGTCCAAGAAAATGATATAAAATAGCATATAATTGCATATAAAACATCCAAGATTGATACTATAATAGCATGGAACAATAAAGAATTATAAATACATTGGAGACGTATCAAGCATCCCCAAACTTAATTCCTGTTCGTCCTCGAGTAGGTAAATGATAAAAACAAATTCTTTTGATGTGGAATGCTACCTAACATGTCTAGCATTTAATCATTCTTTTTATGGTATGAATATTTTCATCCAAATGATTCAAAGTAATAGTCTATAATTTGACATAAAGACATCAATACTCAGGTATACCAACAAACAATCATGCCTTTCGAAATAAAAATGCTAAAGAACGTCATCCCTACAAAATCATATAGACTTGTCATGCTCCATCTTCTTAACACAAAGTCTTTATCATGCACAACCCCGATGACAAGCCGAGCAATTGGTTCTTAATTTTTAACGCGCTTCAGCTTTTTCAACCCCCACACAATACATGAGCGCAAGCCATGGACATAGTACTATGGGTGGAATAGAATGAGGTGGTAGAGATTAATAAGGGGAAGTCAGAAAAACAAAAATAGGCTCACATCGACGTGGCTAATCAACGAGCTATGGAGACGCCCATCAATTGATGCCAATGAGAAGAGTAGGGATTGTCATGCAATGGATGCACTAAGAGCTATAAATGTATGAAAGCTCAAACTAAAAACTAAGTGGGTGTGCATCCAACTTGCCTGCTCATGAAGACCTCGTGCATTTGAGAAAGCCCATCAAGGGAATATACAAGCCAAGTTCTACAATGAAAAATTTCCACTAGTATATGAAAGTGATAACATAGGAAACTCTCTATATGAAAACATGGTGCTACTTTGAAGCACAAGTGTGGAAAAAGATAGTAACATTGCCCCTTCTCTCTTTTTCTCTCATTTATATTTTTTGTTGGACTCTTTTTGGCCTCTTTTCCCTCTTTTTTAATTTCCTCACTAGGACAATGCTCTAATAATGATGATCATCACACTTATATTTACCTACAACTCAATATTACAACTCGATAAAACTAAAACATATGACTCTATATGAATGCCTCTAGCAGTGTAGCAGGATCTGCAATGATCTAGCATAACATGTATAAAAACTGATGAACGGTGGTTGAGCCACAAATACTATGTCAACTATATGATCATGCAAAGCAATATGACAATGATGATGTGTGTCATATAAACAGAACAGTGGAAGTTGCATGGCAACATATCTCGGGATGACTGTGGAAATGCCATAATAGGCATGGTGGCTGTTTCGAGGAAGATATAAGGAGGCTTATGTGTGATAGAGCGTATCATATCACGGGGTTTGGACGGACCGACGAAGTTTGCATCGACTCTTGAGGTGAGAAAGGGCAATGCACAGTACTGAAGAGGCTAGCCAATTGTGAAAAGGTGGGAGTGCATATAATCCATGGACTCGCATTAGGCATAAAGAACTCACAAACTTTGTGAAAGTTTATTAGCCCTCGAAGCAAAGTACTACTATGCATGCCCTAGGGGATATATTGGTAGGAAAATACCATCGCACGTCCTCAACCGCCACTCATAAGGAAGACAATCAATAATAAATCATACTCCAACTTCTTAGCATAACTAAAGACTATACATGCATGCTTCGGGAATCACAAACCTTAACACCAATATTCTTACTAAACCACAATCATTAACTAGTACCTCCCATATATTACCATCTTAATATCGCAAAACTATTGCAAGGAATCAAACTTATCATGTTCAGTGATCTACATGAAAGTTTTTATTATATCCTTCTTGAATACCTATCATATTAGGACCAATTTCATAACCCGTGCATATTGTCATTACTATTTATTAGACTCTAAAAAATATATAAGTGAAGCATGAGATATAAGTGAAGCACTAGAGC
Organism: Triticum dicoccoides; assembly: GCF_002162155.2. Taxonomy (NCBI): domain Eukaryota; kingdom Viridiplantae; phylum Streptophyta; class Magnoliopsida; order Poales; family Poaceae; genus Triticum; species Triticum dicoccoides. The sequence continues at coordinate 438,491,447 of NC_041393.1, read as the reverse complement.
AACTACCTAGCTCAAAAGATATAAGTGAAGCGCATAGAGTATTCTAACAAATCACGAATAAATGTGTGTCCCTCTCAAAAGGTGTGTCCTGCAAAAGATGATTGTGATAAACTAAAAGGCAAAAAAAAGAAAAGACCACTATAATACACGATGCTCCAAGCAAACCTCATCTCATGTGATGAATAAAAATATAGCTCCAAGTAATTTACCAATGGTTTGTAGACGAAAGAGGGGATGCCATCCGGGCATCCCCAAGTTTAGACACTTGGGTCTCCTTGAATATTACCTTGGGTTGCCTTGGGCAGCACCAAACTTAGGGTCTTGCTGTTCCTTATTCCTTCATCCATCGTGATCCCACTCAGAACTTGAAAACTTCAGCACACAAAACTCAACACAAGCCTTGTGAGATCCGTTAGTATAACAAGCAAATCATAAACTTTAGGTACTGTTTTAAATCCATTCATATTTTATTATTGAATAATATCTAGTATTGTATTCTAACTTCTCCATGACTTATACCCCCCGATATAATCCATAGCATCATTAAAACAAGCAAACTATGCAATGAAAACAGAATCTGTCGAAAACAAAACAATCTGAAATGATCTGAACAAACACAATACTTCTATAACTGCAAAAACTCTTAAAAATTAGGACAAAGTGGGCAATTTGTATATAAATAATGTGTATTTTTTTGAATTGTACCACGTTCTAGTGAATTTTAAAAATTCCAGTACTTGGCGCAAAAGTTTCTATTTTTCACAGAATCAAGTCAACTATCAACTAAAACATCACAAAGACTCTACTTGGTACAAACACTAATCAAAACATAAAAACACAATCATAACAGTAGCATAATTGTGTGGACACAAAAAATAGAAAAGAAAACAAGAAAAGTAAGATAAATATTAAGTTGCCTCCCAACAAGCGCTATTGTTTTATGCACCTAGCTAGGCGTAATGCATAGTTTCAAGTATTGTCATCCTTAGTTTTTTGCATCTTGAGGCATGTGTTTATCAGGAGTATTTCAAAAGTAATGGGGAACACATCATTTATTAAAAATTTAGCATTTGTAAGGCAACTTTCTTCAAACCCTTGTTGATTCCCATTTACGATCCAAGAATTTGCTGATTAATACCATTGAAAACTTGTTGGATAATATGTAAAGGGGGAACTTCCTTCTTAGCATTTTCATCAAAAGTATGGTAATCACAAAATATATACCTCCTCAAAAGAACTTCATTAAATATATTTTTTTCAATTATACGACATTCATGATTCACGTTGTTAAATTCAAAATTTTCTCCAGCTTCTCGCACGATATAATCAAATTCATTCATGATAATAAGAGTAGCCATATTTTTAACCTTAGGGTCGCTTCTGACAGGTAGTTCATAGAACAATCTTTGCAAAGTGGGGTGAGTACGCAAAAAATCTTCTTTCAAGTTTAAGAACAAGTGCATAAATAGTTTCAGCATAATTAACTATTGGTTCTCTTAAGAATAGGGATATGATTGCAAACCATGGTTCCCGTACAAGTAAAGAATTCCTGAGTAATGCTTTTTCCTATGATACTACTACCCGTCACAAAAAATTTAGTATCCAAATTTACGGGAATTTCTTCTTTAGGGGTCTTACCATCATCACTCTTAGCAATACCAAATTCAGACATGATAGCAACTTCAAACAAAGCAAGCGAACAAGCAAACGAATATATTTTTTGTGTTTTTGTAAAAAAAATAGAAGTGGGGGATATGAAAACAAGAGGCAAAGGCAAATAAAAATAAGAGCAAGTAGATGATAGTTTGTGCAAAGGTACTTCATAGGTTTTGGTGATGTCTCCCCGGCAACGGCGCGAGAATTTTTTCCTGCTACTTGTGAGCTGCATTGGGATTTCCCTGAAGAGGAAAGGATGATGCAATACAGTGGAGATAAGTATTTCCCTCAGTTAAGAACCAAGGTTATTAATCCAGTAGGAGAACCACATAGAACCTCATGAACAGCACATGCACACACAAAAGCAAATACTTGCACCCAACATGAACAAGGGGGTTGTACGGCAGTTACTTGCAAGGATTAAATCTTGTAGTGGTACATATTAAATTAAATTTAAAAACAATATAAAATAAATAAAATTGCAGCAAGGTATTTTTATGTTTTTATATATGATAAAAGTAGACTCGTGGCCATAGTTTTCACTAGAGGCTTCTCTCTCGAGTACATAGCATACGCTGGGTGAACAAATTACTGTTGCATAACTGATAGAAAAGCGCATAGTTATGACGATATTCAAGGCAACAATCATGTATATAGGCATCACGTCCGCGACATTTAGAGCGAGTCCTGCCTGCATCTACTACTATTACTCCACTAACCGACGACTATCTAGCATGCATCTATGGTATTAAGTATAAAACAGAGTAACGCCTTAAGTAAGATGACATGATGTATTTGCTACTTCTTGATCTTGCGTTGATTTTTCCCTTGAAGAGGAATGGGTGATGCAGCAAGTAGAGATAAGTATTTCCCTCAGTTAAGAACCAAGGTATCAACACTGGTATGCGTGGGTGCTATATAAACGGTTTTAAACCCCTTTCCGTGATGGCATTTGGAACCGTCGCCAAGTGAGTGTGGTTGATAGGGGGGGGGGGTCCTTCCCACATGACCTAGAAACCGTCGGGGATAGGCCCTCCTGGCACACAAGCTGGCTCGTGTGCGATCGGGCGAGGCATGGAAACCCAATTGTTTCCGTTTGTATGTACATCCCACACGGTGAATCCCAGAAAAACATTTCCGTTCGTATGTATATCACACACAGTCAATCCAAGGAGTACATTTCCATTCTTATGTACATCTCAAACGATTAGGCCGCTATAGTCGTGTGAAAAAGGTGGACATCAACATTTAATCTGCCGATATGTTTGTGATAGGTACGTTATCACACACGGTTCAAGAATGTAAAATGTGTGCGGTGCCTCTACTAACGCCAACGTGTACATTTTTGTAACGGTGTGCGATTGGTATTCCTATCACACACGCACACTGGTTTGAAAAGTTTGCTGTATTACAATGAATCGCACACCCATATGAGACGAAACCGTGTGTGTGTGTCTGAAGGGCATCGCAAACGTTTCACGTCAAAGAACCATATGTTTTCTTTTTTCATCGCACACGCTGTTTTCTTTCTAACCATGTGCATATTATTTTATTCGCTCCTGTAGAATTTTTTTGACTGTAATTTATTATTCGAATTGGAATGTTTGAAATATGAAACGTGCAATTCAAATTCTTTGCACAATGGTTCAACAACGAATCCATAAATAAAATTGTCAGTACAATATATTCAGTAATTACAGGATTGGACAATACTTAACTATGATGAACCACAATATTTACAGGCGGTAAAGGTGAAAAGACTAGTGTAAATCATTTTGACTGCCAATGTTGTTGAAGAAGTGGAATGCCCATAATGTGCCTTCCTGCATGCCTTAGGCACGAACAACTTTTGTCCAACCCCTTGTGACGATCGCCCGCTCATCCTTCACCTCCTTCAGTAAGACTTCTAGAGCATTATCATGGTAGCATGAATTATATACTTCAACCTTAGTTGCCTCCACTCCATTTATGTAGTTTGCAAGGTAATCATCAGTAAATAGCTTCGGAAACCACTGAAAGAGAAAAATATCAGATCATGAGGTCTAATAGAGTAACCAGTAAATGTTAGAAGCAATCAGTAAATGTTAGAAGCTAAATGAGATTGCCCAAATGATGTAAAAACAGCTACCTACATTCTAAGTACAAGTATTTTTAGAAATTTCAATATGAACTACATACAGATGTATATAGAATTATAGATATAGTTTAGATTAGAATCTAGATTCACTCATTTTGCTCCTTATGTAGCCTATATTGGAATCTCTAAAAATACTTAATTTAGGAATAGATGGTGTATAAGACATGGGATATAGCTAACCTCGATGGCAAACAACATCATCCCCCATTGTAGCCCTATGTAAGTACATGGAAAGCCAATATTAACTACAATAGGGTTAACATCCACCAAAAGTAGCAAATGGTAATAAAACGGCAGCATCTGTAGTGAAATCTTCATTACGAAGGAGTAGCACGGTAGCAAAGGGACGGATTAAAAAATGGATATAACTGTTAATTGCAACAGGCTTAACAACATACTCATGTTTTGTAAGTTTGTAGCCATTGAAATACAACTGTTTAAGGATACAACTGTTAATTGCAACAGGCTTAATGGCCATTGAAACCGGTACTGATAAAAATGCAATTGGCAGAGTTAAACATCACAACGCAGGTGCTGCCAGAGCAGATAATGGCCCAGTTGTCAGGGCCAGCCCTAGGGTGGGGGGGGGGGGACGGGGCGACCGCCCCGCCCCCCCAAAAGTCAGGGGGCCCCTCCCCAGGTATGCGTACGTACAGGTATACTTCGAGCGAAAAAATGAAGCGAAAGTCCCAAAGTCAGTGACGCCTCAACCTAGGAAAGAAAGAAAGATGTGGGCCTTGCCCATGTTTCAACCACGTACAGACACAGTACATGCACAGGAAAGGAATCGCAGGATTCACAGTGTCCTTTTCCTTTGAATGACTGGATCGGTCGTTCTTCCGTTGACTGCTGTTCATGTAATCGCCGTCTTTAACTCTGCGGCCTCCGACGAACGAGGAACGACGGAACGAAACACCGACTACCGCCGCCCGCTGACGCCGACTGCAGCAGGCAGCAGGTACGCCTCTCCTCACGCCCTTTGTGGCTCTGCCATCTGCCCTCGCCTGTTCTAGTGTTCTTGTTCTAGTTTTTTAATCATGATTCCTGAATCAACATGTCAATAGGGAATTGTGGGCTGGGCGATCAAATCTTTGAGGATTGAACACATTTAGCCACATTAGATTACATAGAGAAGGTACTATATTGTGCCCTACCAGATTTTTCATGATATTAGATGAAGACCATCTGCAATAATTTAATATTTTAATTAGCTTTCTGCTAATTGTTCCTTTCAATTTCAGCAAGGACATGCTTAAAAGAAAAAATAAGGAGGCAGATGAGGAGAAAGAGGCATTTAAAGGATCTCTTTTTAAGGCACTTCAAGAAATCTAGAGGAGTTGGCGATAGTTCTTGCGGATGATCAAACTAATGCCAATCGGGAAGATGATGGTCATACCCCTACAGAAGACGATATTGACATCAACATGAATGATACCAATGTGAGTGATCATGAGCCCATATTTAATTCATCTACGGCAGAATCTGCTATTGTTGATGAGGAACTGGTTATTACTGTGGATATTTATGATCCAAGAAATTGGTGTAGTCTTGATAACAAAGCAAGGGACATATTAGTGGAAAACGGGCCTAAAAGGGAAGAAGAAAACACTAAATATCCTTCGCATGAAACTTTAAGAATTTTTTCATATAGCCATTACTCAAGAAAAATGAGCAATGGAGAGGTGCATGATAGGAGATGGTTAGTTTTTTCTTTTATGAAACTTTAAGACATTTTGCATGTCAGAATGTTAGAAGGAATTTTCTAAGGTAATATGTAATACATTATGTGATATGCACACTGAGTTTGGATTTACTTAATTGTTTTCTTTGACAAAATTATATCTACATATGATGATTACTGGTTAGAAATCTAAGGCCCCCCCAAGGGCCCGGGATTGTAGTTTCGCCCTGGGCCCCTGAAATTTCAGGACTGACCCTGCCAGTTGTCTATAAAAAGGTAGGGGAACTAGCTAAAACATGTTAGGCATGTTTACTACAAGATGCTTAAGACATCGACCGTACAAAACATAGCCATTAATTGCAACTGGTATTGGTAAGATTGAACTGGTGAGTTCATACTTGGTAAGTCCCGAGAGGTACTTGCTGGGGCACTTCATCTTGGCTAGAGCCCGCTCAAAGTCAGCGGCGGCGGAGGCAAGCTCTTCCTACGGGTCGAAGCGTGGATCAGTGCCCCCGACATGGGTACCTACAAGAAGCAAGTAAATGTTAGAAGCCAAACTGCAATTGCACAAATGAAGTAAAATACTGTAAGACATGGGATGCAGCTAACCTCAACGGCAAACAACAACATCGCCCGTTATGGCCCTGCGTAAGTACATGGATAGGCATGTTAAGTACAACATGGTTAGCATCCAACAAAAATAGCAAATGGGCAGCGTCTCTAGTATATCTTCATTGCGGAGAGTAGCATGGTAGCAAAGTTTGTTGCTAGTATTGGTGAAATTGAACTGAACAATTAATACTTGAACATCACACAATGTGCAGTACTAAAATAAACAAGGCACAAACATGCTTAATACATCAACCGTACAAAACATAGCCATTACAAGTGGTATTGGTAAGATTTAGCTGGTCAGATCATACCTGTTAAGTCCTGGGGGGTAGTCGCCGAGGCACTTCTTCTGGGCCAGAGCCTGCACCATGTCGGCAGCGGTGGAGGCGAGGTGTTCCTCCGGGTCAACACGCACAGCGGCCATCGCGCCATGGAACGCCATCAGCTCCTCGACCTCCACGTGATATGTGGTTGGGCTTGCGCGGTGATGCTCTGGAGGTAGGGACGAGGGGATTTGGAGGCATGAGGATGTTTCGCAGGCGCCATTTAAGCAATCAGGCCGGGGCCATGATAGAGATCGGTGGGTTACCTGACTGGATCCGAGTTGAACGTAGATGTGGTTGAAGCTATGGTTGCGGTGGTGGCGGTTTGAGCTACCAGTAGGGGGAGGCGCGGGGGGCGTGGGGGGGAGGGAGGGGGAGGTGGGGGGAGATACTGAGGAAATTTGATGGGTGGGGATGTGGTTGGAGGAATAAATTCTGAAATCACGCGCCTAATGAAAATTTCGCTGTGAAACTTGAAACTTGGGTGGGGGAAACACACAACACAAACGAAGTGCGTAAAATACTCGTGTGCGAGAAAATAGAAAATTGGCAGTTCCCGTCTTCAAAAAAATGTACACGTGTAGTCGATTTTTTCCGGTCAAGCAAAAAACGCACACGAGTACGACATAGAAACCGTGTGTTTTGTTATCTTCTAATGATTAATACAAAAAGCGCACACGGTCACACATGCTAATCAACGCTCAAATCCCTCAAAGGATGCTCATTGTACGTTAATACTACAAACTTAAAGTACTACTAGTAATTTGCTCTAATACTACAAACTTAGACTACTTCTCACATGCTGCCATCGGGGCATGCTGGCCAGACGACGGCGTTCTCCTTCCTGGCCTTGTACGCGGAAGCCAACCGTGCTTCGATATCTGCCAAGCTCTCGTCATCACGGCGTGCGGCCTCTTCTTTCTTGCAGCGGCAGGACTCTCTTTTCTTGACTGCTTTCTGCCTTTTCCGATCCTCCTGTGCGGCTTTGGCCACCTCTAGATCCACCGTCCATTCGGCCATGGCAGCCTCAAAGTCCGCCCACATAACTGTGTGGCCGCCGGCGGCGATGAACTCAGCGCGGTGAGATGCCATCGCTTCCTTACCATGTGTGCGGCCACGGGCGGCGCGGAACGTGGCGCAGTGGGATGCCATTGCTTACTTACCGGTTACTGTGCACCGTGGTGCCATGAACGACGCTTGGAGAGAGCTCTAGGATGGAGGGCCGGGCAACCATACAATGCAATGGTTTTTAAGAGCTCAACGACAAACGACAAAGCAAATTTGCCTTCTCTTACAATTTTGCTCATTCATTATCGCACACGGTTCATCTCGGTCGCTTCCGGAAACAGTGTGCGCTGAGGCTATTGCATGTTGTGCGTTATGATTGGCCAGAACCCCAGCCATGCGAATCGCGCGTGTGCACCGTAGGATGCGCCGCGATCGAACGGCAATCCACGTCCCTCACATCACATCCGTGCAGCTGTAGCTGGATTGGATTCTATATGCGCCAAATGCCTAGAAAATGCACATAAGCCCTTAAGTATGGTAAATGAGCCTGAAAAAATGCCAAATTTGAACATGGTGATTTGCAAGGTGTATGTTCTTCGTAGAAAAAAGACTCTAGGGCAAAAAACAAAGAAAATTTGGATTCCCCTTCAATCTTGGTGATTTCCCTCTCGAAAGCATGGAACTTCCCCGGTGATGGTTCGATTATTTGAAGGGCGTGCATGATGACATAAGACAAACCTTCTCAAATTTTCACCAGGGCATGGTGAGGGCATACTATGGCACCATGCCAGGCGTCATGTTTTTGAATCATTTATTTCATTTTTTCTATAGTTGAAAACCCAATAAACAAACGTTTGTGGTTGACTATTGCCACACATTTCATCGAAATATCTGTCCATTCCTTGGAAAAGGCATGAGAATTTACTAAATGGCACGAGCATCATTTTCCAAACCGTTCTTGTTCACCCTCTCATGCACCGATTGTTTGAACTTGAATTATGTGCATTAATGCCTACAAAATGCACATAATCCCCTAAATATGGTAAATGAGCCCGGAAAAGTGACAAATTTGAACGTGGTGATTTGCAGGATGTATGTACATCTTAGAAAAAAAATTCATGGACAAACGACAAAGGAAATTTGGACCCCTCTTCAATCTTGGTGATTTCCCTCTCGAAACCATGAAACTTCCTCGGTTATGGTTCGATTTATGAAAGGCGTGCATGATGACATAAGGAGAACATTCTCAAATTTTTACGAGGGCATGGTGAGGCCATACCATGGCACCACGCCGGGCATCATGTTTTTCAAGCATTTATTTCATTTTTTGTATACCCAGTAAACGACATGTTTATGGTTGACTATATATTGCCACACATTTCCTCGAAATATCTGTCCATTCCTTGTAAAAGGCATGAGAATTTACTAAATGGCAGGAGGATGGTTTTGCAGACCGTTCTTGTGCACCTTTTCATGCACCGATTGTTAAAATTTGAATTATGTGCATTAATGGCTAGAGAATGCAAATAATCCCCTAAATATGGTAAATGAACACGGGAAAGTGTCAAATTTGAACATGGTGATTTGCAGGGTGTATGTTTATCATAGAAAAAAACTCATGGATAAGGGACAATGGAAATTTGGATCCGCCTTCAATCTTGGTGATTTCCCCCTCGAAGCCATGGAATTTCCTCGGTGATGGTTCGATTTATGAAAGGCATGCATGACGATATAAGGAAAACATTCTCAAATTTTTTATCAGGGCACGGTGAGGCCAAACCATGGCACCACGCCAGGCGTCATGTTTTCCAAGCATGTATTTCATTTTTGTATACATTAATTCTGGGTTTGTTTGGCCTTTTTTATACATTATTTGAATTTCTGGGCATTTAATGTGCATAACTCAAATTTGAACTACAAGTACATGTTCCACTGCATCAAAGTTGGTTGAAAAATCACATGTGTGTCCTTGGGTGAATTTCTAGGTCCCATGCAAGAAATGGGAATGAAATTCAAACATCTGGGCATCGTGGCTCGGCCAGAAAGATTGAGAAACTTGGTTTTTTAATTCATGTAAATCCAAAGCACGCGTGAAAATCATGAAACTTGGCATGGTGGTATGACATGGCACCAACATGTTGCGGTAATTTTTTTGGCTGAATTAGGACAAGCTTTGGTATAAGCTCCTTGCAAACTGGAGCTTCTCTCAAGAAGGCTCGTGGTTCCGAGAGGGAACGTGTCACCTCCGTGTGTGAAACGACATACGTACGCGTACTGCCTTCTCCCGCCTTAATTTGTTTACACATGTAGAGTAGACCAAATAGAAGTATTGTGCTAAAATTTGGTATTATTCCGGTTTCGTTTGGCCGTTTTTGTACATTAACTGAATTTTCGGGCATTTGATGTGCATAATTCAAATTTGAACTAGAAGCACATGCTCCAGTGCACCAAAGTTGGTTGAAAAATCACATGTGTGTCCTTGGGTGAATTTCTAGGTCCCATGCAAGAAATGAGAATGAAATTCAAACATCTGGGCGTCGTGGCTTGGCCGAAAAGATTGAGAAACTCCATTTTTTAATTCCTGTAAATCCAAAAAACGCCTGAAAATCATGAAACTTGGCATGGTGTCATGACATTGGCACCAACATGCTATGGTAATTTTTCTGTCCGATTTGTGAAGGCGCACACATTAAAAATCAACAAAGTCATTTTGGAACAAGTGTTGTCAGGTTACAAATCGGAAACACAACTATTATTGAAACCGTGGGCGTTCTACTTACCAATTACGTGCCGCCACGCGTCCCTTTTTTATTGGCTAGGAGGTGCCATGCGGGGTAGCTATTTGAGTATGGGAGGCGTGCGATCAGACCCCTGCGCGTGCTCATCGGGAGGAGAGCCCTTTGACCTCTATCCGCCACGCACCTCCCTCCCAACGTCTCCATTAATGGCGCCCGAGCCCCTGTTCATGGCGTGGCTATGTCTCATTGGACTGAGATTTAAGAGAGAAAAGTGAAAATCTGAAAAGATAGTTTTGCAGGATCTTACATCAAGATCCGACGGACCTATATAGCATTGACTGTGACTTATAGCAAGCATGATGAATATAAGGACGATGACAGTGGATAATAATTGTCTTACATATCTAGGAAGATAACTAAAAAAGCCACATGCGGCTACGCCCGAAATACACAAGGGCAAAAGAAGAAGGAAGACGCATACAACGATCTGGCTCACTGATCTCTACTTTCTTAATGCGCTACAGGTCGCGGAGACTGGTTCTTGCCGCGAGCGGTGATACGTCTCCAACGTATCTATAATTTATGAAGCATTCATGCTATTATATTATCTGTTTTGGATGTTTATGGGCTTTACTATACACTTTTATATCATTTTTGGGACTAACCTACTAACCGGAGGCCCAGCCCAAATTGTTGTTTTCTTGCCTATTTCAGTGTTTCGAAGAAAAGGAATATCAAACGGAGTCCAAACGGAATGAAACCTTCGAGAGAGTTATTTTTGGAATGGAAGCAATCAAGGAGACTTGGAGTGCACGTAAGGGAAGCGACAAGGAAGCCACGAGGCAGGGAGGCGCGCCCCCACCCTCGTGGGTACCTCGTGGCTCCCCTGACCGACTTCTTTCACCTATATATCTCCATATACCCTAAAAACATCGAGGAGCACAATAGATCAGGATTTCCGCCGCCGCAAGCCTCTGTAGCCACCAAAAACCTCTCTGGAGCCCGTTCCGGCACCCTGCTGGAGGGGGATCCCTCACTGGTGGCCATCTTCATCATCCCGGCGCTCTCCATGACGAGGAGGGAGTAGTTCACCCTCGGGGCTGAGGGTATGTACCAGTAGCTATGTGTTTGATCTCTCTCTCTCTCTCTCTCGCGTTCTTGAGGTGATATGATCTTGATGTATCGCGAGCTTTGCTATTATAGTTGGATCTTATGATGTTTCTCCCCCTCTACTATCTTGTGATGAATTGAGTTTTCCCCTTGAAGTTGTCTTGTCGGATTGAGTCTTTAAGGATTTGAGAAGACTTGATGTATGTCTTGCCGTGCTTATCTGTGGTGACAATGGGATATTCATGTGATCTACTTGATGTATGTTTTGGTGATCAACTTGCAGGTTCAATGAACTTATGCATAGGGGTTGGCACACGTTTTCGTCTTGACTCTCCAATAGAAACTTTGGGGCACTCTTTGAAGTAATTTGTGTTGGTTTGAATAGATGAATCTGAGATTGTGTGATGCATATCGTATAATCATACCAACGGATACTTGAGGTGACATTGGAGTATCTAGGTGATATTAGGGTTTTGGTTGATTTGTGTCTTAAGGTGTTACTCTAGTACGAACTCTATGATAGATCGAACGGAAAGAATAGCTTCATGTTATTTTACTACGGACTGTTGAATAGATCGATCAGAAAGGATAACTTTGAGGTGGTTTCGTACCCTACAATAATATTCGTTTGTTCTCCGCTATTATTGACTTTGGAGTGACTCTTTGTTGCATGTTGAGGGATAGTTATATGATCTAGTTATGTTATTATTGTTGAGAGAATTTGCACTAGTGAAAGTATGAACCCTAGGCCTTGTTTCCTAGCATTGCAATACTGTTTGTGCTCACTTTTACCACTTTCTAACTTGCTGTTTTTATATTTTCAGATTACAAAAACCTATATCTACCATCCATATTACACTTGTATCACCATCTCTTTGCCGAACTAGTGCACCTATACAATTTACCATTGTATTGGGTGTGTTGGGGACACAAGAGACTCTTTGTTATTTGGTTGTAGGGTTGTTTGAGAGAGACCATCTTCATCCTACGCCTCCCACGGATTGATAAACCTTAGGTCATCCACTTGAGGGAAATTTGCTACTGTCCTACAAACCTCTGCACTTGGATGCCCAATAACGTCTACAAGAAAAAGGTTGTGTAGTAGACATCAAGCTCTTTTCTGGTGCCATTGCCGGGGAGGTGAGTACTTGAAGGTATATCTTTAGATCTTGCAACCGAATCTTTTAGTTTCTTGTTTTATCACTAGTTTAGTCTATAAAAGAAAACTACAAAAAATGGAATTGAGTTTATCTCATATGCTTCATCTTCTTAATATCTTTCGTGAGAATGATGGAAAGGAAAAATGAGCTCAAATGCTAGAAGAAGAAGTCTATAAAATGTTTGGCACTAAATCTTTGAATGATGAGCATCATTGCAATGTTGTTAGTATGAACTCTTTGAATATCCATAGTCCTAATGATGATTGCACTAGTTTTGATGAAAATGTCTCCTATAAGCATGTCAATTTTTGTGGAGTGCATTGGGTTTGCAAGTACACACCAAATAGGGAAGATAGATATTGCAAGAGGCATAAGCACTTAGAAACTAAATGGTTGCAAAAAGGCTAGATGTGAGTGCTGAAAATTTAAAATTCCTTTGCCGTACTTGTGAACTTTGCAATGAATGTGGCCATTTACATCTCCGATGCAAGTTGTTTCATGATCGAACCGTGTCCAAGAATTGTGATGATTTGATTTCCCTTGCACATCATAATGAACTTAGTTTGCTTTTGGGCTATGAAGAAATGAAACGTTTAATTAAGAATCTTCCAGAATTTGCTGATAAGAAATTCCTTGATATTGATCTAGAGGAGATTTATATGTATTGTGCGGTGAATTGCGTTGAAAATCCTTATATTGCCAATTACATAAAGAAAAGAAAGCAAATAGAAGATTAAGAGAATACTAATGAAAGGGAAGAAACTTCCCAATATCCTCCTATTATTTCTTATGATGAATCAGGTAACGAGGAGGAGCTTTCTATTCAACCAATCTCATCAATAAGGAGCTCAAAAAAGAGGGATAAACCCACACATGATGTGAAGAAGAAAAAGAAAAGATGGAGAAGCAAAGGTAAAAAGGTATCCCTCCCAAATGATGTTTCACCTACTACTCATTGTGATGATGATAATTGCTATACTATTGGTGCTATCCATACTATTAATGACGAGAGTGATTATGCTCATGATATGAAAAGGCCCAAGCTTGGGGAAGCTATGTTTGATGAGGATGACATATTTGAGAATATATTTTCTGCAATTAATGTTTGTCCCAAGCTTGGGGATGCTATGTTTAAGTAAGATGATATTTTTAGCCTCCCAAGTTTTGATTTGCAAAGTTGTTATGATGATAGCATGCCTCCTGCTTATGATGATTATATTGATGAAAGTGGGTTTGGAAGAGTGTCTACTTTAGGAAGTAATGATCCCACTATTTTGGAGGATGTTGAATCTTATTGTGATGAATATGAAAGTGGATTTGGACAGGTCATGACTTTATTTAGTGATGATTCCACTATCTTGGAAGAGGTTTCAATCGATTATGATGAGAACAAAGTTGCTACTTATGATGATTATTGTGATGAAACTTATGCTATAAAAAGTAGTGATGATTATAATTATAAAACTTGTCATGATTATGATTACCCTTTTTCTGAACATTACTCTTTTAATGTGGAAACAATTTATAGTATTCAAGTCTCTTATGATACTCCCACTATTCTGAATGAGAAGAAATTCACTTATGTGGAGAGTAGTAAAATTTCTATGCAAGTAGATCATGAAAAGAATGCTTTATGTGCTGGTTATATTGTTGAATTCATTCATGATTCTACTGAAAATTATTACGAGGGAGTAACATATGCTTGTAAGAATTGCAATAGTATCAAGTTTCCTCTCTATGTGTTGAAAATCTTGAAGCTATGCTTGTTTTACCTTCCAATGCTAGTTGATTCTTGTTCCCTTAAGTTGTTTTCTCACAAAATCCCTATGCTTAGGAAGTGGGTTAGACTTAAATGTGCTAGTCATATGCTTCATGATGCTCCCATTATGTTTCAATTCTTATCTTTTATGTGAGCATCATTGTCATCATCATGCCTAGCTAAAAGGCATTAAAGAAAAGTGCTTGTTGGGAGACAACCCAATATTTACCTTGACTGTTTTTGTGCGCTCACATGATTATGCTACTGTATTAATCATGTTTTATAGCTTTTGTTTCAATAAAGTGCCAAGTAATACCTTTAGGATAGCTTACGGTGATAGTTGTGTTGATCCTGCTGAAAATCAGAAACTTTTGCACCCAGTAAATTTGTTTTGATAATTCATATAAATGTGATTCTGATCTGATTCTTTTGCCTCTGGATTGGTACACAAATTTCTCAGGTTTTCCTAATTTTGGTAGGATTTTTGGTGTTCCAGAAGTATACGTTTGATACAGATTACTACATACTATTCTGTTTTTGACAGATTCTGTTTTCTATGTGTTGTTTGCTTATTTTGATGAATCTATGAGTAGTATCGGAGGGTATGAACCATATATAAGTTGGAATACAGTAGATATTACACCAATATGAATTTATAATGAGTTCACAATAGTACCAAAAGTGGTGATTTATTTTCTTATACTAATGGAGCTTACGAGTTTTCTGTTGAGTTTTGTGTTGTGAAGTTTTCAAGTTTTGGGTAAAGATTCGATGGGCTATGGAATAAGGAGTGGCAAAAGCCTAAGCTTGGGGATGCCCAAGGCACCTGTCGGTGTCAAAACCGGCGGATCTCGGGTAGGGGGTCCCGAACTGTGCGTCTAAGGCTAATGGTAACATGAGGCGGGGGACACGATGTTTACCCAAGTTCAGGCCCTCTTGATGGAGATAATACCCTACTTCCTACTTGATTGATCTTGATGATATGAGTATTACAAGAGTTGATCTACCACGAGATCGTAGAGGCTAAACCCTAGAAGCTAGCCTATGATTATGATTGTTGTTGTCCTACGGACTAAACTCTCGGGTTTATATAGACACGGAGGAGGTTAGGGTTACACAGAGTCGGTTACAGAGAAGGAGATCTACATATCCGAATTGCCAAGCTTGCCTTCCATGCAAAGGAGAGTCCCACCCGGACACAAGACGAAGTCTTCAATCTTGTATCTTCATAGTCCAACAGTCTGGCCAAAGTACATAGTCCGGCTGTCCGAGGACCCCCTAATCCAGGACTCCCTGAGTAGCCCCTGAACCAGGCTTCAATGACGATGAGTCCGGTGCGCTGATTGTCTTCGGCATTGCAAGGCGGTTCCTTCTCCGAATACTCCCTAGAAGATTTCGAACACAAGGATCGTGTCCGGCTCTACAAAACAAATTCCACATACCACCGTAGAGAGCACAATATTCCACAAATCTAATCTGCTGACAACTTTTCATAGCGTGACATCACACCATGGCCCGGTCATTATTCAAACCGTTTTTCTCAACCAGCTACTACACGTATTGCGAGGTGGTTTCCTTGGCACATCTTGTCGAAGCAGAGATCATGTCTCCTTATCGTGGGATTCTCATCAATACGGGCGTGGGTAACCCAACCGCGCCATCAATCGCGGCGCTTGGGGAATAAGCGATTTTACGGGGCAAGTGGGGAGGCACACAGTTTCTACCGCCTTTATAAATGGATAAGGATTCCTCTTTTTCACCCACGCCTTCTTCTTCCCCAGCCTATCCATTCTCGCACGCTCGAGCTCCAGCGCCCAAGTTCTCACCTTCTCCGCAAAGACACTCCAAACATGTCCAGAGCGGGAGGCAAGTGGATGGTCTCCTTTGTTACGGAGGAGGACATTACGAAGCTCCGGGAAGCCGGATACCTGACGACAGATATCATGCACCGGCTCCCAGACACAGGGCAGATCGTTCCTACTCCGGAACCCCACGAGAGGGTTGTGTTCCTCGCCCACTTCGTCAGCGGACTGGGATTCCCCCTCCACCCATTTGTCCGCGGGCTCATTTTCTACTACGGGCTGGACTTCCACGATCTGGCCCTCAATTTCATCCTCAACATCTCGGCATTTATCGTCGTGTGCGAGGCCTTCCTCCGCATCAAGCCCCACTTCGGCCTATGGCAGAAGACCTTCAACGTGAAGCCGAAGATAGTGGTCGGCCAGCAAGCGTTGTGCGGAGGCACCATGGTGGGCAAGATGCCCAACGTCATTTGGCTCGAAGGCTCCTATGTGGAGACCGTGAAGGGGTGGCAATCGGGGTGGTTCTACATCACCGAGCCGCGCGACGCCAACTCGGCGGCCCCCCGAATTCTGATCCGGCATCCCCATGCAGCTCACCTCCTGGAAAAAGAAGGGGTTAGCCTGGGGTTCGCCAGCGGAGCTGACCGGACTCTAGAACCGTGTCAAAAATATGATAAGCAAGAAGATCAAGCTTGTCAACATGGTCTAGGTCATGCTCTTCTGCCGGATCCTCCCGTGTCAAAGACGGGCATTCAATATGTGGGAGTTCGATTCGGCCAAACACCAGACGCTGCGAGAGCTCTTCGACACGATGCACAAAGACGTCTGGAAGGTGATGTTCAAGGCCGTCGAAGTACCTCCTCCCACTACCGAGGATCGTGGACTCAGCGCAAAGCGCCCCGCCAATCCGGTAAGCTCTCTATTTTTCACAAGATGTGCCTTTCCCAGTATATTCGTGGGAGGAATCTAAGCCTCCATGCCAATTTTAACAGGACTGGGTAGCGACAGCGGAGCGGATCGACTGTCCAGCTCCACTACCTGAAGATCCAACAACAGCTCTCTTGACGGAGATGCTGTTTACGACGCCTTACGAGATGCCAGAGAAGAAGGCCAATAAGAAGGCCACGGGGACCAGGAAAGGTCTCCGGCGCAAGGTGATGTTGGACTCATCATCTGAAGACACCGAATCACAATCCTCCAACGAAAACAAGGAGGAGGAAGAGGAAAACCCTCCCCCCCCCAAATCGAGGGGGAGAAGAAAAGGAAGTCCACCCCGTCTTGGGAGGCCGAAGGGTCCAAGAAGGGAAGGACCCTCCCTATGGACCACTCCACAACAGCTGCCTACAGCGACGAGGAGTGGCTGCCCAGGGACAAGCCCCTTGCGAAGTCGTAAGTATCCGGATACCATAATACTTCCGGCATGTTTTGCTTTATTGCTTCTTATCATGTTGAATATGATCGCGCAGTCCGTCCAAAGCCCGCATCGACTTATCCTCCTCAGATGGGTCTTTGAGCGCATCGGCGATGAACGGCGATTCGCTCCCGAAGGCCACCACCCCCCGGCCCACGGACGACACCGAGGTGTTGTCTTAGAGGATACCAGGCCAGGGGGAGAGAGTTCTGGAGGCGCCCCAAGGCGAAATCCCCGATGACGGGCACATGGGGGAAAGACCCCCATGGATTCTGATGAGGGGGGCTGAAGCAAGTTTGGCCCCTAGCCGGATACTGCGTCGGAACCTCCAGTGGTTCCGGATTCAGGCAGGCAGCCCCTCGCTAAGGGGGGCGAGCCACCTGTGCCGATGACCTCTGTCCATCCAGAGGCATTGGACAACTTGCTGGAAGCGCTTCAGGGTGCTTCCATTGATGAAGAACACCGTACTCTTATGAGTATGATGATTGAGAAGGTTCGGTCCACCAAAAGTGGATTGACCGAAGCCTGTGCCAACCTCCTAACAGGCTTTGAGGTAAGTAATTAAATTATGAGAAAATATCACAGTATAGACAGTAGCCCCTGATGCTCTGTTTGGTGTTCAGAAAGAAAGGCCGAACAGAGGATCAAATAACATCCACATGAGTCTAATCATATTATGTCTATGTGAATAAGGAGGCGTCGCTGCTGGCCGCTGCCGCCTGCACTGCGGAGGTCTCCGGAATGAAGCGGGACCTGGGGTGGGCCGAGGAAGAGCTCGGCCTCATGAAGAGGCAGCTCGAGGAGAACAAAGGTAAGCGATACCCCGTCCATGTGTCATATAAAGGAAAAATCGTTGATGCTAATAGAAGCATCATGAATTTTAATAGGGGTCATGACCGAAGTGGTGGCCCTTAAGAAGGCATTGTCCGAGGCCGAAGACAAAGTGGCCAAGGAGCGCACCGAGCACGAGAAACAGGAGGCTCGAGTTGATGAGGTCCAACAAGAGCTCCAGGACTTCGTCAAAAAATTCGAGTCCTTGGAGCGTGACTCCAAGACGCAAGAGTCCAAACTTGTGAAGGCCCTCCAGAGCATGCAAGACGCCAAGGCCGAAGCCCAAAAGGCCCTCCAGGAGATTCAGGCGGCCAAGAAGATAGCGGCGGGTAAGGCATTCTTTATGCAAAGCAAGCATGTGAAGGATACTTTCATTTTACTTACCTAAATTTGGAGCTCTCCAGGGGCGTTCACAGATTTGCCGCGCAGCATATCGGATGCCGCGGAGTTCTACCGTGCCGAAGAAGGGAGCTCGACGAAGAAGTTGTTCTGGTCTCAATATACTGGGACCGAACATCCGATGCCCTTGAGCTACCAGCTGAAGCAACTGGTCGAACTGCACAAGGCGGCCGAACTGGCCATGAAGGACCTCATAGTCCGGCTATGGCATGGCGATCCCCTGCCCAGGAGCTACTTCGACCTTGTAAAGCAGATGGTAAATGCCTGTTCGCGGCTTGAAGTCATTAAGCGGTCTGTGTGTATTGAAGGTGCACGCAGGGCCTTCACTCGCGCGAAAGTGCACCGGGAGAAGATGGATGCCGAGAAGCTGGTAACAGAGGGGCCGCCGGAGGGCAAGGAGCATCGCCACCCCGAAAAGTATTATGACGGTGTCCTGAAGGGTGCCCGCCTTGTGGCGGATGAATGTGCGAAGGATGTAATATTTGAATGAATGTACTCATGTCATCCTGTAATATTAAAACGAGTTCATGTGCACTATATAACGCTTGTTGATTTAAAATATTACCTTCTGTGCGGCCGTTTATAAAATCTGAGATTTGGCCAGTCGTCGGCTTCTGCCCCCATGTAACTAGTACTGGGGTGTTCGGGATAAATATAAACACTCTTTATCCAAATTTTTGGTCCTTTTAAGGAGGTGTTTAGCGCAGCGAAGAAGGCAATCAGACTATACAACTTTATCACTCTCACTTGGCCATAGAAGTCTACAATTTTAAATTTTGGCGAAGCCCCTAATGTTCGGAAGGCCGAACTTGGGGCGCTATATACGCCTAAATCGGACAAGGCCGATTCCTCGCCCGAAGCGGAAAAAATCTTTAAGGATTTGAGACCTCTCGAACAACGACCAGCTCTCGCCTCATCATGACAGACAGTTTTCGGCTTTCTCTACTGAGGTGCTCGTCCGGAAGAACCGGGACACAATCGCAGTAGTTCTCCCTATGCTACCTTAGCTGATATAGCGGAACGCAAGGTACTAAAATATGGGAGCCGGGCAAACCCAACTATTGACCCAAGACATGATTCGGAGCTGATGCATATAATGCTATAAGTTCGGGGTGCCGCACTGTCGAAAGTGTTCGGACTTTTCTTGCCTTGTTATAGGGTACACTAAAGCCCCTGGCGAGCTGGACGTACCAAAATGTACGGGTGCAATTTGGAATAAATAAACAGTGAAGGAAAAGGATAAAGAAATGTAATAGCAAGCTGACGCTGTACATTATTTTCCATTGTTATTTGAATAATATGTCAAGGCGTATGTGTACAAGTAGTACAATAAGCGGAACATGATTGTTTGACACGTCCTGACCAAGAGCGAGCTGCGTACGGGTATGTAAAACAGGTATAGCGATCGTTATCAGAGACCACCTGGGGATTCCCTTGTACGCCAAAGCTTCTTGTCTCCTTGGTGGGTCCGTCCCGCCATGGGTCCGATAGTCGGGCCATCGAAAGACCCTCCCGAAGATAGGGACCTGAAAAGAAAAGCATGTAAAGATACACGAATCCTGGGGCGGTTGAGCCGCATTGCGGACCATGTCATAGCTGTGCCTCTGCCTATGCCCATGGTCTTTTGAGTGAGTAATTATGTACGCGCGGCACAAATTTCGCCGCTTGACTGGGACTAGGGCAGGCCGAGTTGCTAGGCGAGCTCTGAATGTGCCGGACGATCCTGTTGCAGGGTACTCCGGACTCGCTTGACGGTGTCCGGGGGCTTTATCGCCGAATTGGTGGTCTGCATGAGAAGGCTGCTTTGTACCTCTGCTACGAGGGCCGCAGTGTGATCCTTCGTACGGGCCGAGTGCTCTGTGTTTCCATTAACTGTTATAACCCCGCGAGGTCTTGGCATTTTGAGCTTGAGGTATGCATAATGCGGTACCGCATTGAATCTGGCAAATGCGGCTTGTCCGAGCAGTGCGTGATAGCCACTGCGGAAGGGGACAATATTGAAGATTAATTCCTCGCTTCGGAAGTTGTCTGGAGATCCGAAGACCACTTCCAGTGTGACTAAGCCCGTGCAACAGGCCTCTACACCTGGTATGACACCTTTAAAGGTGGTTTTTGTGGGTTTGATCCTTGAGGGGTCGATGCCCATTTTGCGCACTATATCCTGATAGAGCAGGTTCAGGCTGCTGCCACCGTCCATAAGGACTCGTGTGAGGTGGAATCCGTCAATGATGGGGTCGAGGACCAATGCGGCCGAACCACCATGACGGATACTGGTAGGATGGTCCATGCGATCGAAAGTGATCGGACAAGAGGACCATGGGTTGAACTTTGGGGCGACTGGCTCCATCGCATAGACGTCCCTTAGTGCATGCTTCCGTCCCCGCTTGGGAATATGGGTTGCGTATATCATATTCACCATTTTCACATGGGGAGGAAATTTCTTCTGTCCTCCTGTGTTCGGCGGCCGGGGCTCCTCGTTGTCATCGCTATGCAGCCCCTTTTCCTTGTTTTTGGCATTCAACTTGCCGGCCTGTTTGAACACCCAACATTCTTTATTGGTGTGGTTGGCTAGTTTATCGGGGGTGCTGTGAATTTGACACGAGCGATCGAGTATGCGGTCCAGACTGGACGAGCCCGGATTGTTTTGAATGGCTTTTTCTACTGACCGGACTTAGAGCCACTGAATCTGGCATTGACTGTCGTGTCTTCGGTGTTGTCACCATTGTTGTGATGCTTGTGTCTATTGCATCATGGCTTGCCGTTGCTGTCTCTGGCATCTGAATTGCCAGAGTTTCTTGATGTGTTGTTGCTACGAGCCAGCCAGCTGTCCTCACTGCACAAAAGCGGGTCATGAATGTCGTGAGGGCTGCCATGGACTTCGGCTTCTCTTGGCCGAGGTGTCGGGCGAGCCATTCGTCGTGGATGTTATTTTTAAAGGCCGCTAAGGCTTCGGCATCCGGACAGTTGACAATTTGGTTATTTTTAGTTAGGAACCGAGTCCAGAATTTCCTGGCTGACTCTCCGGCTGTTTGGTTATGTGACTTAAGTCATCAACATCCGGTGGTCACACATAAGTGCCCTGGAAGTTGTCAAGGAATGCATCTTCCATGTTCTCCCAACTGCCAATGGAGTTTGCCGGCAGGCTATTCAGCCAATGTCGAGCCGGTCCTTTGAGTTTTAGTGGGAGGTTCTTGACGGCATGTAGATCATCACCGCGGGCCATGTGAATGTGGAGAAGGAAATCTTCAATCCATACCGCAGGGTCTGTTGTACCATCATATGATTCAACGTTCACGGGTTTGAACCCTTCTAGGAATTCATGATCCATTACTTCAGCGATGAAGCATAGGGGGTGTGCGGCGCCGCTATGCCGGGCTACATCACGACGCAGTTCAAATGAGTCTGGTCTGTTGTATTTGGCCCGACCGGATTTGCTTTTAGTATATCCGGCGTAACGGTCATTGTCATGCATTGTGGCACGTCCCCGTCATCCGTAGATCGATCTTGACTGTCCTGGTTTGTTTTCCAATGCATCTCGCAAGTCCTTCGTGTAGCCCCGGGCCTTAGTGTTATTGTTTGTTTGGCGACGGGGTGCGGGCTGGAGTTCGGGATGATACGCCGCTTTGTCCTGGCCACGAGGTGGCCAGTCAGCCACATCGTGCGCTAGTAGTGTGGGCTTTAATGCCTTCTCCTTGAGTTGAGGTAGCAACCTGCGCTTTGGGTAACTTTTGGTAGGGCGCTCGAGTCCGTATTCCTCGGCTGCCAGGACCTTAGTCCATCTATCAGTTAGCAGATCTTGATCAGCTTGAAGCTGCTGCTATTTTTTCTTCAGGCTTTTTGCAGTGGCTATAAGCCGGCGCTTGAAGCGCCCCTGCTCGACGGGGTCCTCAGGCACGATGAATTCTTCGTCACCGAGGCTCGCTTCATCTTCGGGGAGGGGCATGTAATTGTCATCCTCTGATTCTCCATCCATTGCCTGTTTCTTAGGGCTAGCTTGCCCGTCCTCCCGCTCGGCCTGCTCGAAGCTTGGCTGGGCGGGATTGTTTTTGTCTTCGGCACCATCCGGATTGCTATCGTCTCTTGTGCCGGTATCGCTATTTTTGCTATGGCGGGGCTTAGAGCGGCGCCTATGACGCCGGTGCCTAGATTGCTTCTCCAAGGGATTATCCTCCGTTGCCTCATCGCCATTGCTTTCTTTGGGG
>NC_041393.1:438424550-438468206 GCF_002162155.2 Triticum dicoccoides | reverse complement strand
GTGGCTGTCCAGCGCCCTGTGGGCGGTGATTCCTGTTGTTCTCCTGCATCGTCGTCCATACTGTTGATGTCTTCGGAGTCGAAGTCAAGCACGTCGGTTAAGTCATCGACAATGGCTATTAAGTGGGTGGTAGGTGGGGAACGAATTTCTTCGTCGTCCGCTTCCCACTCAAGCCGGACATAGTTCGGCCAGGAGTCTCCTGATAGAGAGAGAGACCTTAATGAATTTAGCACGTCGCCCAAGGGTGAGTGCTGAAAGATATCCGCGGAGGTGAACTCCATGATCAGTGCCCAATCAGATTCGATAGGCACGGACGCACGCGGTTCGGAGCCTGTGGCCGGAGACGAGTCCGAGGGTCTGATGACACCGGCCTCATAAGAGGTGAAGTCAGCGTTCGGCCCTATCACCGCTGAGGGTGTGGCCTCCATGGCGGGGTCCATCCTCCCATCCTTGGATGGCACGATCTGCTCCGGATTGAGGGTCGGGACAGCCACAGGCGTGATCTTCCAAACACTGTCTGATGGCAGATCTAAGTCATGCTCGTCGTGACTGTTCGGCGCACCTGTCATGGGCTCGAATCCATCGAAGATCAAGTCTTCGCGGATGTCGTCAGTATAGTTCAAGGTTCCAAACCTGACCTGATGTCCAGGGGTGTAGCTATCGATCTGCTCCAAATGGCCAAGTGAGTTGGCCCGCAGTACGAAGCCGCCGAATACAAAGATCTGTCCGGGGAGGAAAACCTCACCTTGGACCGCATCGTTGAAGATGATTGAAGGAGCCATCAAGCCTTATCGTGACGACACAGTGGAACTCTCAATGAAAGCACCAATGTCGGTGTCAAAACCGGCGGATCTCGGGTAGGGGGACCCGAACAGTGCGTCTAAGGCTAATGGTAACAAGAGGTGGGGGACACGATGTTTACCCAGGTTCGGGCCCTCTCGATGGAGGTAATACCCTACTTCCTGCTTGATTGATCTTGATGATATGAGTATTACAAGAGTTGATCTACCACGAGATCGTAGAGGCTAAGCCCTAGAAGCTAGCCTATCATTATGATTGTTGTTGTCCTACGGACTAAACCCTCCAGTTTATATAGACACCGGAGGGGGCTAGGGTTACACAGAGTCGGTTATAGAGAAGGAGATCTACATATCCGAATTGCCAAGCTTGCCTTCCACGCAACGGAGAGTCCCACCCGGACACGGGACGAAGTCTTCAATCTTGTATCTTCATAGTCCAACAGTCCGGCCAAAGTACATAGTCCGGCTATCCGAGGACCCCCTAATCCAGGACTCCCTCAGCACCCCAAGGTAATATTCAAGGACAAACAAGAGCCTAAGCTTGGGGATGCCCCAGATGGCATCCCCTCTTTCGTCTTCGTCCATCGGTAACTTTACTTGGAGCTATATTTTTATTCACCACATGATATGTGTTTTGCTTGGAGTGTCATGTCATTTTATTTTGTTTTACTTGTTGTTTGAATAAAATACCAAGATATGAAATTCTTAAATGAGAGACAGTCTTCACTTGAGCTACATAATTATTTAACTACTCATTGATCTTCACTTATATCTTTTTGGAGTAGTTTGTCATTTACTCGTGTGCTTCACTTATATCCTTTGAGTAAATGGTTGAATGATTTGGATGCCATAAACCTGAAATTATACATGTTTCATATGCTTATCCCATGGGGAATAATAACTTCACTTATAAGAAGTAGAGGTGTTAAATTTATTGGTCATTTGAACAATTCATGAAAGAATATTGAAGGAAGAGAGGTTTGACATATACATATACTATCTTGGACATCTTCTATGATTGTGAGCCCCATTAATTATTTTCAAACCTAAGCTAATTAGTTGAAGTTGGACAAGGAAGACAACATAATGAGTTATGCTTGGGTATATTTGTATAGAAGTTATATTGTTATAGATCCTCCAACATGTGGTGCTTGCTTTTTAGAATCCTTTGCTAGCCAAAATACCTGTACTAAGCAGGAATACTGCTTGTGCATCCAAATTCCTTGAACCAAGTTTCTTCCATGAGTGTCCACCATACCTACCTATATGCGGTATTTACCTGCCATTCCAAGTAAATTTTCATGTGCCAAACTCTAAACCTTCAAATAATAATCTGTTTTGTATGCCCGAATTGCTCATGTAGTGACTAGGGGCTGTCAGTATCTTCCATGCTAGGTGGGTTATTCTCACGATGAGTGGACTTCGCTCATCATTCATGAGAAAAATGGCTGGTAACTGGGATGCCAAGTCCCATGATCAAAAGATCAAAATAAAATCAAAATAATTGCAAAGAAAACTCCCCAGGATTTTGTTAATTGGAGGCACCCGTTGTTTCGGGCAAGCCATGGATTGATGATTGTTGGTGGAGGGGGAGTATAAACTTTACCATTCTGTTTGGGAACCACCTATAATGTATCCAGTATGGAAGAAACTGGGAACCCTTGGTTGTTATGTTGACAATGAAAGCATACCTCTCAAAATTTTATTTATCTCTATTTCAAAACCGAGCTCTAGCACCTCTGCAAATCCCTGCTTCCCTCTGCGAAGGGCCTATCTCTTAATTTTATGCAAGAGTCAGTAGTATTCCTTCTCATTCCAACCTACTCTTTAGTTGTCAAGCATCGTGTGATGGGGAAAGATCTAAGCATATATGGCCATTCAAATATATTTGATCATGAATTATTATTGTTGACAATTATCTATATGATAAGTAAGTTGGGAGGCGAAATATTAAGCCCCTGTCTTTCTCTGTGTTCAATGGATGCTATTTGTTCTAAAAATATGCTTTGAGTGGTAGCAATCACGGAAGACTATATGATAGTTGAGTATGTGGAGTTTGCTAAATCAAAGCTCTGACATAGACCCTTCCTGGAAATACGATTGATTGCAATTGTTTGATGACTGAGAACATAGTTTGCTAGTTTTCAAGAAAGTTTATGGTCTATGCTTTAACATTTGAATAACTTGTTACTTGATCATGAGAATTTTTATGAGATGAGGTACTGTTATGATATATAATGATGCTAGAAAAGGTGATTGAAATTATCATTGATCAAACTTGTGCACCTGCTAGCATTCACACTTCATAAATTATTTCTTTTACCATTTACCTACTCGAGGACGAGCAGGAATTAAGCTTGGGGATGCTGATACGTCTCCAACATATCTATAATTTATGAAGCATTCATGCTATTATATTATCTGTTTTGGATGTTTATGGGCTTTACTATACACTTTTATATCATTTTTGGGACTAACCTACTAACCGGCGGCCCAGCCCAAATTGCAGTTTTCTTGCCTATTTCAGTGTTTCGAAGAAAAAGAATATCAAACGGAATGAAACCTTCGGGAGAGTTATTTTTGGAACGGAAGTAATCAAGGAGACTTGGAGTGCACGTAAGGGAAGCAACGAGGAAGCCACGAGGCAGGGAGGCGCGCCCTACCCCCTGAGAGCCCCCACCCTCGTGGGCCCCTCGTGGCTCCCCTGACCGACTTATTTCGCCTATATATCTCCATATACCCTAAAAACATCGAGGAGCACAATAGATCAGGAGTTCCGCCGCCGCAAGCCTCTGTAGCCACCAAAAACCTCTCGGGAGCCCGTTCCGGCACCCTGCCGGAGGGGGGATCCCTCACCGGTGGCCATCTTCATCATCCCGACGCTCTCCATGACGAGGAGGGAGTAGTTCACCCTCGGGGCTGAGGGTATGTACCAGTAGCTATGTGTTTGATCTATCTCTCTCTCTCTCTCTCGTGTTCTTGAGGTGATATGACCTTGATGTATCACGAGCTTTGCTATTATAGTTGGATCTTATGATGTTTGTCCCCCTCTACTCTCTTGTGATGAAAAGAGTTTTCCCCTTGAAGTTGTCTTGTCGGATTGAGTCTTTAAGGATTTGAGAACACTTGATGTATGTCTTGCCGTGCTTATCTATGGTGACAATAGGATATTCACACGATCTACTTGATGTATGTTTTGGTGATCAACTTGCGGGTTCAATGAACTTATGCATAGGGGTTGGCACACGTTTTCGTCTTGACTCTCCGGTAAAAAGTTTGGGGCACTCTTTGAAGTACTTTGTGTTGGTTTGAATAGATGAATCTAAGATTGTGTGATGCATATCGTATAATCATACCCACGGATACTTGAGGTGACATTGGAATATCTAGGTGACATTAGGGTTTTGGTTGATTTGTGCTTAAGGTGTTATTCTAGTACAAACTCTATGATAGATCGAATGGAAAGAATAGCTTCATTTATTTTACTATGGACTCTTGAATAGATCGATCAAAAAGGATAATTTTGAGGTGGTTTCGTACCCTACAATAATCTCTTCGTTTGTTCTCCACTATTAGTGACTTTGGAGTGACTCTTTGTTGCATGTTGAGGGATAGTTATATGATCCAGTTATGTTATTATTGTTGAGAGGACTTGCACTAGTGAAAGTACGAACCCTAGGCCTTGTTTCCTAGCATTGCAATACCGTTTGTGCTCACTTTTACCACTTGCTACGTTGCTGTTTTTATATTTTCAGATTACAAAAACCCATATCTACCATCCATATTGCACTTGTATCATCATCTCTTCGCCGAACTAGTGCACCTATACAATTTACCATTGTATTGGGTGTGTTGGGGACACAAGAGACTCTTTGTTATTTGGTTGCAGGGTTGTTTGAGAGAGACCATCTTCATCCTATGCCTCCCACGGATTGATAAACCTTAGGTCATCCACTTGAGGGAAATTTGCTACTGTCCTACAAACCTCTACACTTGGAGGCCCAATAACGTCTACAAGAAGAAGGTTGTGTAGTAGACATCAAGCGGCGATGATCTCTTTCATTAGTTTCGTTTCCTTAATACGCTGCTCGGAAGCAACCGCGGATTCCTCCACCAGCCTTTTGCGCTCGATGCTGAGCATGGCATTCTCGTCCATAAGTTTCTTGACGATGACGCCTGTCCTCTTCAACAAGGCAGCGGTCTCCTCCGCTTGCTCCGCCCTTCCGGTGATCTTTGCCCTCAGCAGGTCGCGGTCGGCCCGGAGTTGTTCAAACGAGGCAATCAACTCGTCCTGCAGCTTCATCCAGTCGGAAATCTGAACCATCTAGCTGTGGAAGATCGCATGCATGCGCCCGTAAGAGTCCTCGCCTGCCCGCGAGGGATTTTCCTAGGCCGCCGGGGCGCGGGAGGACATCTCTGCTGCATTCACGGCGCGGCAGGACATCTCTGCTGCTTCTGCAGTGCGACCGGACCAGTCTGCTGCATCGACGGCGCGGCAGGACCTCCGTGCTGCTTCGGCCGCGCGGCGAGACCTCTGTGCTGCTTCGGCGACGCGGTGGGACATGTCGGCTGCTTTCGCGGCTAAGCGGGACATCTCTCATGCTTCCACTTCCATGCTCATCTCTCCGTGGTGGTAATCTCTTGAACAAGAACTCAATCTGGCCATGGCAGACGCAAGAGAACGATGCTGAATGACTTGTTTGCTTTTGTGGATGAGGAGGTGAGGAAGGAATGTGCAGTCATGTTGGCATAGTACAATATTTATAACCGAGTACTAATACGCTCCTAAGTGGGAAACCGTTTAGGTTTTGATCGGTGTGAATAGGTTTGCAATTTGGAAGGTGACAGGACGCATGCTCAAAATTTATTGATGGTTCTATAATTTCTAAGTGCGGCACTATTCCCGGACGGCGTAATGTGGGCATGCTTTCTCGGCCTCGTACGTGGCATTTGGTGCACCACAATCTGCAATGTCAGCACACGTCTTGTTCCAAGAACCGTGCACGCTCGTTATTACCATCGCACCCGCTTCTTTTAATTAGAATGTGTGCCCGTCTAGCGCACACATGTTGATCTATCTAACTGTTTCTGTTTGTTGTGGCTAATCGCAAATAGTTCATCCGTGTGAAGTGCATGCCATCAATCGCACACACCTTTGATCTGGCTGACCGTTTCTGTTCTGTTGCCTAATCGCAAATAGTTAATCCTTCTAAAGTGTATGCCCTCAATAGACACACCATTATCTAGTTGTCCGTTTCTGTTATTCCTCCTCATCACAAACAGTTCATCTGAGTGAACCGTATGCTGTGTATCGCACATGCCTTCTCTGGCTGCCCGTTTCTTTTGTTCCTCCTCATCGCAAATAGTTAATTGAACTGAACCATATGGCCTACATTGCACACGCAACTAAAATCTGAACCATGTTTGATGTATCCGTCATCACAAACGTTTTAGGCATTTTTAACGGTTCTCTGACACCACCGTTTGCGATTATTGCATCGCACACAGTTTCTCGAAGGGTCTCTGATCGTAGTGTCGCATTAGCAGCATCCCGCAGTAATGCAATCCAGTAGGAGGCACAAGCAAGTCCCCAATAGATTCACCTGCACAAACTAACAAACACTTGCACACAACGCGAAAAAAGGATTGTCAATCCCTTCACGGTCACTAGCAAGAGTAGATCTGATAGAGATAGGTATAAAAGATAAGTAAAAAGGTAAAATTAAATAAATTGTAGCAAGGTATTTTTGGGTTTTTGGTTTTATAGGTCTGAAAATAATATGGTAAAAATAGATCCTGGGGGCCATAAGTTTCACTAGAGTCTTCTCTCTTGAAGAAAGCATACGGTGGGTGAACAAATTACTATTGAGCAATTGATAGAAAAGCGCATAGTTATAACGATATCTAAGGCAATGATCATTAAAATAGGCATCACGTCTGTGACAAGTAGGCCGACTCCTGCATGCATCTACAACTATTAGTCCACACATCGACCCTATCCAGCATGCATCTAGTGTATCAAGTTAACAAGAATGGAGTAACGCCTTAAGCAAGATGATATGATGTAGAGTGATAGATCTAAGCAATATGGTAAAAAACTGCATCTTTTTATCCTTAATGGTAACAATACAATACGTGCCTCGCTGCCCCTACTGTCACTGGGTGAGCACACTGCAAGATTGAACCCAAAACAAAGCACCTCTCCCATTGCAAGATAGATCAATCTAATTGGCCAAGCCAAATCAATAGATAGGGGAATAATACAAATCTATCTTAATCATGCATAAAAGAGTTCAGAGGAGACTCAAAAAATATTCATAGATAATCCGATCATAAACCCACAATTCAGCGGATCTCAACAAACGCACTGCAAAAGAAGATGACATCGAATAGATCTCCAAGAACATCGAGGAGAACATTGTATTGAAGATCAAAGAGAGAGAAGAAGCCATCTATATACTAGCTAGGGACCCTTAGGTCAGTGGTAAACTACTCACGCATCATCGAAAGGGAAGAAAGGTTGGTGTAGAGGCCCTCCGTGATCGAATCCCCCTCTGGCAGAGTGCTAGAAAAGGCCCCAAGATGGGATCTCACGAGAATAGAATCTTGCGGCGGTGGAAAAGTATTTTTGGTGTGCCCTCTGACTTAAGGGGAATATTTGGGTATTTATAGAGCAGAGATTAGGGTTAGGACAGCCACGGGGGCACAAGCCTAGGGGGCGCCCCCTAGGGCTTATGGCCCCCTCGTGGGTCTTTTGGCCTCCTCTGAAGCTTCGTGGTTGTATTTTGGTCCAAGAAAAATCCTTAAAAAGTTTCATTTCATTTGGTATTGATTTTCTGTAAAAGATAAAAACAAGGGAAACAACAACAAGTGGCACTCGACACTAGCTTTATAGGTTAGTCCCAAAAATTGATATAAAATAGCATATTAATGCATATAAAACATCCAAGATGGATAATATAATAGCATGGAACAATAAAAAATTATAGATACGTTGGAGGCGTATCAAGCACCCCCAAGCTTAATTCCTGCTCGTCCTCGAGTAGGTAAATGATAAAAACAGAATTTTTGATGTGGAATGCTACCTAACATGCTTATCGAGTAATCTTTTTATTGTGGTACAAAAATTCAGATCCATAAGATTCGAAAGAAAAGTTTAATATTGACATGAAAATAATAATACTTCAAGCATAGTAATAAAGCAATCATGGGTTTTCAAAATGTCATGGCTAAAGAGAGTTATCCCTACAAAATCATATAGTCTTGTCATGCTCTATTTTCATCACACAAAGTATTTATCATGCACAACCCCGATGACAAGCCAAGCAATTGTTTCATACTGTTGATGTTCTAAAGCTTTTTCAACTTTCACGCCATACATGAGCGCGAGCCATGGATATAGCACTATAGGTAGAATAGAAGGTGGTAGTACACTGGTACAACAAGGTGCTATACAAACGGTTTTTAATCCCTTTCCGCGATGGTGTTCTGAACCATCGCCAAGTGAGTGACTGTGATAGGGGGGTCCTTCCCACACGACCCAGAAACCATCGGGGATAGGGAGCCTTGATACATGTACAGTACTCCCTACTCGCTTGTGCTTGCATTGCCATCGCAATTCTGTGGTGCTACATTTACGATGCACGGCCCATCACAAATAGTTCACGATTATAGAAGTAGACAATCACACACATTTACTTTTCCTTGACTGTCTCCGATTCGAGGTAAGAGCGCACACAGTTGTCGCGATAAAACTGTATGCGAAGCTTGGATACATCCCACACGATTCATCCGTCATACCCGCGTTGGATGATCGACCTATTGCACATGTTCTTCTATGACCAAACGTTTTTGATGCGCACAACATCACAAACAGTCCCTAATTGCGAAGCGTGTGTGATAAGGTGACTATAGCAAACATTTAATAAGAAAGAATAGTGTGTGATGTTGTTGTTAATCACACACATTTTTTCTTGGTTGATCGTGTGTGCAGTAGAGATTGACCGCACACATAGTGGATGCTAGAAACGTGTCTGCTCTCCACGTTTATCGCAGACGTTTCGCTTAACTGTGTGCAGTGTAATCCCTAATTTGAAAAATCACATATTCTAAATTTGAAAGTAGGCAATCACTTATTTCATATCCAACCATGTTTATTACAAATATAGGTTCAACCACGAATGCATAATTCGATGCATAAGTGCATATAATGAAGAACTATAGAAGCACCAAGTAAAGAATGATGAACCACAATTGTACTAAAGACTATAAAGAGAGAGGTGAAAGACATTCTGGTTGCTGGAGAAGGTGAAGCGGAATGCCCATATTGTGTACCCTCCTCCATGCGTAATGCGCGCACAACTTTAGGCCAACCCCTTGTGATGGCTGCCCGTCCATCCTTCACTGTCTTCATTAGGACTTCTCGGTGCTCATTGTAGTCTGGATGAAATACTTTAACCTTCATTGCGTGTCCACTAATCATGTACTTTGCGAGGTAATCTTGAGTGAACTGCTTTGGGAACCACTCGAACAAAAAAGATTCATACATTGTTGTCTAACAACTCATTATGGGCAGTAAAAAGAGAAGGTCGCAGAGTTTGTAGTTACCATCCTATAGCTCACTATTGTGTTGGATAGAGCATAAAAAAATAATTTGCTTGCCACCATTCATATCTTTTTGCTAATAATCCTTATTAGTTTCCTCACTTGATGCTTGTTCATGAATATCTCATTGCCCCATATGCAAAAAGGGTCGATGCATGGATCCTTGCCAAGGGCATATGTACCTACAAGCAACAAGTCAATATTAAAAGCTGATACGTCTCCAATATATCTATAATTTTTAATTGTTCCATGCTATTATATTATCTGTTTTGGATGTTTTATATGCATTAATATGCTATTTTATATGATTTTTGGGACTAACCTATTAACCTAGAGCCCAATGCCAGTTTCTGCTTTTTCCTTGTTTTAGAGTTTCACAGAAAACGAATACCAAACGGAGTCCAAACGGAGTAAAACTTTCGCAATGATTTCTCTTGGACCAGAAGACACCCAGGAGACTTGGAGTGCAAGCCAGAAGAGCCACAAGGCGACCACAAGGGTGGAGGGAGCGCCCAGGGGGGTAAGGCGCGCCCCCCCGACCTTGTGGGCCCCTCGCTGAACCCCTGACCTAGATATCCCTCCTATATATTCTCAAATACCCCAAAAACTTCCAAGGGAGCCACAAACCACTTTTCCACCGCCACAACCTTCTGAACCCATGAGATCCCATCTAGGGGCCTTTTTTGGCATCCTGCGGGAGGGGGATTCGATCATGAAGGGCTTCTACATCAACACCATGGCCTCTCTGATGAAGCGTGAGTAGTTTACCATAGACCTATGAGTCCATAGCTAGTAGCTAGATGGCTTGTTCTCTCTCTTTGATTCCCAATACAAAGTTCTCCTCGATGTTCTTGGAGATCTATGCGATGTAATACTCTTTCGAGGTGTGTTTGCCGAGATCCGATGAATTGTGGATTTATATCAACTTATCTATGAATATTATTTGAATCTTCTCTGAATTCTTATATGCATTAGTTGATATCTTTGCAAGTCTCTTTGAACTATCGATTTGGTTTGGCCAACTAGATTGGTTTTTCTGGCAACGGGAGAAGTGCTTAGCTTTGGGTTCAATCTTGCGGTGCTCGATCCTAGTGACAGAAGAGGAACCAACACATATTGTATTGTTGCCATCGAGGATAAAAAGATGGGGTTTTTATCATAATGCTTGAGTTAATTCCTCTACATCATTTCATCTTGCCTAATGCATTACTCTGTTCTTATGAACTTAATACTCTAGATGCATGCTGGATAGCGGTCAATGTGTGGAGTAATAGTAGTAGATGTAGAATCCTTTCGGTCTACTTGATACGGACGTGATGCCTATATTAATGATCATTGCCTTAGATATCGTCATAACCTTGCGCTTTTCTATCAATTGCTTGGCAGTAATTAGTTCACCCACCGTAATAATTCCTATCTTGAGAGAAGCCTCTAGTGAAACCTATGCCCCCCGGGCCTATTTTCCATCATATAATCTTCTATTTTCATCATGCAAGTTTCCGATCTACACTTTTAGTTTCCTATTTATTTTCCTTGCAATGTTTTACTTTCCGTTCCATAAACTAGTAGTACCAAAAATATTACTTTACCATTTATCCATCTCTATCAGATCTCACTTTGCAAATAACCGTGAAGGGATAGCCAACCCCTTTATCGCGCTGGGTGCAAGTTGGTATTTGTTTGTGCAGATATTCGGTGGCTTGTCGTGTTGTCTCCAATTGGATTGATACCTTGGTTCTCAAAAGACAAGGGAAATACTTACTCTACTTTGTTGCATCACCCTTTCCTCTTCAAGGGAAAAACCAACGCAAGCTCAAGAGGTAGCAGGAAGAATTTTTTGCGCCATTGTCGGGGAGATCTACGCCAAGCCAAGACATACCAAGTGAAGGAAATATGCCCTAGAGGCAATAATAAAGTTATTATTTATTTCCTTATTTCATGATAAATGTTTATTATCCATGCTAGAATTGTATTAACCGGAAACTTAGTACATGTGTGAATACATAGACAAAACATATTGTCCCTAGTATGCCACTACTTGACTAGCTCATCAATCAAAGATGGTTATGTTTCCTAACAATAGATATGTGTTGTCATTTGATGAACGAGATCAGATCATTAGGAGAATGATGTGACGAACATGACCCATCCGTTAGCTTAGCATTATGATCTTTTCAGTTTCATTGCTACTGCTTTCTTCACGACTTATACAAGTTCCTCAGACTATGAGATTATGCAACTCCTGAATACCGGAGGAACACTTTGTGTGATACCAAACGTCATAGCATAAATGGGTGATTATAAAGGTGCTCTACAGGTGTCTCTGAAGGTATTTGTTGGGTTGGCATAGATCGAGATTAGGATTTGTCACTCCGTGTTTCCGAGAGGTATATCTAGGCCCTCTCGGTAATACTCATCACTATAAGCCTTGCAAGCATTGTGACAAATGAGTTAGTTGCAGGATGAAGCATTACGGAACAAGTAAAGAGACTTGCCGGTAACGAGATTGAACTAGGTATGATGATACCGACGATCGAATCTCGGGCAAGTAACATACCGATGACAAAGGGAACAACATATGTTGTTATGCGGTTTGACCAATAAAGATCTTCATATAATATGTAGGAACCAATATGAGCATCCAGGTTCCGCTATTGGTTATTGACCATAGACGTGTCTTGGTCATGTCTACATAGTTATCGAAACCATAGGTTCCGCACGCTTAACGTTCGATGACGATTGGTATTATGAGTTTATGTGATATGATGTATCGAAGGCTGTCATAACAACTACATCAACCACATTGTCATAACGCTTCCGCTTCGGTCTACGAGGGTACGTGGACACACTCTTCCCCCGTTGTTATGCATCACCTTGATAGATCTTGCGTGATCATAGGAATTCTTTTGAAATTACTGTGTTCCCCAACAGTGGCATTCGAGCCAGGTCTATGAGTAGATGTTATATGCACGAGTAGAACACAAAGACTTGTGGGCGATAATAGTCATACTACTTACCAGCATGTCATACTTTGGTTCGGTGGTATTGTTGGATGAAGCAGCTCAGACCGACATTATGTGTATGCTTACGCGAGACTGGTTCTACCGACGTGCTTCGCACATAGGTGGCTAGTGAGTGTCTGTTTCTCCAACTTTAGTTGAATCCAGTGTGGCTACGCCCGGTCCTTATTGAAGGTTAAAACAGCACACTTGACGAAAAATCGTTGTGGTTTTGATGCGTAGGTAAGAACGGTTCTTTTTAAGCCCGTAGCAGCCATGTAAAACTTGCAACAACAAAGTAGAGGACATCTAACTTGTTTTTGTAGGGCTTGCTGTGATGTGATATGGTCAAGGCATGATGTGATATAAATTGTTGTATGAGATGATCATGTTTTGTAACAAAGTTATCGGCAACTGGCAGGAGCCATATGGTTGTCGCTTTATTGTATGCAATGAAATCGTCATGTAATTGTTTTACTTTATCACTAAGCAGTAGCGATAGTCGTAGTAACAGTAGTTGGCGATACGACAACAATGCTACGATGGAGATCAAGGTGTCGCGCCGGTGACGATGGAGATCATGATGATGCTTCGGTGATGGAGATCATGAGCACAAGATGATGATGGCCATATCATGTCACATATTTTGATTGCATGTGATGTTTATCTTTTATGCATCTTATTTTGCTTAGTACAACGGTAGCATTATAAGATGATCCCTTACTAAATTTCAAGGTACAAGTGTTCTCCCTGAGTATGCACCGTTGCTACAGTTCGTCGTGCCGAGACACCACGTGATGATCAGGTGTGATAAGCTCTACGTTCACATACAACGTGTGCAAGCCAGTTTTGCACACGCAGAATACTCAGGCTAAACTTGATGAGCCTAGCATATGCAGATATGGCCTCGGAACACTGAGACCGAAAGGTCGAACGTGAATCATATAGTAGATATGATCATCATAGTGATGTTCACCATTGAAAACTACTCCATCTCACGTGATGATCGGACATGGTTTAGTTGATTTGGATCACGTGATCACTTAGATGATTGGAGGGATGTCTATCTTAGTGGGAGTTCTTAAGTAATATGATTAATTGAACTTTAATTTATCATGAACTGAGTACCTGATAGTATTTTGCATGTCTATGTTATTGTAGATCAATGGCCCGTGCTACCATTCCTTTGAATTTTAATGCGTTCCTAGAGAAAGCTAAGTTGAAAGATGATGGCAGCAACTACACGGACTGGGTCCGTACTTGAGGATTATCCTCATTGCTGCACAGAAGAATTACCTCTTGGAAGCACCATTAGGTGTACCACCCACGCCCGCAACTTCAGACATTGTGAATGCCTGGCAGACGCGTGTTGATGACTACTCGATAGTTCAGTGTGCCATGCTCTACGGCTTAGAATCGGGACTTCAAAGACGTTTTGAACGTCGGGAGCATATGAGATGTTCCAAGAATTGAAGTTAATATTTCAAACAAATGCCTGAGTTGAGAGATATGAAGTCTCCAACAAGTTCTACAACTGCAAAATGTAGGAGAATAGTTCTGTTAGTGAACACACACTCAGAATGTCTGGTACCATAATCACTTGACTCAGCTGGGAGTTGATCTTCCGGTTGATAGTGTCATTGACAAAGTTCTTCAATCACTGCCACCAAGCTATAAAGGCTGCGTGATGAACTATAATACGCAAGGGATGAACAAGACTATTCCCGAGCTCTTCGCGATAGCTACGGAGGTAGAAATCAAAAAGGAGCATCAAGTGTTGATGGTCAACAAGACCACTAGTTTCAAGAAAAAGGGTAAAGGGAAGAAGGGGAACTTCAAGAAGAACAGCAAAAAGGTTGCTGCTCAAGAGAAGAAACCCAAGTATGGACCTAAGCCTGAAACTGAGTGCTTCTACTGCAAAGGGACTGGTCACTGGAAGCGGAACTGCCCCAAGTTTTTGGCGGATAAGAAGGATGACAAAGTGAAAGGTATATTTGATATACATGTTATTGATGTGTACCTTACTAATGCTCGTAGTAGCGCATGTGTTTTTGATAC
Organism: Triticum dicoccoides; assembly: GCF_002162155.2. Taxonomy (NCBI): domain Eukaryota; kingdom Viridiplantae; phylum Streptophyta; class Magnoliopsida; order Poales; family Poaceae; genus Triticum; species Triticum dicoccoides. The sequence goes on along the minus strand of NC_041393.1, from coordinate 438,453,745 downwards.
TGGTTCTATTGCTCATATTTGCAACTCGAAACAGGGGCTAAGACTTGTTGAAGAACAGCTAAGCACGAGGTGACGATGCGCGTGGGAAATGGTTCGAAGGTCGATGTGATCGCCGTCGGCACGCTGCCTCTACATCTACCATTGGGATTAATTTTAGACCTGAATAATTGTTATTTGGTGCCAGCGTTGAGCATGAACATTATATCTGGATCTTGTTTAATGCGAGACGGTTATTCATTTAAATCAGAGAATAATGGTTGTTCTATTTATATGAGTAATATCTTTTATGGTCATGCACCCTTTTTGAGTGGTCTATTTTTGTTGAATCTCGATAGTGATGATACACATACATAGTATTGAAGCCAAAATATGCAAAGTTGATACGTTTGGGTCATATCGGTGTAAAGCGCATGAAGAAACTCCATGCTGATGGACTTTTGGAATCACTTGATTATGAATCACTTGATGCTTGCAAACCGTGCCTTATGGGCAAGATGACTAAAACTCTGTTCTCCGGAACAATGAAACGAGCTACTGACTTAATGGGAATAATACATACCGATGTGTGCGGTCCAATGAGTATTGAAGCTCGTGGCAGGTATCGTTATTTTCTTACCTTCATAGATGATTTGAGCAGATATGGTTATATCTACTTAATGAAACATAAGTCTGAAACATTTGAAAAGTTCAAAGAATTTCAGAGTGAAGTGGAAAATCATTGTAACAAGAAAATAAAGTTTCTACAATCTGATCGTGGAGGAGAATATTTGACTTACGAATTTGGTCTTCATTTGAAAGAACATGAGATAGTTTCACAACTAACGCCACTTGGAACACCACAGTGAAATGGTGTGTCCGAACATCGTAACCATACTTTATTAGATATGGTGCGATCTATGATGTCTCTTACTGATTTACCGCTATCATTTTGGGGTTATGCTTTAGAGACGGCTGCATTCACTTTAAATAGGGCACCATCAAAATCCATCGAGACGATGCCTTATGAACTGTGGTTTAGCAAGAAACCAAAGTTGTTGCTTCTTAAAGTTTGGGGTTGCGATGCTTATGTGAAAAAGCTTCAACCTGATAAGCTCGAACCCAAATCGGAGAAGTGCGTCTTCATAGGATACCCAAAGGGAACTGTTGGGTACACCTTCTATCACAGATCCGAAGGAAAATTCTTTGTTCCCAAAAATGGATCCTTTCTAGAGAAGGAGTTTCTCTCGAAAGAAGTGAGTGGGAGGAAAGTAGAACTTGATGAGGTAATTGTACCTTCTCCCTTATTGGAAAGTAGTTCATCACAGAAATCAGTTCCAGTGATTCCTACACCAATTAGTGAGGAAGTTAATGATGATGATCATGAAACTTCAGATCAAGTTACTACCGAACCTCGTAGGTCTTCCAGAATAAGATCCGCACCAGGGTGGTACAGTAATCCAGTTCTGGAAGTCATGTTACTAGACCATGGTGAACCTACGAACTATGAGGAAGCGATGATGAGCCTAGATTTTCCGTGAAATGGCTTGAGGCCATGAAATCTGAGATGGGATCCATGTATGAGATGAAAGTGTGGACTTTAGTGGACTTGCCCGATGATCGGCAAGCCATAGAAAATAAATGGATATTCAAGAAGAAGGCCGACGATGATGGTAATGTTACTGTCTACAAATCTCGACTTGTTGCGAAAGGTTTTCGACAAGTTCAAGGAGTTGACTACGATGAGACTTTCTCACCCGTAGCGATGCTTAAGTCTATCTGAATCATGTTAGCAATTGCTGCATTTTATGATTATGAAATTTGGCAAATGGATGTGAAAACTACATTCCAGAATGGATTTCTGGAAGAAGAGTTGTATATGATACAACCAGAAGGTTTTGTCGATCCAAAGGGTGCTAACAAAGTGTGCAAGCTCCAGCGTTCCATTTATGGACTGGTGCAAGCCTCTCGGAGTTGGAATAAACGCCTTGATAGTGTGATCAAAGCATATGGTTTTATACATACGTTTGAAGAAGCCTGTATTTACAAGAAAGTGAGTGGGAGCTCTGTAGCATTTCTGATATTATATGTGGATGACATATTATTGATTGGAAATGATATAGAATTTCTAGATAGCATAAAGGGATACCTAAATAAGAGTTTTTCTATGAAAGACCTCGGAGAAGCTACTTACATATTAGGCATCAAGATCTATAGAGATAGATCAAGATGCTTAATTGGACTTTCACAAAGCACATACCTTGATAAAGTTTTGAAGAAGTTCAAAATGGACTAGTCAAAGAAAGGGTTCTTGCCTGTGTTACAAGGTGTGAAGTTGAATCAGACTCAATGCCCGACCACTCCAGAAGATAGAGAAAAAATGGAAGTCATTCCCTATGCTTCAGCCATAGGTTCTATCATGTATGCAATGCTGTGTACCAGACCTGATGTGTGCCTTGCTATAAGCATAGCAGGGAGGTACCAAAGTAATTCCAGAGTGGAGCACTGGACATCGGTCAGGAACATCCTGAAATACCTGAAAAGGACTAAGGATATGTTTCTTGTTTATGGAGGTGAAAAAGAGCTCGTCGTAAACGGTTAGGTCGATGCAAGCTTTGACACTAATCCGGATGACACTAAGTCGCAAACTGGATACATATTTTTATTGAATGGAGGAGCTGTCAGTTGGTGCAGTTCCAAACAGAGCATCGTGGCGGGATCTATGCGTCAAGCGGAGTACATTGCTACTTCGGAAGCAGCAAATGAATGAGTTTGGATGAGGGAGTTCACCGATCTAGGTGTTATACCTAGTGCATCGGGTCCAATGAAAATCTTTTGTGACAATACTGGTGCAATTACCTTGGCAAAGGAATCTAGATTTCACAAGAGAACCAAGCACATCAAGAGACGCTTCAATTCCATCTGTCATCAAGTGTCGGAGGGGTACATAGAGATTTGCAAGATACACACGGATCTGAATGGTTCAGACCTGTTGACTAAGCCTCTTCCACGAGCAAAACATGATCAACATCAAAGCTCCATGGGTGTTAGAATCATAACTATGTAATCTAGATTATTAACTCTAGTGCAAGGGGGACACTGAAGGAAATGTGTCCTAGAGGCAATAATAAAGTTATTATTTATTTCCTTATTTCATGATAAATGTTTATTATTCATGCTAGAATTGTATTAACCAGAAACTTAGTACATGTGTGAACACATAGACAAAACATATTGTCCCTAGTATGTCTCTACTTGACTAGCTCGTCAATCAAAGATCGTTATGTTTCCTAACCATAGACATGTGTTGTCATTTGATGAACTATATCACATCATTAGGAGAATGATGTGATGGACATGACCCATCCGTTAGCTTAGCATTATGATTGTGTCAGTTTCATTGCTACTGCTTTCTTCATGACTTATACAAGTTCCTCAGACTATGAGATTATGGAACTCCCGAATACTGGAGGAACACTTAGTGTGCTACCAAACGTCACAACGTAAATGGGTGATTATAAAGGTGCTCTACAGGTGTCTCCGAAGGTATTTGTTGGGTTGGCATAGATCGAAATTAGGATTTATCACTCCATGTTTTGGAGAGGTATATCTGGGCCCTCTCGGTAATACTCATGACTATAAGCCTTGCAAGCATTGTGACTAATGAGTTAGTTGCGGGATGAAGTATTACGGAACGAGTAAAGAGACTTGCCGGTAACGAGATTGAACTAGGTATGATGATACCGACGATCGAATCTCGGGCAAGTAACATACCGATGACAAAGGGAACAACATATGTTGTGCGGTTTGACCAATAAAGATCGTCATAGAATATGTAGGAACCAATATGAGCATCTAGGTTCCGCTATTGGTTATTGACCATATACGTGTCTCAATCATGTCTACATAGTTCTTGAACCCATAGGGTCCGCACGCTTAACGTTCGATGACGATTGGTATTATTGAGTTTATATGATATGATGTACCGAAGGTTGTTCGGAGTCCCGGATGTGATCACGAACATGACGAGGAATCTCAAAATGGTTGAGACATAAAGATTGATATATTGGACTGCTATGTTCGGACACCGGAAGTGTTCCGGAGAAGTTTCGGATAAAACTGGAGTATCGAGGGGTTACCGGAACCCCCCCGGGGGGTTAGTGGGCCTCATGGGCCAAGTGGTTGAAGATAGGAGGCAGGCCAAGGTGGGGCACGCGCTCCCCTAGCCCAAACCGAATTGGACTAGGGGGGCGGCCCCCCTTTCCTTCTCTCCTTCCCCTCCTTCCTTCCCCTCCTAGTTGGGCTAGGAAAGGGGGAACCTACTCCTACTTGGAGTAGGATTCCCCCCCTTGGGGCGCAGCCCTTGAGGCCGACCGGCCCCCTCCTCCACTCCTTTATATATGGGGAGGGGGGCACCCTATAGACACACAAGTTGATCAAGTTGATCTTTTAGCCGTGTGCGGTGCCCCCCTCCACAGATTTCCACCTCAGCATATCATCATAGTGCTTAGGCGCCTGCGCTGGTAAATTCATCATCACCGTCACCACGTCATCGTGCTGACGAAAATCTCCCTCGACCTCAGCTGGATCTAGAGTTCGTGGGAGGTTACCGAGCTGAACATGTGCAGATCGTGGAGGTGTCGTACCTTCGGTGGTAGGATCGGTCGGATCATGAAGACGTACGACTACATCAACCGCGTTGTCGTAACGCTTCCGCTTTCGGTCTACGAGGGTATGTGGACACACTCACCCCCCGTTGCTTTGCATTACTTAGATACATCTTGCGTGATCGTAGGATTTTTTTTTGAAATTACCGCGTTCCCCAACACCAAGTACCCATCATAAACTCTCATCCCTCACATTACATTATTCGCCATTCGCCTCTTGTTTTCCTCTCCCCCACTTCTAAATTGATTTTCTAAGAGATTTGCCTTTTCTTCGCCCCTTTTCCGTTCGTCTTCTTTGCTTGCTCATTTGCCAATCGCCACCATGTTTGAAACTGGGGATGTTATCACTGAAAATCTTGAGGAAAATCTTGAAACTTGCTCTTTGGATCCCGGAGCTGAAAAGCCTCCTAATTACAAAACAAAAATCTTTCGCATAGGGGATGGTAATATTAATAAAATGATTGAGGAAAGCGAGTTTCATATCTTATATGATGATATATACGGTGATGATCCTGATTATGGGTTTATGAATGTTAACATTACCAATCGAAGCCCTTTCCATGATTTAAGTTCATCCACTAGGAGGGAAATAAAGGAAAGGATAGAATTGCTTAGACGGGTTTTGGAGGATTTGATGAGAAAAGAGTTACATGCCAAAGATGATAATACTTAGATCTAGTCGTGTTTGATGCCTAGCTAAGGGTGTTAAACAATAGCGCTTGTTGGGAGGCAACCCAATTTTATTTTGTTTTTGCCTTTTAGGTTCTATTTAGCAATAAATATTTCATCTAGCCTCTGGTTAGATGTGGTTTTGTGTTTTAATTAGTGTTTGTGCCAAGTAAGACCTTTGGGATAGCTTACGGTAATAGTTGATTTGATCTTGCTGAAAAATAGAAACTTTTTCGCTCATGAAAATAATTTTAATAAGTCACAGAAACGTAATTTTTAGTTGATTCTTTTTGCAGAAGATTAAAAAACAAATTTCTTAGAACTTCCTAATTTCTCAGGATTTTTGGAGTTACAGAAGTACTCGAAATATCCAGATTGCTACAGACTGTTCTATTTTTGACAGATTCTGTTTTTCGCGTGTTGTTTGCTTATTTTGATGAATCTGTCACTAGTATCGAGGGTATGAACCACGAAAAAGTTGGAATACAGTAGATAGTACACCAATATAAATAAAGAATGAGTTCACAACAGTACCAAAAGTGGTGATTTATTTTCTTATACTAACGGAGCTTACGAGATTTTCTGTTGGAGTTTTGTGTTGTCAAGTTTTCTAGTTTATGGTAAGGATTTGATGGACTATGGAATAAGGAGTGGCAAGAGCCTAAGCCTGGGGATGCCCAAGGCACCCCAAGGTAATATTCAAGACAACCAACAGCCTAAGCTTGGGGATGCCCCGAGAAGGCATCCCCTCTTTCATCTTCGTCTATCGATAACTTTAGTTGAGGCTATATTTTATTCACCACATGATATGTGTTTTTCTTGGAGCGTCTTGTATGATTTGAGTCTCCGCTTTTTAGTTTTCCATAATCATCCTTGTTGTACACACCTTTTGAGAGAGACACGCATGAATCGTGATTTATTAGAATACTCTATGTGCTTCACTTATATCTTTTGAGCTAGGCAATTTTGCTCTTTGTGCTTCACTTATATTTTTCTTTGAGCACGGCGGTGGTTTTATTTTGTAGAAATTGATGAATTCTCATGCTTCACTTATATTGTTTTGAGAGTCTCTAAACAGCATGGTAATTTGTTTTGGTTATAAAATTAGTCCTAATATGATAGGCATCCAAGAGGGATATAATAAAAACTTTCATAGAAAGTGCATGGGATATTATGAGAAGTTTGAATCTTTATGATTGTTTTGAGATATGAAGATGGTGATATTAAAATCATGCTAGTGAGTAGTTGTGAATTTGAGAAATACTTGTGTTAAAGTTTGTGTCCCGTAGCATGCACGTATGGTGAACTATTATGTGATGAAGTCGGAGCATGATTTATTTATTGATTGTCTTCCTTATGAGTGGCGGTCAGGGACGAGCGATGGTCTTTTCCTACCAATCTATCCCCCTAGTAGCATGCGCGTAGTACTTTGTTTTGATTTTTGCAATAAGTATATGAGTTCTTTATGACTAATGTTGAGTCCATGGATTATACGCACTCTCACCTTTCCGCCATTGCTAGCCTCTCTAGTACCGCACAACTTTGGCCGGTACCATAAACCCACCATATACCTTCCTAAAAACAGCCACCATACCTACTTGTTATGGCATTTCCATAGCCATTCCAAGATATATTGCCATGCAACTTTCCACAGTTCCGTTTATTATGACACGCATCATCATTGTCATATTGCTTTGCATGGTCATGCAGTTGACATCGTATTTGTGGCTAAGCCACCGTTCATCATTTTTATACATGTCACTCTTGATTCATTGCACATCCCAGTACACCGCCGGAGGCATTCATATAGAGTCATATTTTGTTCTACTATCGAGTTACAATCCTTGAGTTATAAGTAAATAAAAGTGTGATGATCTTCATTATTAGAGCATTGTCCCATGTGAAGAAAGGATGATGGAGACTATGATTCCCCTACAAGTCAGGATGAGACTCCAGACAAAAAATAAAAAAAAGAGGCCAAAAAAATGAGAGAAGCCCAATAAAAAATGAAAAACAAGAGAAAAAGAGAGAAGGGACAATGTTACTATCCTTTTTACCACACTTGTGCTTCAAAGTAGCACCATGATCTTCATGATAAGAGAGTCTCCTATGTTGTCACTTTCATATACTAGTGGGAATTTTTCATTATAGAACTTGGCTTGTATATTCCAATGATGGGCTTCCTCAAAATGCCCTAGGTCTTCGTGAGCAAGCAAGTTGGATGCACACCCACTTAGTTTCTTTTTGAGCTTTCATAAACTTATAGCTCTAGTGCATCCGTTGCATGGCAATCCCTACTCACTCACATTGATATCTATTAACGAGCATCTCCATAGCATGTTGATACACCTAGTTGATGTGAGGCTATCTCCTTCTTTTTGTCTTCTCCACAACCACCGTCTATTCCACCTGTAGTGCTATGTCCATGGCTCACGCTCATGTATTGCATGAAAGTTGAAGAAGTTTGAGAACATAAAAAGTATAAAACAATTGCTTGGCTTGTCATCGGGGTTGTGCATGATTTTAGCATTTTGTGTGATGAAGATGGAGCATAGCCATACTATATGAATTTGTAGGGATAAGCTTTCTTTGGCCATGCTATTTTGAGAAGACATAATTATTTTGTTAGTATGCTTGAAGTATTATTGTTTTTATGTCAATATTAAAATTTTGTTTTGAATCATAAGGATCTGAACATTCATGCCACAATAAAGAGAATTACATGTATAAATATGTTAGGTAGCATTTCACATCAAACATTCTGTTTTTATCATTTACCTACTCGAGGCCGAGCAGGAATTAAGCTTGGGGATGCTTGATACGTCTCCAACGTATCTATAATTTATGATTGTTCCATGCTATTATATTATCTGTTTTGGATGTTTTATATGCATTAATATGCTATTTTATATGATCTTTGGCACTAACCTCTTAACCTAGAGCCTAGTGCCAGTTACTGTTTTTTCCTTTTTTTTAGAGTTTCGCAGAAAAGGAATACCAAATAGAATAAAAGTTTCGTGATGATTTTTCTTGGACCAGAAGACACCCAGGAGATTTGGAGTGCAAGTCAGAAGATCCATGAGGCGGCCACAAGGGTGGAGGGCGCGCCCCCCGACCTAGTGAGCCCCTCGGTGACCCCATGACCTAGACCTTCGTCCTATATATTCTCAAATACCCCCAAAACTTCCAGGGGAGCCACGAAACCTCTTTTCCACCGCCTCAACCTTCTGTACCCATGAGATCCCATCTAGGGGCCTTTTCCGGCATCCCGCCGGAGGGGGATTCAATCACAGAGGGCTTCTACATCAACACCATTGCCTCTCCGATGAAGCATGAGTAGTTTACCACGGACCTATGGGTCCATATCTAGTAGCTAGATGGCTTCTTCTCTCTCTTTGATTCTCAATACAAAGTTCTCCTTGATGTTCTTGGAGATCTATTCGATGTAATACTCTTTTGCGGTGTGTTTGCCGAGATCCGATGAATTGTGGATTTATGATCAACTTATCTATGAATATTATTTGAATCTTCTCTGAATTATTATATGCATGATTTGATATCTTTGCAAGTCTGTTCGAACTATCGATTTGGTTTGACCAACTAGATTGGTTTTTCTTACAACGGGAGAAGTGCTTAGCTTTGTGTTCAATCTTGCGGTGCTCGATCCTAGTGACAGAAGGGGAACCGACACATATTGTATTGTTGCCATCGAGGATAAAAAGATGGGTTTTTTTTATCATAATGCTTGATTCCTCTACATCATTTCATCTTGCCTAATGCATTACTATGTTCTTATGAACTTAATACTCTAGATGCATGTTGTATAGCGGTCGATGTGTGGAGTAATAGTAGTAGATGCAGAATCATTTCAGTTTACTTGATACGGGCGTGATGCCTATATTCATAATCATTGCCTTAGATATCGTCATAACCTTGCGCTTTTCTATCAATTGCTCGACAGTAATTTGTTCACCCACCGTAATAATCCCTATCTTGAGAGAAGCCTCTAGTGAAACCTATGGCCCCCAGGTCTATTTTCCATCATATAATCTTCTATTTTCATCATACAAGTTTCCGATCTACACTTTTAGTTTCCTATTTATTTTCCTTGGAATCTTTTACTTTCTGTTCCATAAACCAAAAATACCAAAAAAATTACTTTACCGTTTATCCATCTCTATCAGATCTCACTTTGCAAATAACCGTGAAGGGATTGACAACCCATTTATCGCGTTGGGTGCAAGTTGGTGTTTGTTTGTGCAGGGATTCGTTGGCTTGTCTCATTGTCTCCTACTGGATTGATACCTTGGTTCTCAAAAGCTGAGGGAAATATTTACTCTACTTTGCTGCATCACCCTTTCATCTTCAAGGGAAAAACCAATGCAAGCTCAAGAGGTAGCAGAAGCTAACAAGTGTCCAGGCCTGGATCTATATGCACTACATTTTGGAACGATGAGGGGTGTACAAGCCGAGGGATGAAACTAACCTCGTCGGAAAATGGTGGCCACTCTCGTTGTTTTCCTGCATAAGTAGTGGAAAGACATGATAAGTACAGCAACCTTAACATCAAACAAATATAGCAAAGATAAACAACATGATCTCCAAATGATAGCTTGAATGTATTGGTTTCAGCATGCTGTTAAAGCAGATATAAAATGGAAGGCAATGTTACTGACAACAAGCTTAACAACCATCAAATATTTCAATTCAAACTGGTATTGTTGAAAAATGAATAGAATGTAGGTAATGCTTAAATATCACACTAGATAAATGTGTAAAACTAAAATAAAGGACATGTGTTAACTACACCAGGCATAACTGGAACCAAATGTAGTTGTTCAAACTGGTATTGGTGCAGTCGAGCGGCATAGTTCCGACTTGCACATAATGAACATCAGATTGTGAATGACTAAAATAAACAAGGCATAAATGATCAGTATAACAACCAATATAGGCATTGAAAACTGGACAGAGTCCCACCGCAACCAACCTAACACACAAATACAGATAAAGATGTCATGTGCTTGAAAACTGGACAAATGCTCACTTCAACCAACCTAACAAGCAAATACAGATAAACAAGGCATCTGCTTGAAAACTGGACAAATGCTCACTGCAACCAACCTAACAACCAAATACAGATAAACAAGGTATTGATACGTCTCCAATGTATCTATAATTTTTGATTGTTCCATGCTATTATATTATCATTCTTGGATGTTTTACAATCATTTTATAGTCATTTTATATCATTTTTTGGGACTAACCTATTGACATAGTGCCAAGTGCCAGTTGCTGTTTTCTGCTTGTTTTTTACATCGCAGGAAATCAATATCAAACGGAGTCCAAATGCAACAAAACTTTTTGTGGATTTTTGATGGAACAGAAGACATCCAATGGGCCGGAGAAGCACCTGGGGGTGACCCGAGGGGAGCACAACCCACCAGGGCGCGCCTGGGCCCCCAGGCGCACCCAGGTGGGTTGTGCCCACCTCGGTGGCCTCCCGCACCGCCTATTTGCTCTATAAATACCCCAATATTCCAGAAACCCTAGGGGAGTCGACGAAAATCAATTCCAGACACCGCAAGTTCCAGAACCACCAGATCCAATCTAGGCACCATCACGGAGGGGTTCATCATCCTCATTGGTGCCTCTCCGATGATGCGTGAGTAGTTCATTGTGGACCTACGGGTCTGTAGTTAGTAGCTAGATGGCTTCCTCTCTCTTTTGATTCTCAATACAATGGTCTCTTGGAGATCTATTTGATGTAACTCTTTTTGCGGTGTGTTTGTTGGGATCCGATGAACTTTGAGTTTATGATCAGATCTATGTTTTTATCGATGAAAGTTATTTGAGTCTTTTGATCTCTTATATGCATGATTACTTATAGCCTTGTATTTCTTTTCCGATATTTGGGTTTTGTTTGGCCAACTTGATCTGCTTATCTTGCAATGTGAAGATGTGCTTTGTGATGGGTTCGATCTTACGGTGCTTGATCCCAGTGACAGAAGGGGAACCGACACGTATGTATTGTTGCTATTAAGGATAACAAGATGGGGTCTATTTCTACATAAATAGATCTTGTCTACATCATGTCATCGTTCTTATTGCATTACTCCTTTTCTCCATGAACTTAATACACTAGATGCATGCTGGATAGCAGTCGATGTGTGGGGAGTAATAGTAGTAGATGCAGGCAGGAGTCGACCTACTAATCTTGGACGTGATGCCTATATAATCACTACAAAAAAGTACACTTCCGTGATGATACATGTTTGTCACAGTAGGTCACGTTTTCTGTCATGCATGTACATCCATGATGATTTTGTGACAGAATCAAGATAGTCATACCTGTGCTGTCGTAGAAGTGTTCCATGACATTACCAAAATTATCATCACGGAAGTGTCCACTTCCATGACGATAAATCGCGTGTCATAAAGTGCTTTCGTCAAGGCTGACCGACACGTGGCATCGACCGTAACTGGACGCCGCTAACCGCCATTAACCTATTGGGTCTGTTTTTTGGATCCGATAACCCGTTAACAGCCACGACCAATGCTGATTTTCCACGTGTAAAATTCTCATTGGCTGACGGATCCACGCGTCAGCTCCGCGTTGGCACATGTGTCACTCATCCAATGGTCGAGATGGGCCTATGATATGTTGACACGTGGACCGGCCCAAAAGTGGCCCATAAAGTTTAAATGGGTCGGCCCAACCGAAGGCCCATAAGATTTAGCGGACCATAATGGGCCGGCCCAGCTAAAGGCCCACAAAATTTTGCAGACCATAATGGACCGACCCAGCTAAAGGCCCACAAAATTTAGCAGACCATAATGGGCCAGCCCAGCTAAAGGCCCACACGATTTTGCAGACCATAATGGGCCGAACAAGCTAAAGGCCCACAAGATTTTGCGGACCACAATGGGCCGGCCCAGCTAAAGGCCCACACGATTCTGCATACCATAATGGGCCGACCCAGCTAAAGGCCCAACATTCTCTGTCAAATCGGCCCGTTAACGGCCTGTCCTAAACTTGTCATCAACGCGGCCCATGGTCACTTCTAGCTCGTTAACAGTCCGCTAAGTAATTGGGCCGAATTACGGCCCGGTGTATTTCTGGCCTGTTAAAGGTCCTGCTTCATTTGGGCCCATTTACAGGCCATCAAAACTTTCGGCCCATAAACGATCGTGAAGCATTTGGGTCATATTCGGCCATGTCTGACATTCGGCCTCTTAGAGGCCCACTATAGATTTGGGCCACTTTCGGCCTGTTGTCATTTTCGGCCTGTTAAAGCTGGACAAAAACCATGGGCCATATGTGGCCCAATGTCATATCGGGCCCATTAACGGCCCATATAAAAATGACGATAATCTTGCCGGACCGAAGTTCCGTCCTGTTTAAGGCCCGTGTATTAGGTCGGCGCATTTACGGCCCATCCGAATTTCGGCCCGTCAAAGATCCGCACCGTAAATGGGCCACCATTTCGGCCTGCTAAGACCAGTGGTTTATGTGGCACAATCAGGGTCCAATCTCACTTTCGGTCTATTAAAGGCCCATGTTTTTTATGGGCTCGAGATATTTACACCTGTAAATGGCCTATTTTTACCGAGGGCCGAAATTATGTTTAGGCTTGTTAAAGGCCCACTATGGGCACAGGCCTACCAGAAAAATATGAAAGCTTGTGCTGATTTAGGCCTAGATATTTTTAGTGGGCTACATGCCAATTCCGGCCCGTAATCGTTTTTAGCCCAATTGGAATGGGCCCGACAAATGTTGGTATGTTGGGCTCCTACGAAGCTTTCGGCCGAATACATTACTAAGATAAACCTACACTATACAAAAATAGCATCGTAATTACTGCAGCCTGTGGCAGCATCATAAATGTTGTATCACAACAAAATAAATTCCAACCATACAACAAAAGGCCTGTTGGCATAAAGTTTACAGTCCTTCCAGATAAAAGCACCATCAGATGTATAGAAGCACAAATCATTTGACATGAGTGCTAATGTTTCAGGCTGTAGAATCTGATGGAGCAACACGATCTCCACCTTTTTCTGCCATTGTTCTTGAACAACGAAGCGAATGTCTGATAGTCTGGTTTCAAAACCATTCATATCTTGACGACATTTGTCAACCACTATTCTTGTTTCCGAAACGACGTCCATTAGGGATTGGACTTGTATCTGGAACATAGATATATCACTCTGTCTAGCCGGAAGATTTTGTTCAGTAGGCGATTTGGACGAGGTTACCTTGACAACCAACCCAGAATTATGCAGGAAGGTGCTTTTTGCACTGTTAGTGGTGAGATACTGATGCACTGCAGCAAGAGGTGACATTGTGCCTGTGGTAGCCTCGTCACCTTCAGGTGGTTGTGTTTGTTCAATCATTTGTTCCATAGCTTCCTAAAAGTTTGAACTTGTAGATTAGTGTACCAGATAAGTTACTAATGAGATAAAAACAAACAAAGTAGGTTAAACGTTTATACATAACTTATTTTGGTGAACTACTGTAATACATTAACATGTATTGTAGTGCCAACTACATAATAAAATCACTTTCGGAACATATGTCCATGTAGCATGCCTAATGTATTGTCTATTTCCTCACATTTGTTGACATCTAAGGATAAAGAGACATGGTTTAAAGTAGGATGAACATAGTATGACATCATTCATATCATGGGCAAACGGATATAAAACAAACATGCTATTTTATCATTGTGTGCGCACGTGAACATAACAACTAGATTACAGATCAAAACCAAAAGAATATCCTTCATCTCTTTTAAACCATGTAAGGTGAAATGATATGTTAAGACAAATGTGTATAAAAGTGAACAAAGTAACTGACATTGGCTGCAAACCAAGTAGTTAAATGAACACATCACAGTACCAATCAGTTCAAGGCAGGAGGAGTAAGGACTTACAACAGCGGCTTGAACTGGTGTGCTCATGCCCTTCATCTTGCTGGTGTGGCAATCCTTGAAGATTTGCACTGCATTCGGTTCAGGTTCTTTTTGGTCCGCACGGGCTTTCCTCTGTATTTGGAACAAGTCAATATAGATACGATAATTTGGCACAAAAAAAGAAGGAAGTAGCAGCTATTTACAAGAGCCTCGCAGTGTGCAATATAGCTACGAGATCCTGTTGTCTGTTGGAATTTCACTTTAGAACGGTTGGTTTTGTTCTTCAAACAGTTAGCCTAGAAGAAGATGCACTTGTAAGGCACATAGATAAATACAAGTTCAATATGTGGTCTGATCAAATACATATAGCCTACCTGATACTTTGGATCAGACCAGTGTTTAACGAGGGCTGTCCACTCTTCATCTGTAATATATTCCACTGGAGATGTTTGGGCGATTTCATTGTTAGCCTTGCCTTCAAAGTGAGATTTTCTAAGGTGGTACCGATACTGTCACAGACCAGACTGAAAAACATGAGTGCATGCTTGTTTAGTTGCATCATCTTTCAGATCCAACTTGAACCTCATCTGTTGAAAAAAGAATGTGAGTCTTATTAGGAGGAGCTAGAAAGTATGGGACGGAGCAAGACAATATTACTAATTGCGTTGAATAACATTACTTACAGATAAATGGTCAAGGAAGGTGTTAAACTAAGTATTGTCTTTCTCATTCTTGTACTGGATCCACGTTGGGAGGATACGTGCATGACACCTAACGGCAACGGCTGCCTTTGATACTAAGTAGCCTGACTCTGTAGCATCATGTGGCCTTTTTAAACCTGCCTCAAAATGGATCTCCATCCTTCCTCCTTTAGGTTTTGTTAATCTGTCAAGCATTATCCCTGATGTCTGTTTCCGCTTGCGCCGTGGTGCTAGTTCAACAACCAATATGGAAAGTGTTAGTGTACATCAAACTGCGAGAGTACATATAAATGAGCATGCAACTGCAACTTGACTCGGTCAGGTACCGTCTTGGTGTTGATGCTCATGAGGTTCGTCTGATCTTGCCATGTCCTGTTGTGTCAGCAGTGCTTCGGAAGTAGTGTTAGGTGTGAAGGCAGCTTGGGAACTGGCCAGTTCTGGAGCAAACGAACGAGTAACTCGTTGAGATGCTGGTACAGTTGAAGCGGATGCTGCAGCTGGTGGAGCAGGTGATACTGTGTTTGTAGATTTAGCCGGTGGACTTGGAACTTCTACTTCACTATAAGTACCAGCAGAATCTCGACGGCAGATCCTTTTCCGTTTCACCCAACGAGTAACAACACTCCCTACTATATTATTTTCCTTGCTCTTTTTTAACTTTGCCATGTCAAGATGTACCCACAACACAAAATAATAAAATCACTCTTCAGAACTCATTGATGCATGATACAGACAAGCAATACTTTGATGTAAGACAACCATATGAGGATGGAATATGCAAGAAAAACAGGACGGCATGACATATTCATAGCTACGATGTGCAAACTAAGCAGAAGGATTTTCAAGAAAATAGAAGTAATGCAAGCTAGACACCATATGAAAGATGCAACCAATATTACTCTGCCAAGTTAAAAGTGTCTTGTCATAAGTGGCAATTCGAAAAATTAGAAGCAGTACAACATAGAAATCAATGCAAGATGCAACCACTATCAAACTGCCATGTTAAAAGCGTCTAATCATGAGTGACTGATGCGGGATACACAACATCAGTACTTTGATGTAAGAACATGGTATGATAGATAGATGCAGTGTATTCTAGACATAGAAAGCCATGTCATATGCACATGTACAACGTATAAACTTAGCAGGTGCAATTTAATCAAAATAGAAGAAATACAGGCTAGACAACATATGCAACATGAAACCAATTATCACACTGTCAACTTAGAGCAAGCACATGCTATGGTGGAGTACGGGATATGAACTCATCATGTAGACTTGGGACTTCAACTTCATTATCAGTAGCAGTGGCAAATCTAGAGAGTCTCTGTTTGCGTCGGTGCGGAGGACCACCAACATCCCCTAACTTACTCTTTCCCTTCCTATTTTCTGATATTGCCTTATGAAGTCAAAACCACAAGAAGATGAATCAAATTATCTCTACATAACTGGTTGATGCATGATACAGACGAACACTACTTTGATGTAAGGCAAGCGCAGGATAGGAGGATGGAATATATACAAAGAAAGACAGTGTTTCATATTCACACGTATAATAGGAGGATGGAATATGTATGAAAAAACAGTAAGCGGAAGGCATTTCAACAAAATTAGAAGAAATGAAAGCTAGGCACCATATGAACATGCAACCAATATCACTCTATCAGGTAAAAAGTGTCTCGTCGTAAGTGCCATTTCAAGAAATTAGAAGCAGTACAAGCTAGAAGACAATGCAAGATGCAACCTACATCACAGTCCCAAGTTAAATGTGTCTTATGGGTAAGTGATCGTTGCAGGTATAAGTTGTAAGCTACGCAGATGCAATTCAACATAATCAGAAGCAATACAAACTAGACATCATACAGAAAACGAACCACATATAACAGTTCCAAGTAAGAGCAAGCACCTGTGATGGTGGAGTAGGGGAAATGTGCTCATCATGTACACGTATGTTCTAGAAACAGGAACACGTGTCATATTCACATGCACTATGTGTAAAGTAAGCATATGCAATTCAAGTTAGAAGCAATACAAGCTAGACATCATACGCAACATGCAACCACATATAATAGTGCCAAGTTAGAGCAAGCACCTGTGATGGTGGAGTAGGGGAGATGTGCTCATCATCTACACAGCTACGTTGACTGTCCAGCCTTGTGTCTTGCGAATCTTGTTGGGAGGATGGCGGAGTAGAATCTATAGAGACCCCCTGTTTGAGTTTCTCCGAAGGACCACCATCATCCACTGCCAGACTAATTTCCTTTAGCTGTAATGATTTTGCACTGTGAAGTCGAACCGATAAGAAAAAAGGAATAAAATTTCACTTCAGAACTCATTCATGCATGATACTGACGAACACTACTCGGATGAAAGGCAAACACATGATGCGAGGATGGAATATGTATGAAAAATAGGATGGCGTGACATATTCACACCTATGATGTGGTAACTAAGTAGAAGGCATTTCAATAAATTAGAAGCACTACAAGCTAGACACCATATGAAAGATGCAACCAATATCACTCTGCCAAGTTCAAATTGTATGGCCTTTCAACAAATTAGAAGCAGTACATGATAGAAATCATATGCAAGACACAACCAATATCACAATGGCGACTTAAATGTGCCTTATCATAAGTGACTGATGCGGGATATGCAAGAACAGTAGTCTGATGTAGAAACAGGAACACTTGTCATATTCACAGGCATTATGTGTAAACTAAGCTGATGCAATTCAACAAAGTTAGAAGCAATACAAGCTAGACATCATACGCAACATGCAACCACATATAATAGTGCCAAGTTAGAGCAAGCACCTGTGATGGTGGAGTAGGGGAGATGTGCTCATCACCTACACAACTACATTGACTGTCTAGCCTTGCTTGTCTTGCGAATCTTGTTGGGAGGATGGCGGAGTAGAATCTGTAGAGAACCTTTGTTTCTGTTGCTCGGAAGGACCACCATCATCCAATGCCTTGCCAATTTCCTTCAGCTTTATTGATTTTGCATTGTGAGGTCATACCAACAAGAAAAAGGAATATAATCCGCTCTTCAGAACTCATTCATGCATGATACTGACGAACACTACTCTGATGAAAGGCAAAGTCATGATACGAGGATGGAATATGTACGAAAAAATGGACAACTTGACATATTCACACCTATGATGTGGTAACTAAGTAGAAGGCACTTCAACAAATTAGAAACACTGCAAGACACCATATGGAAGGTGCAATCAATATCACTCTGCCAAGTTAAAACTGTCTCGTCATAGGTGGCGTTCATCAAACTAGAAGCAATACATGCTAGAAATCACATTCAAGATGCAAACCAATATCACACTGCCAACTTAAAGGTGTCCCATCATAAGTGACTGATGCAGGATACACAAGAAGAGTAGTTTCATGTAAGAACATGGTGTGATAGACATATATAGTATGTACCAAAAGCAGGAAAGCGTGTCATATTCACATGTATCATGTGTAAGCTAAGCAGATGCAATTTACACTAATTAGAAGCAATACGGGCTAGACACCATATGCAACATGCAACCAGATATCACACTGCCAAGTTAGAGCAAGCACCTTGGATGGTGGAGTAGGGGAGTGGAGACTTGGACCTTGTAATGCACTATCAGTACAAGGAGAATTGGTATAGATGCTCCATTTACGTTGCTGCAGAGGACAACCATCATCGCCTTCCTTACTCTTTTCCTTCCTCTTTCTTGATTTTGCCTTGTCAAGTCAAACCCACAAGAAAAAGGAACAAAATTTGCTCTTCAGAACTCATTGATGCATGATACTGACGAACACTGCTTTCATGTAAGGCAGCCGCATGATAGGAGGATGGAATATGTATGAAAAACATGATGGCGTGACATATTGACATGTATGATGTATAAAGTGTAAATTAAGCACAAGGTGCTTGAACTTGTTAGAATCAATGCAATCTAGAAACCATATGAAAGATGAAACCAATATCACTCTGCCAAATTAAAAGGGTGCCCTAACAAATGTATTTGACAAAATTAGAAGCAATACATGACAACAGGCGAGAAATAATATGCAATATGCAATGAATAAAGGTGACTCGTCGTAAGTGATTGATGCAGGATACATAAGAGAGGTAGTTTCATGTAAGAACAAGGTTAACACATAGATGTAATGTGTACCAAAAATAGGAAGGCATGTCATATTCACAGGTATAGTGTGTAAACTAAGCAGATGCAATTTACCCTAATTAGAAGCATTACAAGCTAGACACCGTACGCAACATGCAACCACATATCACACTACGAAGTTAGAGCAACCTGTGATGGTGGTGTAGGGGAAGTGCGGTCTTCAAGTATAGAGCTACATTCAATATCTTCATTTAGGCTTTCTGTTTCTTGAGAATCATGTGGAGAGGACGAAATTGCATTCTTTATAAGAGTATTGCGTCTCATATTAACCCACGCGCCTGACTGTCTCATCATAAGTGATAGATGCAGGATACACAAGAACAATAGTTTGATATAAGAACATGGTGTGATAGGCAGATGTAGTATGCACAAAAAATAGGAAGGCGTGTCATATTCACATGTATAATGTGTAAGCTAAGGAGATGAAATTTAACAAATTAGGAGCAATACAAGCTAGGCACCATATGCAACATGCAACCAGATATCACACTGCCATGTTAGAGCAAGCACCTTGGGTTGTGGAGTAGGGGAGATGAGATTTGGAACTAGCACTGCAGTACGAGTAGCAGGAGAATCTGTAGAGATCATCTGTTTCGGTTGCTCCAGAGGACCACCATCATTCCGTGCCTTCGTCCTTTCAGATTTTGCCTTGTCAAGTAAACACACAAGAAAAAGGAATCAAATTCGCACTTCCAAATTCGTTGATGAATGATACTGACGAACACAACTTTTATGTATGGCAACCACATTGTAGGAGGATGGAATATGTATGAAAAACACTAAGCATAACGCATTTCAACAAATTGGAAGCAATGCAATCTAGACACCATATGAAAGATCCAACCGAAATCACTCTACCAAGTTAGATGTATCTCATTATAAGTGGCACTTCAACAAATTAGAGGAAATACATGTTTGAAATGATATGCAAGATGCAACCAATATTACACTGTCAACTTGAAGGTGTATCGTCAGAAGTGATTGATGAGGGATACACAAGAAAAGTAGTTTGATGTAAGAACATGGTTAATAGAAAGACGTAATATGTACCAAAAACAGGAAGGCATGTCATATTCACAGGTATAATGTGTTTACTAAGCAGATGCAATTTACCCTAATTAGAAGCATTACAAGGTAGACACCATATGCAACATGCAACCACATATCACACTGCTAAGTAAGAGCAAGCACCTGCGATGGTGGTGTGGGGGAATTGCGGTGATCAACTAGAGAGCTACATTGACTATCTTCATTTAGCCTTGCTGTTTCTTAAGAATCATGTGGGGAGGATGACACTGCACTCTTTAAACGAGTAGGGTGTCTCACAGTAACCCTGTCACATCCCTGGTCCTGGTATGCAGTAGGCTAGCCCTTCATGTGTGCATCATGTTTAACTTTTCAAATGAACTTGAAATGGGGGATGTTCAAACCCTAGCATTAAAAAAAGGAATCCACCAGGTTCAACTAAAATATTTTTCAGTGAACCCAAATGGCCTTAAAAAATGTTCATCATTTTTGGAAAATGCTGGAAACAGCAACCAGAGGTGATGCACATTTTTGCATGACATTTTGGATTGTTGAATTAACACATATTGTATTTTGAATTGGAGCAAATAAATACTATAAGTAATTTATTGCTCCAATAATTCTGATTTTTGTTGAGGGGCTTTGGAATAATCCTTTTTAGTCCCTGCAAAATTTATCAGAAGCAACAAAATTAGTTTGGTTCAAAAATCAAATTAAAACAAATGTCAGAAATAGAAAACAGAAATAAGAGAGAGAGAGAGAGTTACCTGGCGCTTACCTACAGCCGAGAGGCCCTGCTCTGTGCGGCCCATCTGAGCTGGCCGGCCCAGCCCTCCTCCTCTCTGTCGTGTTCCTCCCCCTCGCCCCGAAGCAGCTCAGTGGCGAGCGCCGACGCCAGCCTTGCCACCTCCTGCTTGCCACCGAGGCGCCCCCGATGCGTCTGGACACGCCCCGCGGCCCCTCTGCCTCTCCCGTCGCTCTCTGCTCTCTCCCGACCCCTTCCATCTTCTCTGCTTCCCCTCCCGAGCACACCCGAGCGGAGCTCGTCATCGCCGACGCTGTTTGCCATGACCACCGAGCTCCCCTCGCCTTCCCGCGCTGTCCACGGTCTCCGCCATCGTCCGCCGCTCCGCCCCACCCTAGCCCCGAGCGCTGGGACGGCCTGCATCGCCGGCTGCTTCGTCTTCTTCCTCCTCGGTTGCCGGAAGCCGCACACGCCGATTCGCCGTCTCCGACGTGTCCCCGAGCCCGCTGAACCGCTCTCCGACCTCCCTGTGAGCTACCGCATCTCCCCCTTCTCATCATTTTGCTGTTTGCGCACTCTAGCTAGCCCCTACCACCTTGCCCGAGAATCCCTCGCCACCGGCCATGGCGCCGTCACGGCCACAGCCGTCGCCGCTTGCATATGAGCCCGCCAACGCGCTCAGTGCGTCCCAAGGAGCTCAAAGCACCCAACTGCTGCTCCTCCCATGCTCTGTTGCGTGGTTACTGTCAAGCCCGAACTCCGGCGGCCGCCCGGCTCGTCGCCGCCGCTGCTACACACACTCCCAGCACACCACACGGCCACCACAGGATGCGCTGCACTGCCAGCAACTCATAGCCGCGAACCATGCTCGAAACCGTCCCCTGTAGCGCCTTCCCGCAGCGTCTCCGTCGTCGGTTTTGGTCGCCGCCGGCCGAACTCCGGCGATGTCGACGTGGCCCATCATTAGCCACTAATGACACTGCTAATTAACCCTAGAGCCACTTACAGACGGGCCCCACTGCCTAATTAACCCGGGTTTGTTCCCGTTTAAATAAAACTAACCCCCACGGGCCCCACAGGTCAGTTTGACCTGGCCCCGTCACACTTTGACCGACCCCACCCATCAGCATTGACTCCGCTGACGTGGCCGTTGACCAGTCCCACCTGTCAGCCACACAAACCAGCCTGAGACACTGACATATGGGTCCCACAGGTCAGGTTTGACCTGGGTCAACCTTGTTGACTGCTGACATCACGGTGACGTCACCCTGACGCAATAAAGCATTTTCTGGATTTAAGTTTATTCAGGAAATTCCAGAAAATGTCCTAAACTTCTAAAAATCATAGAAAATCAACCGTAGCTCAGAATGAAATAATTTATATATGAAAAATGATCAGAAAAATCCAATCTATCCATCTGTACCATTTTCATGCATGTTAGAACAAATTATAGCTGTTGTTTAGCACAAATCATATAAATGGCATTTAAACCCTCACATATGGAGTTTGAATTTGAATCTTGGATTCAAACCAACTCCATTTAACTTGCTGCTAGTTGCATTAGCTTAAACCACAACATATTGCCATGTCACATTCATGCATCATATTGTGCATTGCATTGATTGTGTTCCTCCTTGTTTGCCGGTGATTGTTTCCTCTCAGTAGACGTTGCTTCGACGATGTGATCGATGACACCGATGAAGAACTATATTATCTTCAGAAGTGCCAGGCAAGCAAAAACCCCTTGTTCATTCCAATACAATCCTACTCTCTCGCTCCTGCTCTCTTTTACTGCATTAGGACCACAATGATTCATCTGTTACTTGCTGCGGTAGCTGAACCCCTTTATCCTCTGCATGACCTGTCATTGCCACAGTAAATAGATGAAACCCACTAGCATGAGTAGGAGTTGTTTGAGCCCTGTTGTGCCTACTCATTCATGCTTGTTTGTCATGCCTGCTACTGCTTAGAGTTGAGTCAGGTCTGATTCATCTGGGATGGATCAGAGGTGTGTGAACATGTCCTATTGTGTGTGAGCTAAGTGTGTGAACACGATTTTGTAAAGGTAGCGGTGAGAGGCCATGTAGGAGTACATGGTGGGTTGTCTCATTGAAACCGTCCTCAGGAACTGAGTTCTGTGTTTGTGATCCATGAACAGCTACTACCACACATTGGAATGCTTAAGTGCCCCTCTCGACTTATTAATCAACTCGATCTTTGTCCAGGAGTTGCAACTAGTTTCTGGTGTTTGTAGGTAGTGTTAGTAGTCTAGCAAGTGGCACCCGGTACAGGTGGGCTTGGGACAGACTAGGCACAGTGGCACGGTGTACCAAGTGGCACCCGGATGGTGGGCTTGGGAACCCTGCTCACATCGTTTGGGGCCGTGAGCGACACCCCCGCCGGATCTCCTTGCGGATGGAACTCGAATAGGCGATAAACCTGGACGAGAGACTTGTGTGGTTACTCAGGTCGTGGCCGACACCCTCGCTGGGCTTCCGCTTGAAGGTTGCCGAGTACATGTCGTGTAAACGACGGTAAGTGGTGAGAGCGTGTGTGAAGAAGTACACCCCTGCAGGGTTAATATGATCTATTCGAATAGCCGTGTTCACGGTAAAGGACTTCTGGGTTGCCTGTGCAGTTCATAGACAAGTGAAAGTGGATACTCTAAAATACGCAAGATAAGCGTGAGTGCTATGGATGGTGTTCTCGTAGGGAGACGGGAGCGGATCCATAGTGGTGTATTGATATGGTGAATATGTGGACTCGTGTGCGCCACCTCAAAAGAGTTACTTGTAGTCGTAGTTTAGGATAGCCACCGAGTCAAAGCTGGCTTGCTGCAGCTAAACCCCACCATCCCCTTGTTGATAATGATGCATATGTAGTTAGATCTGATGTAAGTCTTGCTGGGTACATTTGTACTCACGTTGCTTAATTTATGTTTTTTGCAGAGAGACTTCAGTCTCGCTAGTAGTTCCGCGTGGACTTCGACATTTAGCTTGTTACCTCAGCTACGATCTTGAGCCCTCGGCAGGATCTAGTAGTTAGTCAGGCTTCTCAGCCTTTTTCATTTGTAGATGTCTGTACTCAGACATGTTAAGCTTCCGCTTGTGCTTTGATTTGTGTGCTCTGAATGTTGGGTCATGAGACCCATGTTTGTAATATCTCGCTCCTCGGAGCCTATTGAATAAAATACTGGAGTTGTAGAGTCATGTTGTGATGCCATGTTGTATTTGCACATATCGAGCATATTGTGTGTATGTTATTGAAATGCTTGGTATGTGTGGGATCTGACTATCTTGTTGTTTATCCTTGGTAGCCTCTCTTACCGGGAAATGTCTCCTAGTGCTTCCACTGAGCCTTGGTAGCTTGCTACTTCTCCGGAACACTTAGGCTGGCCGGCATGTGTCCTTCTTCGTTCCTGTGTCTGTCCCTTCGGGGAAATGTCACGCGGTGTCTACCGGAGTCCTGTTAGCCTGCTACAGCCCGGTTTACCGGAGTCCTGCTAGCCCAGTTGCTACAACCCGGATTCACTCGCTGATGACCGACACATTTGTTGCTGGTTCATGTATGCCTGTCCCTGTAAGTTAGTGCCACTTTGGGTTCACGACTAACCATGTCAGCGGGGGCTCCTTGTCATATGGATGCTAGCAACACTATCATATACGTGAGCCAAAAGGCGCAAACGGTCACGGGCCTGGTAAGGCGACACCTGTGGGAATACCGTGCGTGAGGCCGCAAAGTGATATGAGGTGCTACATGCTAGATCGGTGTGCCATTGAGTCGGGGTCCTGACAAACCCACTCGGGTGATTGTCTCATCATAAGTGATTGACGAGGGATACAAAAGAGCATTAGTTTGATGTACGAACATGGTTAATAGACATATGTAGTATGTATCAAAAACAGGAAGGCATGTCATTATCAAAGGTATAATGTGTAAAGTAAGCAGATGCAATTTAACCAAATTGGAAGCAATACAAGCTAGACACCATATGCAACATGCAATCACATTTGACAGTGCAAAGTTAAAGCAAGCACATGGGATGGTTGTGTGTGGCAATTGAGATCATCAACTGCAGAGCTACGTTTACTATCTCCAACTACTGACACTGCACCCATTAGAGCGCTGAAACGCTTAGTGCTTATCTTCAAATTACACTGGAGTGACTTCTGTCTTCTCTTTTCTGCATTCATCAACACTGCGTCAGAGTTTGAAATACCCATGCATAAACAAACAATAGTGTGAGTATGGGTGAAGTGTGTGCACAATTAGTACAGTGTAAAGGTAGCAGATAGCAGGTCGATGAGAAATAATTGACAGGATACATATGATAGCTCTACAACATGCATGGCACACTAAATTACTACAAGATTCTATGAAAATAACAGTTGACTAAAAGCAAATAGGCCAGTCCATTTTTTCTGCAACGTCCGATGTACAAAGAACGGGCAGATCGCCTTCATCTACCTCCAGCCAGTCAGTGTTGACGATCTTCCTCGAAACGCCAGCGACCACTGACCCAGTATTCGTCCCCTCCCTACGCCCTCCCCTCGACCTCACCACACCGCCGTGCTTGGCACCGCCTCCCGGCCATCAATTCAAGCCCCGCCGACCTCCAGATCGGGCGCAAGCAGCTCCTGTGCCCCACACCCCTATGATACACATCGATGCGCCGCTTCCTCGGGGAACAGGCGGACTAGGTGCTCCGCGCGCCTAAGCGGGTGCTACTTCTTTTTATTGCGGTTCGACTGACCCTGAATTGAAATCCAGGCGGGCTACTGACCTCTAGCAAAGGTGAATAGTAAAGGGAGGAAACCTTGTGCATTTAGTATCACGAAGAAGATGCAGTAAGAAGCGCTCAACTAGTTTATTTCGTGGGATGAATACGGTGTGAGCAGAGACATAAGATTTTCACGAATAAGGGAAGAGGAGTACCTCTTTCTACTGGCAGTGTTGTGTCCTCCTTCTGTTTTTCCAACGATCTTCTTGTGGTTCACTAGAAACGAGAAGTTGTGGAGGACGGTGGAGCCTTGGACGAACCCATGGCCAAGTTGTTGAGTGTGGTGCGGTGGCCGTCTGTCGGCGACAGGGAACCAGATTCGAGGCGGCGAACGACGGCGTAGCGGGAATAGCTCCGGTGCGATGGACGGTTGCGATAGTGGAGTGGCAGCAGTGAGGCGCAGGACGGCGTGGTCAGAGTGGTTCTAGTATGGCGCACGTCGGCGTCAGCGTCGTGGATGCAGTTCTGCCTCGGCTTCAGCTGCTAAGTCCTTGAGGGCGTTGCGGTTGCGGTTGCGTTGGACGACGACGTCGGGGTACCGGCTCCGGCATGATGAAGGAGGGTGGCGGTGGCTTGGCCGCTATGGGGTGGAGGACGGAGGAGGCTGGGGTTTCGCGGCTGGTGGAGAGGGCATTTTGGCACCCACGGAGTATGAATGGGGAAATAGAGGGAAGCAGGGAACTAAGGGGGAACAATGTTTCGGTTTGAGACGCGCTTGTTTGAAATTTGGGGAAAGTTACAAACTTTGGCTCCATCTAAAATTTCGGACATATTGCGGGTTGGTGGTAGGACAGTAATCTGAGGTGTCCCAAATGTGGGCGGGATAAATTTTGGCCGAGCGCATGGGTGTTTAGGCGCCCATGGCGTATGGATGCTTCTCGGAGGCGGTTGAGACTAGCGTCTTGGTGAAGTTACAAACCTACCCGGTTTAGACCTTTGGACATCGGGCCGATTGGCTACACGGGCCAGAGTCAGGATAGTAATTTCCTACCACCAAGCATTAGTATCGCGCGGTTTCGGGTGACCACATGCCTATTTGGCGCTTCGTTCAATATTTGGGAGCAGAAGCATTAATGTTTTTGGTTCTCTTGAATTGAACTTTCAGGATTTGTCAAACTTCACAAATCTTTACTCTTGAAAATCCTAAAGCTACGATTATTTTGGAATGGAGGGGGTACATTTGAATATACATTGTACACGTGTATATATTAAAAAATATGCAACTTACCTCAGCTCATGCATGGTTCCAGATATAATCTCCTTGGTTGCAAAAAAAGTTAGATATGCATATGAATATATATATATATATAGCATGTTCAAACTCACAACAAAGATTGATGCCCCCTTTTACATCTGATTTACAAATGCCATTATCTCAGGTTCAAATAGATGAATGCACTTCCTATGAATTCGAATCTTCGAAACCCCCTTTATGTTGAATTCGACATGTATTCTATTTCATGGCTAGCAATTTGGAATGTATCCATGCAAGTGACAAATGTATAAAGTGCTTCACACTAACAACATGGAGTGCACTAATTAATGTTTATATATGAATTGCAAAAGCATCCATTGCCTGTATTTCAAACCACTCTCACTCTATGGCTTGATAATATGAAATAAACACATGCACATGCTAGAATTCAATAAAGAATGGGTGTCTGATAGACCGGTTTTCGTCCATACGCAATTTGCAAAATTCATGATCTCATCCAAAAATAATAATGCCATTTATATTTTAATTTAATGCGTAGAACCTCCTTTTACACGTAGATGCACTATGCCTCGGCCCGTTCTCTATCTAACACATAAGTGCACACACTTTATATGCATCGGCATTTCGCTTTCACACATGCTCACAATCTCTCTCAGGGTGTCGGGGTGTCTCACGCACATGCTCTCTCTGTTTCTCTCTCTCTCTCTTTCTGAGTACTATGTACCACTCTTTTCACTAATCTCAGTTGGAAAACACTATTTCTCTCACATGCATATATACACACGCACGGTCTCTACTAGCCCTCTATACGCACATATATGTGCCTATGTGTCTCCCGCACGAACATTATCTTTAGGACTCTCTCGCACACATTGCCCCCCCAGACACACCTCTCTCTTAGTAGTTGGCAGATATGATATCATCATATCATTCGGTAGGATATCCCTGGCTGTTAGGCTGGATGGTAATACGAGGCAAAGTTTTACCCTAGTTTGGACCCTTGCAGTTGAAGACCTGGTACTGTATATTAGTGATAGGGGCGTGTACGAAGTACACGTGAATACCAGGCATTGTGCGTGTGTGTATACTATCGACGAACTAGCCCTCAAGCTTTTGTAACATACTGGGGGCCTAGGGTTACAAATCATATATAGTCGGCTTATCACCAGTGGGGATAGAGTCCTCCGCGACTTCTGTAGCTTCGTGTTGTACGCCGAGTCCTCCACGTGGGTCTTCATATAACGCGTCTCGGTCCAACCTATATGTGGTGCAGGATGGAACCGACCCATGAGTCTTCATGTTGACCCACCACAACTAGAAATGATGTGCCCATCACACCACACACGCAATCGGCCACTAAGAAAATAAGCATATACAATAGTACAACGGTATCTAGCTCACGATACGTCTCCATATTTTGTTGATGGCACTGACGGACTTTGCATTTGATGCGTGCTCCGTATTTTGTTGGCGACACTTATGGTCATTGTATTTGAAGCGAAAGCATGATATGGTCACTGGACTTCAGAATAAGCTCATCACGATCACCACATACATTTTGTCGTGCTAACCAACATGTGGTTGGATGGTTAGGAGGACAATGGTTTCTCGAGCCCACCAAGGTTAAAGTCCCGGTGCTCGCATTTATCTTGTGTTAATTTCAGTATTTTCCGGCGATGGGCGTTCACTGGGAGGAGACGTTCCACTCGACTACGAGGCACCTATGGTGACTTCGTAAAATCTCAAGATCATATATGCTGGCGCACTCTCTCGAAGGTGCTCATAAGGGTAGGGTCCGCGTGTGTGCGCTTATAGCGGTGAGTGCTTGCGCGCATATATGAGCCCTTGCGTCTGTACCGTGTTAAACAAATACATGTCATGATTATACGGTCACTGGCTACCCGTACAACTCCGTATTTTGTTGATGACACAATCAATTAACCAGTCAAACATTCCACGCGGCGATACTAGTGTTGCACCATCGGGGTGCGTAACCGTGTGGCCCACCTATCAGCCCGTATATGAAAGAAAGAAAATGGTAGTTTGAGTCTGTACTGTGTTAATAAAATAGGAGTACATTTTAGGGTGATCATACGGTCACTGGCTCACCATACAGCTCCGTAATTTGTTGATAACACGATCAATTGGCCATTCAAACGGTCCACATTCAGCAGCGCACATTACCATAGGACCCACCCGTCAGCGTGTATATGAAGGATAGAAATGGTAATAAATTAGTGGTCGGTGGGTATTTGAAGTCGTGAGACCTCTGGTTGGGGGGGCTGGCGTTGATTGGGCGGTGGGGTGGGGATAGCCGAAG
>NC_041393.1:438400112-438424105 GCF_002162155.2 Triticum dicoccoides | reverse complement strand
GGCTAGAGGGATGGCCGGTGTGGCGGCGGACCGGCGGTGGGGAGTGGTTTCGGGGAGGGCGGGGCGGCGTAGCGGCCCGGGGTTCGGCCGCTGGCGGCTGGCGGCTCAGGGGGGTGGAGTTTGATGATAAACTAGAGACCCTTGATTTCGTATGTGGAAAATCTAATGACCAGAGATTAAAATGTCAGTCAACTGACGTGTAGCCTCACCCCGCACGTACACATGCACACACGCAAGACACACACCCATGCAGGCATGCAACACTGACACGTACACATTACATACACATGAACACATGCTGGCATGGAACACTAACACGTACACATGCACTCACGAACACACGCACGTACACACCCATGCATGCAACACGAAAACGTACCCTTGCACGCATGCAACACTCGCACGCCTGCATGCACACAGCACACGACGCAAGACACACGCTCAACCTATACGTGCATGCACCCTTTGTTAAGGACATGGATTGTTACGGGTATTAATCAATCTTATCTGTGATAAGCAGAACATTGATCCAGCACACGACGCAGCGGTCTTTATGTATCACAATGTATCGAACGGGCTATCAACATAGTAGGCTTATCTACATGAAAAAGATGACATCACACTCAATGGACAATCATCGGTTTATGAAATGCCTGCTTCTGACCACCCTGGCCCACCAAAGGTTCCTCTGCTGTGTGCTGCCTGCGTTGGGTCACTGACATGTAGGCCATGTACCCAAAGAGCACACACATCAGTGGAAGAACGACGCGGTGTCCTAGGTCAGAGTCGAGGGAGCCACTCGCTGCACGCCCGGATGAACATGCCTCCTTCCCGCATTCAAACGCCTCCATGAAACCCGCCCGTGTGGAAGCCAAAAACCCACTCTGGACACACGTCCGTTCATGACCGGGCCGGCATTAAACGCAACACCGGTCGAGCTCCTCCCATCCATCATCTATTTAATCTCATATTTAAACGAGGCCAAACACCGGCGAAGAATGGCCCACCTCCGCTAGTCC
Source organism: Triticum dicoccoides (assembly GCF_002162155.2). Lineage (NCBI taxonomy): Eukaryota > Viridiplantae > Streptophyta > Magnoliopsida > Poales > Poaceae > Triticum > Triticum dicoccoides. The sequence continues at coordinate 438,423,086 of NC_041393.1, read as the reverse complement.
CCTATCTCCTCCTTCACCATTTTGTCCACTCTTACAATGGCTTACGAAGAGTAGTTATTCCGCATCCAAGCCGGCTGGGTAGCCCGCCGTTTACGAGATATGCAGCTCGCTGATCCACCTCCCTTCCCTCACTCGACGGAGCCACTTACCGCCCCAAGCCGGCGTGCGGTTCAGCAACTCGCTGCTCCAGGCCAGATCGACGAGGAGCGGCGCACGAGCGTCATTGCTTCCATCCACGCCGCCGCCTCATACCACGTCTCCCGTTTCTATGGCCGAGACTCCCATGCCGGCGGCCGCGCCATGCAAGCAGCGACAGAAGCCGGGTGCACGGAGAGCGACGAGTCGGTGGCCAGCGCCTCCGCGTCCGCAGCCATCATCGAGGAGAAGTAGAACACGGGAGGCCGTCGCCGCTTGGGTCCCATGAAGGCCACCGCGGAGGCGACGCCGGCGTACACAATAGGTGTCTTGTCGGATCCTTTTGTTGCGAGGACCTTCATCGACCCCGCATGGGCTCCACGGAAGAGGGAAATGTTAGGATGAACTCGAGCCGGTGCCGGCCATGGCAAAGTAGTGGTCGATGATGAACTCGAACCGGTGCCGACCACCATCATCTTCGGCATTAGCCAATGATATTAGTTGGGCAGTGGGAAAGCAAGCCGTCCTTTGCGCTGAAGCATATACCTCCGGGGCTCCCGGTAGTCCGGTGATCATGCTGCCGGACATGAGGAACACAAATCGATCGGCTGGCGACCATTTAGGCCAGGTATTATATACATGTGCTGTCCAGAACTAGCACCGCGTAGTTCATTTGAATGTAATGAAATCCGTCATGTTTGTATGAAAATCTGGTATTTTATATGATTTCCATCGTTGTTATATGAAATATCAGTTTGTCTACGTGTTTGCGTGAATTTTGTCTGGTTGGTTGAGTTGTTGTCATAATGTGTGCGACTACGGTTGGATGGCGTAATTTGTGGGTCACCAGTCGGTCTACGGGCGGCTCGGGCAGCGTGGTGGGACAAAAAAAACACAGCTCGTGCGAGCTCGTCTCCAACCTGCGCTCTGGAGGATGCATGAGCACCCGAGCCATCACTACAAAAAAAATACACTTACGTGATGATACGTGTTTGTCATAGTAGGTCGCGTTTTTTGTCATGCATGTACATCCATGACGATTTTATGACAGAATCAAGATAGTCATACATGTGCTGTCGTAGAAGTGTTCCATGACATTACCAAAATTATCATCATGGAAGTGTCCACTTCCATGACGATAAATCGCGCGTCACAGAAGTGCTTTTGTCAAGGGTGACCGACACGTGGTATCCACTGTAACGGAACGCCGTTAAGCTATCGGGTCGGGTTTTGGATCCGATAACCCGTTAACAACCCCGACCAATGGGGATTTTCCATGTGTAAAATCATCATTGGCTGGAGGAAACACGAGTCGGCTCACCGTTGGGACAGATGTCATCCGCTCATTGGACCGAAGGCGCCTATGATACAACAACACATGGCACGACCCAACAGAGGCCCATTCCTGTGAAAAGGCCGGCCCATTTGACTTGGTCAAAAGGTGGCGGGCCGGCCCACGGAAAGCCTGTTAACAACCTGTTCGCATGTAGCGTCATCTGGGCCGTCCAATATGTTTCAGCCTATTTTAACTTCCGGCCCATGTGTGGCCCATGACTTCTTTCGGCCCATATGAGGACCATTGTAACTCTTGGCCCATTAACGGCCCATGGTGAAACTGGCCCGTAATGAATAGTGTATCACTTTATACCCATTAATGGCCCGTTATTCCATTGGGCCGTTTCCAGCCCAAGTTATCTTTCGGCCTTCTCAGGACCCATTGATTCTTGGGCTAATTTGCAGCATTCGGTTACATATGGCCCGTTACTGTCATTTTCTTCTTGTGGGCCAAATTCAGCCCGTCGTTGCAGTCGGCCCGTTTGCGGTTAATACGTTGGGCCGTTTTCATGTAAAAAAACCCGTTGGGCTGTTTTCATAGAGTTATCAAATATGGCCTATTAACGGCCCGTTATGGTCCACGAATAGTACGACCCATGATTGGCGAAATGATGATACGCCCCGTAGAAGGCCCATGGATCCTACGGCCCGTATGAGGCCCATGGATAGTACGGCCCGTAGAAGGCCCATGGATCGTACGGCCCGTAGAAGGCCCATGGATCATACGGCCCGTAGAAGGCCCATGGACCCTACGACCCGTAGAAGGCCCATGGATCCTACGGCCCGTATAGAAGGCCGATGGATCCTATGGCCGGACGAAGGCCCATGGATCATACGGCCTGCAGGAGGCCCATGGTTACAACAGTCCGTGTGTTGCCATGATTATTTTGGCCTAGTTCCCAAAAATAGGCTATTGTGGCTACTAGAAAAAAACAGAAAAAGAACTGTAGTGACTACAAGCAAACAACTAAACAAGAAAATAAGGAAATAAATAAGCAAGCAATTAACGCTAGCCTATTACCCCTATTACCCATATTACATCCACTGGGCATCAAAGTTCGCCACCAGTGCAAATATAGGGAACAAAGCAGCACATTACATACACTGGCCGTCAAAATTGGCCACCAATGCAAATAAACGCGGCAACAAAACAAGAGCATAACTGAAACAACTTCAGAAGAGCTCAAGAAATGTTATCCTGGGTATCCACCATGCTGGCAATAAGCTTAGCAAGCTGATTAGCTTTGTCCTGTTTGGCACTAAAATCCTCCAACGCTTTCTGTTGCACCAGAAAGTATGCATCTGAATGCTCCAGGGACTTCCACAGTCCTTCCGCTTCTTGTCACAGCACAGCTGATCGATGTCTTTCAGCTTGTAGTTGAGACTCAAGAAACCGAATTGATTCAGACAGTGAGTTTGAATAGCTTATGCAAGCGGTAGTGGCCAGTAACTCGAACACAAAACCAAGACAGGACTTTGGGGTTGTCTTGCTGTATTCAAGGTAGTCTTCCTTAGCTGTTTTATCAGCTTTGTTGGAGACCAACAAGGATGTGTCACTATCCTGAACCTTATCTGCATTACTTCCTTTACCATTGCTTAATAAGGCACTCTTCCCCAATATTCTGTCAGCATTCTAAAAGAAGAAACAAGAAGACACATACCAAGTTTAGCATGTACTAGTATATGAAACTCATTTCGGTGAACCAGTTCAGTAGTAAGGTAGATAGGATTAAACTACCAAGTCTTCTATTGCCAAGTACTAGTACATAATAAAAGCATCAAACAAACATATATCTATGTCCTATGGTCACTGCATTGTCTTGCCAAATCAAAATAGAGACACGGTTCAAATCATATCAGTTCAAGACAAAGCAGCAGTGAAAGAATACAAAGCGTGGGAAACTACACGGCACAACAAGATTTCAGATGGGTACCACGGGTCTACATGTACAACAACACTATTGGCTCTGTTGTGATGCTAGTAATGTGCATGATATGAAAGTCAACTATATACACAATTGAAATTGAAATCAACAGAGCTATTGATAAGAGCAAACCTATTAAAGAAAAATGCGTGAACATACCTGCTGTGCCATTGGAGTTTCGATTGGATCCTTCAATTTAAAAATAAGTTTCTATGAGTAAATACAGTGATACAAGAGCAAAGCAATCAGAGTTAAAAAAGGCGCGCCTAAGCGAGCGCTTAAGCGCGCCTAGGCTCTAGGCGTTGGCAAAACGCATTGCGCATAACTACGCATAATCTGTGCATAACTGCGCATAAGCATGCACTTTGGTCAGCAAAGCGCAAGGTGGTGGCAAAACGCACAATTAACGCCTAGCGCTTTTTTGAACTATGATAGCAATGGAATCTTAAATTAGAATAGTTGTTCTTCAGGTTTAGGCACTTGTTCTACATGAACAGAGTATAGTAAGACGCAAGAATATAATACTTAAAAATAGAAAATGAGCTCATAGACCTTACCACATTCTTGGTTCGGGACCAGTACAGAACAAAGTGTTCCCAGTCATCGTCCAGTAAATGTGTCTCAGGAGAACGTAAGGGAATTTGATGAGTTTCTTTGCCTGTGAAGTACGTTTTGTTCAGGTAATTCCGATACTGCCACCAAGCATTCTTGAAGATAGCAGAGGTATTAGCACAGGTTACCTCATCCTGAGTTTCCAAATCGGTCCTCTATAGAGAAAAATGGGAAAATTTGATGTATTATAACCATCATGGAGGTAGGATGTATGGGACGAACAAAGTAATTGCCATGAATAACATTACTTACACATAACTCCTGGACAAACACCTACAATTGGCATTTTCCTTCATCTTCAGTATAATATTTCCAAGATGGGAAGATACGCACATATGATTTAACAACATCAAATGTGATAGATGCTAAACTATGACTAGCTGGTTGTGCTTCCTCCACAGGAATAGGCGTACTAATTGGTGGAGTTGGGGTTCGCGGTGATAGTACTAGCCCTTTGGGCAGTGGAGCTGCCTTACTAACTGCTCTTGTTTGGGAGCTTTGTGGTGGAGATGGTGCTGTGTCAACAAGAACTGGGTTACTATCGGCTGGGTTGGGGTTAGATTGGGTGAAGTTGGTTCTCTGTCCATCGCAATAGGGGTACAATCTGCGAGAGTTTGGGTTATGTGTGGTAGGGGTGGTTCTTGTGCATGTTCAACCGTGGTGCTATCTCCACCAAGAGGTAGCACTGTTTTATTTGAAGACCGTGTTTTTGGTCCACTAGATACTGGCATCACCCGCTCCAATTCAAATGGCTGATAAACAGGAAATATAGTTGAATGTACAGACATTGTATGAGAGACACATGCAATAGATAGTGTGGAAAAAAGAGGGCATGGAATAATTGACATGTATATTGTTTAACTAAAATGGATAGCATGACATAATTTCACATATATGATGTCTATCTAAACTGGATAGCATAGCATAACATAATTCAAAGATATGATGAATAACTAAACAGGATCACATGGCATAATTCACCTACATGTTATCTAAGTAATCAGGATCGCATCATTTAATTCACATATATGATTTATATGCTAAACAGAGGGCATTCGATATGATGTCTGAACTAAGAACATGGTGTTGAATATTGTGTATATGATGTCTAAACTATGCAATGCAAGACATCGTATGCATGATATGAGCAGTATAACCGTGCCAAGTTAGAGCATACACCTCAGTGGGGGAATATGACTGGTCATATGTCTCTGAATCCATCTCTGAGGAGCTATCGGGACCCAATAAGAGATCTGCTTTGACAGGTAGCACTATCTGCTCTGAAGGCCTTGTTTTCACTCCAGATTTTTCCATCTCCCTCCCAAATGGCTGATTCACAGGAAGAGTAGTTTAATGTACAAACATTGTCGACAAATGGAAATGTAATGAAGAAAAGGATGGGCAAGATATCATTCAAATATATGATGCCTGGTTAAACAGGATGGCATTGCACATTTCACATATATTATGGCTGGCTAAAAGACATGAGACTGCATAATTCCTATATATGATATAGAAACTAAATAGGTGGCATTACAGAACATGTGTAAACTAAGCAGGTGACATATATGATGTCAAAAGTAGGCACTGCAAGGCAACATATGCATGATATGACTAACATCATCATGCCAAGGTAGAGCAAACACCTTGGGGGTAAATAGGAGTGGTCAGCAGCGTCTGAATCCACCTCAGAACAGATATCTTCCTCTGGATTACAATCTGGAGAGGGGTGGGGAGGGTTTGCCATTGAACCTACCATGGAGCGATGTCTGCATGACATTGTATTGCCGCGCAAAACTCTTCTCTTTTTCTCTACATGTTCAGCATGACCTTGTACAATATCTGACATGCATACGAAAAAATATGGTGAGATTATGTAAGGAGAGCATGCAGAAATTTGGAGTGATGGTAACAACCAGTGGATTGACGTTTTTCCGTTGAGCCAAAATAGCCCTAATGGAATGACGTGAATGTATAGCAATAAGTGATGCAACAAGTGTACAACCTCTTTGCCGTAGCCGTGTCGACCTCAGCATCATTGGGTTGGTCGCTGAAGCAGTTGAGGCAGAGGTGGCTGTCGGAGGTGTGGAGGAAGATCTGAGGAATTTGTAGACGGCGTCCAGGGCACTGCTCTGTTGTGATGGATCGTTCTATCGTTGGAGCAGCTCCGGTGAGCCGTAAGACGTCAAGGCTGAAGTAACACAAGACAGACATCATCAATCTCAAGTGGGATTCTAATAGCATCTCTAGTAGATGATGTAAAATGGATGTAAAATTAACATCACCAAAAACCACCTGACTACAACAAATGAGGTAAAAACTGTTGACTCTGAACTTAACTGTCGAAACTGAAATTTACTATGGAATCTGAATGCTACTGACGAAACTGAACGCAATGGTAGTAGAGAGGCACTTGACATGTAGTTTAGGGAGGGCCTGCAGTTCATCTTCAACCTGCACCCCCCTGAGTCGCCAGCCACCACCAACCGAACCGCCGGCCCCAGCGCCGCCTCGCCACCCCGAAACAACTCGCCACCACCGCCCCAGCCAGCCCTCTAGGTCCCCCGCCCCCACCCTGAATCCTAAGATAGATAGTGGGGTACCTCTCCGGCGAGCCCCCATCCCCGCTGTGGGTGGTTCTTCCTTAACTCCGGCGAGCCCCCCAACCCCTAAAAATCGACCGACCCAAAAGTCGATTCAGTCGATTGATGTGTGGCTTAATCGGAGCAGAGAAGTAGCAGCTGCTGGGCGAGCGAGCGATTGAGCGAGAGCCGGAACAGTAGCAGCAACACGAGCGAGCGAGCGAGAGCCGGAGCAGTAGCAGCAGATCCGGCTGGTATGGACGCCGCCACTGAAGGGGCCTCGCACTGGGGGAGAGCCGCCGTGGAGATGTCGCCCGCGGCGCCGGCTTCAAGGTAGCCGCTCCATGGGGGTGCGGGATGGAGCACCGTCGATGCCGGGAGGTCGAGTTAAGGAGAAGGTGCGATGCGATGAGTGTACAACCTCTTTGGTGGTGCCGAGTAGGCCTTGGCTTCGTCCGAGGAGTCATTGAGGATGCTGCGGTTTCGGTGGAGTAGGTTAAGGCGGCGCTGTGGGGATGGAGCAGCCGCGATAGACGAGGCGATCGTCGGAGCAGCTCCTTGGAGGTGGAGGACGGGGCGGCTGAACCGGCGGGACGGTGAGATGGATGACGGATCCTCATCTAGGGAGGTGGACGAGGGACGTCGAGCTGTTGCGGTGGACGACGTCGTCGGGGAAGAGGCTCCAGCTGGGCAACGGTGACGTGGCGTACGGAGGAGGGTGGGGTTTCGCGGCTGGAGCGGAGTCGTTATGGTGGCCTGAGATTTTGAATGGCGAAAAGGGGGCAATGGAAGAGGGTGAAGCATGATTTAGGGACACGCTTGTCCAAAATGTAGGGTGTGTTACAAAAGTACCCCCCACCGATTTGAACTAGCGGCCCTTTCGGCTCAGGGTTAGAAGGGGGATTTCATGTGTCAGGATTTGGCAGCTGGAGGGAGTTTTCACGCGCGTTGTAATTTTGGGATAGCAAGGCGCGGGTTGTGAAGGAGCTAGTTTTGAGAGCACGATATCTGAATTTTTGGGATATAACAAGACGCGGGTTGAATTTTAGGGACAAGTCTAACGTGTAGTAATATTGTACTTGTACGTACCGAATCAATTTGCACTTCCCTCAACCAAAAAGAAAACGAGAAAAATAAAACTATTCACACCACACAAAGAGAGAGTCTTGCCCCATTTTACTATACAAATGCTATTCAAAGCTACTCCCTCCTTCCATTTATATAGGGCCTAATGCGTTTTTCGATGCTAACTTTGACCAAATATTAGAGCAATGATATATGACATGCAACTTACACAAAGCACACCGTTAAATTCGTTTGTGAAAGGTTCTTTCAATGATATAATTTTCACATTGTGCATGTCATGTACTATTAATCTTGTCAATAGTCAAAGGCGGTCTTAAAAATCTCATTACACCCTATATAGATGGAAGGAGGGAGTATGAATCCATGTTATGTCCGATTAAATTTTTTTCGCTTGCTGTATAATGCATGTAACCTACTCATACCAACATTTTAGTGCATTCCAAATGTCTATACGACCGCTGCAATTCGAACTAAATTTGTATTCGTTTCTCTATTTCAATAAGAATCTACAATCATGATTGTTGCCAACTTCAACCATCATAGTTTCCTTGCTATCCGCCAGATATAAATCGGACGACCTATAATGCAGGATGGCAGGCACACCATCATCAACAACTCCGTTTTTTATAAGGGTAGAGATTAAATATATTAAATGCAGTATAACATGTTCATAACCACACCATGTGTATCACCGTTATATATATTCACACACGCGTCGGTTTAAAACACTATGATAAATTCTTCATATATCCGAATTCACTTTTTATAATGAAGTATATATGATCTCTATTCGTCTTTTACACCCACACAACCCTCTTATCTTTGTAGCTAGCGCTAACTTCCTCTTGTGCATGCACACGCCCGCATCCCTCTCACCCTCCCTCAGCATTCTCTAGCTCCATCGCGCAAATTCGTCTTTTCACTTTAGGTCATTCACCCATGGTGTGTGTAGGCCCCCCAGATCCTTCTTTACGGCACACATCGATCGATATGCCTCTCTAGCCAGGTGTGCCTAGCACAAACACATGCTTCCCCTCTTCTCTTCTCACCGTCCATGCCTCACTCCCACCACTCTTTTCATCGTTCTCGTACTCGCACACTCCTCCCCCTCGATATAGTATGCCTCTCGTCCCACCTCCTACATGCATCCCTCTCTCTCTATCCTTCTCCTTGTGCCTCATTTGCTTCTAACACACACATGCATGTATACCGATCGATCTCCCAACATATACCTAGATCGACTTTAACTACCCCCATCGATCGACGTACCTCACAAGTTATGTCTCTCCTTTCTCTAACAAAGGGCGATTGATCTTCCTATGTAGTTACATCTGCTTACCACAACCACATCATCCCCCTTCATCATTCGTGCATGCCTCCTGACCCGTCTCTCACACGCACATGCACAGACAACAAGCAACCATCTCATCTCTTATTGATATTGCGGGCATGCCCTCCGTTTGTCTAGCAAGCCTATCCCACCATTTGTTAGAAGCAACTCCACTACCACCCCCTCCAACACTCTAGCTCTGTCTCTCTCCCAACCTTATTCCTCTCCTGCACATATGCATGGATGCCGATCGATCTCCCTTAATACATGAGGCAGATCGATCTCCTTAATACATGAGGTAGGCCTCTCTCCTCCTCCACACATATACCAGCCATTGTACCTCTATAGTTAATTGGGCCTCCCTCTTCCCCCACCACACACCGATAGTCGAGCGTTGCAGGTAGGTATCCATGCCATAGAGACAAACTGCACATGTCCCCTCTCACGTTCCAGTAGGCCAGCCACTCTATATCTTTGACGTGGGCACACACAAATTCGATGGCACTCTTTATCGATCGCGTGCGCACACACACACATCATCCCTCTCTTAGATTCTATGGACACCTCAAGCCGATGATACCTCCACTCTCTTCTCGTGGATCGCCCCCTCTATATATATGTTATATCCATGACTCTATTTCACACACATTGCATATGTTACATTTTTTGATTGACCCCCCGCCCCCCAAAAAAACTCTCAAGAACCCACACACTATATCTCTCTTGGTTTGTATCTCTCTCACACAACCCCACATAGGTGGTGTATGTATACAAGAAGAGAATAGGTGCACCGTGCACGTACTCATGCTTCGTGCCCAGCCACACCTGCGCGGGTACACGGTGGAGCTCATTTCTTTACGAAATGGCAGCCCATGTGCTAATTTGAACGCCTATAGCGGTTGTTTACCTAGGGAGGTCGTGTACCACGCGTGCACGAAACAAAGTTCGACTTGACGCGTTGCCGCATTATTTTTAAATAAAGTTATAGCGCTCAATGGCACGTGCACAGAATATAAAACGATTTTTATGGAGAAAAAAGTAGTCCGCTCACTATATACAATGGAGCCTGCCTGCTTGGTTTGTCGCTCTTCAGAGTATCTCACATAAGGCTGTGGTGGCCTCTCTCTCTCTCACCGTTGGTCACTGATCCGACCGCATCCCGTCCGCCGGGGGAAAGGGAGTGCGGTGGCCTCTCTCTCTCACCATTGGTCACTGATCCGGCCGCACCCCGTCCGCCGGGGGAAAGGGAGGAAGTGCATCGTTTCTCCGTTCGACGGCGCCGAGGCAGCACGTCCCGATCTGTGGTACACGTCGTTTTCTCTGACCAAGCTCCGGCGCGGCAGGGCCTACGCCACCTGCTCACAGATTCCGCCCGCCGCTGCTCACCTAGTTACATCCCAACAACCTCCAGGTATCCCCTCCGGCCTTGCTCCACTACCCATCTTCCCACGTCGTTGCATGTAGATCTTCCATAGTTCTTTGCCCAAAACGTAGCTCGTCCGGCGTACTTTCCATATTGCATTCTCATCCTCACACCGTTTTAAACAAACACAACCGTGTTGTTATCTTCCCTTAGGACAAGGAATATGCTTCTTTTTTGTCGTCACATGTGTCAGCAACTGTTATTGGCCAGTAATTGTTTCCTTTCTACCTCTTTTTTGCAAACAGGGCTATCCATGTCACCTCGTTGCTATTGCGACCTTTTGGTGAATTGCAGAAATCACTTTTTTCTTAAGAGTGTTTTGTGCAGTTGTACTAAAATGTCACACGGGCAACGTCTCTACATTTCAGTGTGACTGCACAAAGGGAGATTGGTTTTGCTCTATCTTCCTCATTCAACTCCGAGCCTAATCTTCTCCAACTAGTTCGTCTTAAGAGAGACTGCAAAGGTGACCGGCTTCTATTTGTGTGTTTATTGTTTCATCAGCAGTCGTCTATTATCGTAATCACACTTAATATCTTTGGAACAGGGATGCTCAACTCTATTTTAGTGGAACTGCACAAAATGATCGGAATGTTGCATGCTCCAGACAGCTACTTTTTTCCCAACATGCCTTGTTGATTTAGACAGAGCTGGGGAGATGTTGCTGCCAATGAAAGCATGGATCAATTTTAATTTAACACCATCTCACAACTCTGTCTTTAGCTCTGATCTGCTAATAATTGACATGCATTAGCAAGGCAGTTAGTTTTTTATTGTTTCCGAAAGAGCATCGATGGCGAGACAGGCAAAACAAAAGCTGAAAGCTCACACCATTGTACAATTTCATGTCGCTGGAAAATTATTTGTATAGTACGTCAATTATGTAAACAAATGATGGAATCTTGATAGCATTGCCAGAAGCCTCTTCATCATCCGGGTCCATGTGCCATGCACAAAATTATACTCCTTCGTTCGTAAATATTTGTCTTTTTACAAATTTCAAAAGGGCATATTTTAGAGTGTAGATTCACTCACTTTGCTTCATATGTGTACTCCCTCCGTTCCTAAATATTCCATTCGTCTTTCTAGAGATTTCAACAAGTGACTACATACGGAGCAAAATGAGTGAATCTACACTCTAAAATATGTCTATATACATCCGTATGTGCCAGTCCATTTGAAATCTCTAAAAAGACAAATATTTGAGTAGTCACTCGTTGAAATCTCTAGAAAGACTAATACTCCGGAGTATATTTAAGAACCGAGGGGGTAGTGCACAACCGCATGGGAGACTCAGCCCGGTCGTTGCGCCGCATTAATAGTGAGTAATGAGCAGTCAAATCATAAGCCCCACCTTTCCCACTGTAAGTTGCTCTGAAGAAGCAACCATCAATATGCTCTTCTTTGAATCCGCTCATACTACTCCATCCGTCACTGTTTATACAGCGCGCTTCAGAAAAAAGAAAAAAAAATCTATGGGACCAAGGCGACTAGCGTTCGGCCTGAAAAATAGCATTGGTAGTTATAGCACGACGTCTATTACTAGAGGGAATAATGTGTACACACATGCATGCAGTGCTTCCACCCCGGGTACACACATGCATGCACTTACTCCACTCCGTAGTAGTACAGAGTACATGGAGAGAAAATTGTGGACTTGATTGCGGTTACCACGCCCTAATTAATTGAGCATTAAACCAAACGCATCTAAAGTCTCTATGGTGGTGGAAATGCATTGAGAGAAATGCATCATAATGAAGCGCGCCCGGTAAACTGTGACGGAGGGAGGAGTAGTATGAAGATGCAAAACCAAATACGCGTATGGCCAGTCGGTCAACGCACCTCCTCTTGGCATATCACTGACATGTGGGACAGGAGTGTGAGCAAACCGATCTCAATTGATGGAAAAGAGCCAACCCACCGTTCCTTGAGAGAGACGAGGAGCGAGAACACACAGACGGGCTCGCACGGAGGCCAAGATATATTCGAGCATGCTTGGTTGATCGATATCATTCATTACATGTTGGGCTGCCGTTTTCCGCCCTTATCTGGAATAAACGTGTACTTTATCAAAGATAAAAAAAGAGTACAGACGCTCCACCATGCGGTTCTAGTAATAGTAGTACTCGTACTACTGCGCTTGGCTCTTCGCCTCTTTGTGAAGTCGAGCAATGATGGTACTCAGCATGTTGGGTACTACAGTGTATGCCTCTGACAATCTGACACCGAATGGACTAATGCATGTCCACCGAGGGTAGGTTGCATTAGTCAAAAGGCGTAAGCGAGCTTCACCTTGTCCTGCAAGCTTCTCCTCATTCTGCGAGTTGACAGGATACACCAAAAAGTAGTGCTAGTCCATACTCCCTCATTTCCGCTTAATATGGCTTAATCTTTTTTGCGGGTAAATGAGAGAGCTTTATTCATATATAAGCATTCTTAGGACGATCAGCCAAGACACTGGTCGTTGGACTTCATAATACGCTCATTGCGCTCAATGTATATATTTTCCGGTGTTTATACGGTCACTAGCTCACCCTGACTGAGTATGTGTGTGCATGCACGTGTAGGTTGAGCACTTGAGCATGACCGTGTGTGTTCCGTCGTGTGCTCGGACATGCATGCATTAGGGCATCGCGCGCGTTTTTGCGTCCATGTGTACGTGTGACTGTTGCATACACGTAGGGGGAGTACGTGTAGGGGCCACTAACGAGCAGTCAAATCACACAGTAAGTTAGTCGAAAGAAGCAACCATCATTTCACTCTTGAATGACACGTACGCAATATAAAATGGTTGATATGGAGAGAAAAAGAAAACCACTATATATACACTAGCAGGAGCCTAAGCTACAAGCCTCCTTGCTTAGGTTGCTCTCTTCACAAGCATAGAACGACGGGCCTGATCCCGCAGCTGGGGGAAGGGAACAATGTTCTGCGTAGACGCGGTCGACATCGGTGAGGGAGAAAACCCACAGTCGGTGCGTCCCAATCGGGGGTCACCGCGGTATGGGCCGATGCCGCGTCCCAACCGCCCTTCTAGCTACAGCCCGACGTCTCAGGTATAGTCCATCTTCCTTTTGGAGCCGGCTTGCTCCACTGCCGTAGCTCCATCTCCATGTCAATCTTTCTCTACTTCTACCGGCTTCTACTTGTGATGAGTTTATGTCTCATGAACTAGTGCCAGTACTATTATTCTAATCACACTTCTTCAATATCTTTGCCATCAGGGATGCTCAGGTCGATTTTAGTGGGACTGCACAAAAGCATCGTATGATCCGAGAGTGCCAGCCGTCTTTCCTTCGACATGTTCTACCTGGCCAGGAAATTAAATCATGTTTAGGGTTTAGGGTTTAAGTCGTAGTGACCCCATCAGTAGTTTTTCTTCCGTACACACTCTCACAACTTTTTTCTTTAGTTGTGAAGTAAATATTGGCTATGATCTGTGAATCATTGAGATGGATCAGCATGCGTGTTAGTTTTCCTTTATATTTGATGGAATTTTGTAACGGGGCAATCTTGGAATAGGAATGAAAATGGTGTGAAAAGTTTCCATTTTTCCTGAGAAAATATGGAAACGGAGAGAAACCAACGTTTCGTTTCGTTGTATCGCGCCATCGAGCAAAACCAACGTTTAAATCATGTCTGTTGTGTTCGTGTCTCACCCTCCTCCATGGCTCGACCCCACACGGTCGCTCGACATGCCACTCACCGCAAACCGAGTAGTATATAATAACTTTCCCGCCTGCTTGTCCGCGCCATGGAGTACTAGCACTACTGGAAGAGATTGACGAGTTGGGGGAGGACAGCTAGCTGTAGAACGGACTCCCAAGAACTTTTTACATGCATGTTGTAGCCGGCTATTGCGACCTTTGAACGCAGAGCAGCCATGTGCACCCGGAAGCAGCGTGGGCGACGTTCTCTTGGCCGGCGCGCCGCTTCAATGCCGGCGCTAATGAGAGGTCGCATCCGCTCTGGCCGGACATGAATGCGGCACTGACCATTTCGGGCGGGAAGCACGTGCGGGTGATGAAGAGGGTTCGGGCTGGTCAGGACCGGCCGTGGCAGCGGTCCGGACATGCGCAAACAAGAGATGATGTACGTTAATATTGCTGCGTATATAATTAACAATGTAAATAATGTGCCAGTTGGACAAATATGATTGGAGATGGAGATGGAAATGGAATTTTATGTAAACACGAATATGCATGTCTATGTCTATGTGTGTGTGCGCGATGACTCTCGTGACCTGGAAGCGGGGGCGTGTTTTTGATCGAGTTTTCTTTCTTGGTACGTTAGAAAATCAGTTTGTCTAATTCACATCTAGATGTTATTTAAGGATATCACATCTCAGCTCCCACTAGTATATAATGTAGCAACAAGAAACAAAAAAAACTAGGACAAAAAAAATAGACCACAAACAGAGTGGACATCAACTTAGATGTGACATAACTATGTCACATCTAGATGTGTCCTAGACAGACCCTTAAAAAATTGTCCGCAATTTTCGTTTGTTTTTTTCCGGGAACGTGCGTATTCTATTTAAAACCACTTCTATGGAGAGATTTTTTTACTCCATTGTAGCCTCTTGTTTGATAGAGTTTCTCGCTTATCGCTCTCTCACCCTCTCCATATCAAAACAAGATGACAGTGTCCACTCTATCTCTCCCCTCACCAGTGGTCACAGATCCGGCCGAATCCCGTTCGCTGTGGGAGGTGAGGAGGTGTAGCGTTGACGTTGCCGCCGTCGGCGACGGAGGAAGCCGATGTGCACCGTCCTCTCGGAGCCGGCGCTGGCGCGGATGGAGATCCTTCACGCCCTTGTTCGCTGCTGTCGTGTGGGCAGATCCCGCCCGCCCGCCTAAACGACATCTCGCCCACTTGATGTATAACTTCTTGTACTGGTCCAGCTCCCCAGGTCACTGCGTGCGGGTTGTGTTCTATGCGACTACTCCCCAGCTCCCCATGCATAGTAGCTAGGGTTCGTCGGCTGGTCCAACATCACCTACTAGTACTATTATAGAGGAAATGCCACTCGGTGGAGGTATACATGTTGTTTCGAAAAAAAAAGTACATGGTGGTTATGCGGTCATTGTCCATATGGTGGTAGTACTATCACTGTTAAAATGAAGAAATGCTTTTTTTCTCGGGTATCCTGGTTTAGTTCCCATCAAGATAATTATGATGCTTCTGTTTGTTGGTGTACATTTCATTAATTCTTATTAACAATTGAGATGTCGTTGCTAACCCTTTTTTATATTTTTTGAAACAGTGATGCGTGTCTCCATACCCGGGCATGTCTTCCTCAATTTTAGTGGAACTGCACAAAATTGGATGGCCATTGTTGTTCCACCTCACTGTCCTTTGCCACGCGGTTCTTCCTTCCTCGAGCTTGATTACTGAGAAGAAACAGACCACAGTGAGTATTTTTCAAACTTGATAGGTGCCTCACCCAAACTTGATGCCAAATGGATGATGCATCACCACGATGACCTATCGATGCTCATGGTTGCGCCTCATGGTTGTGTCGGCTGGTGAAGCTGATCGATTTTCAATTAAAAACAAGATGTCTTCCATCAGTGCTCTTTGCTTGTTACTCACAAAGATGATATCCTTCGTCAGTTCACCTTGGTTGCGTTGGAGACACAGTCGTCTTTCACGTTGGTGCAATTTTATCACACAATTGGCTATGAACCAAATGTTTCCTCGAACAAGGATCGATGTTGGTACTAAGAGCATAAGTTTTGTATTGATTTCTAAGCCTTCTCACAACTTTGTCTCCAGCTCCCCTGTAATTTTATTTGTCCAGCTATTAACTTTGATTTAAAAAATGGTGTGGACTGAAAAACCGGATGGACGTGGTAGCCCTCCATTTTTATTTAGTCCGCATATTAGATTTGACTGAAGTCAAACTTTGTAATACTCTCAAACCTTTCCGATAATTGAAATTAAAATTCTTTATTTGTACACACTCTCACACGTTTCCGATAATTTGGCGCATGTGTGGTTGTTCACTTAAGGGAGGGTAGTGTACCACACGTGAAGGACAGGAAGTGCGACCAGGAAGAGCTCAGTCCGTACTACAGTAGTATATATATAAGTGGGAGCCTCAGCGCTTGTTCTCTAGGGTTTGCACTCTCCACACGCTCGCCACACTACATATATGTTACATGCTGGAGGCTCATCGTTCATTTGCTAGAGTTTGCTATATTCACAGTCTCTCACCCTCTCTTCACCAGATCTAAACAAGATTGCGTTGGCCTCTTGTCTCTCTCTCCCCCCTCACAGCTGGTGAAGGAGGCGTCGGTATCCCGTCGCACCGGGAAGGGGAGGAGGTGCAGCGTTCACTCTATCGCCTTTGGCGAGGGAGACAATCCACTGCCGCCTGCGCTGTTCTCTTTCACCCAGCGCCTGTGCGGAAGGGCCACCGACCCCTTCTTCCTTGCTGTCGTACATAGTGTGGGCAGATCCGGCCTCCCGCCGCACGCCTTGCCACATCCCGATGACCCTAAGTATAAGTTTCTTTGAAACCGTTGTTGCTCTAGGTGCATGTGGATCTTTTTTGATCTATAGTCGAATCTAGGTGTTGGTTCAAAGAGGAAAGAAGGGTGCGGTGGGCTGGAGCAAGAATCTAGGACGTGGTTCAATGAGGAAAGGAGGGGCGGAAAGTAGTATAGACTGGCTATCCAGCCACTTTGTAGGTCGAAAAGCGAAAAAGGTGGTAACCCAGTACACACATCTGTAGGGAACCGATCTCTTTGTTGAAAAGGGAAAGAAACTGGGGGGGGGGTCGGGTAGTTTGTGCAGGACTAGATTTTCTGCCCTTACATAGGAAAAAGGTTCAAAGATAACAAATATGGGACCTACGCATATATGCTGCTTGGCTACATACTCTGCATCACCCATTTATACGTGTGGACACACATGGTGCTGGCATGTCCCATACGGCTATTTTGCTGTTGTTAATCTAAGAATGCCACCGGAAAATTGAAGCAATGCCACTATTAAAAGTAAATTACATTTTCTAACGAATGTTGTTTCAAGAGAATGTCTGTGTTAATATGAATCAATGCAACCGTTTTAGAAATGCTACTATCCTACTTTGTTTCCCATCCAAGATAAGTTAGATGCTTCTTTCTGTCACCGTTTGTTTCATCCTCCTTTATCGACAAGTAATTGTTTCCTTTTTGCCTCTGTTAAAACAGGGGTATCGATTCCACTTGTTGCTATTGCAACATTTTGCTTTGCTACTCAAAACACTTATGTTTTAAGAGTGTTTTGTGCAGCTCAACTTGAATGTCACACCGGTGACTTTGCTTAATTTTGGTGGAACTGCACAAAAGGAGATCGAGATTTGTTTCTAGTCTTCGTGGCGAGTTATTTCAAATCTTGGTCTCATCCACATGATGTGAAGTGTGCTTTTAGATGTTGTGCTACTTGTTTTGGTACTTTTAAATAAATGTAGAATTGAAGCTATTGTATTGCTGTCTTTTCCCATTAAGTAGTGAACAAAAATGGGACCAACCCAGACATGATGCTTGTTGCTTTGTTACAACAAATTCAGCATCACCCCTTTATAAGCGAGTAATTGATGCCACTCTCAGAATTAACTACTGAATCTTATTTCAAAACTGCAACACTTGTTAGGGATTGGCGGGATTACCATATTTGTGGCTGCATGTTTCATCCTCCTTTATTAGCCAGTAATTGATTCCTTTTTTGCCTCCGTTTAAATAGGGATATCTATTTGACTTGTTGCTATTGCGATATTTTGCTTCGCTACGCAAAACACTTTGCTTGATTTCAGTGCAACTGCACAAAACGAGATTGGGTTTCCTATTCGTGTTGGCAGATTCGTATTTTATCTTGTCCGTCTCATGAAAGGTCAGTACAGGCCTTCATCCACATGATTGTGCAGTGTGCTTTTGAGATGTTGTGCTACTTGTATTAGTACTATTTTAAATAAATGTTGAACTGAAGCTATTGTATTGGTGTCTTTTCCCATTAAGTAATGAACAAAAATTGGGACCAACCCAAACGTGATGCTTGTTGCTTTGTTACAACAAACTCTGCATCACCCCCTTTATAAGTAGATGGAAGCACATACTGTTGTTGTGCCCACTCTCCCCTGGAACTGTTTATGCTTTTCGTTAATCTAATGCCACTGGTAAAATTAAGCAATGCCACTCTCAGAATTAATTAACTACTGAATCTTAGTTCAAAACTGCAACACTTGTTAGGAATGGTACTATCCTGCTTTGTAGTTCTTTCTACATGTTTAACCAAGGTATTGTTAAGATAGTGTCTCTGTTAAAATGAATCAGTTGCATTGTTTTAGGAATGGTACTTTTCTGCTTTGTCGTTCTTTATACATGTTGAAACAAGGCATTGTTAAGATAATGTCTCAGTCAATATGAATGAATCACACTGATGGAGAATTGCTACTCTCCTGCTTTGTTTCCCATTAAGATAAAGTAGATCAGTAGATGCTTTTCTTCTGGGAGTACAAGTCATCAACTGTTATTTCTCAGTAATTGTTTCCCTTATACCTAAAGCTCGGTTTTATTCCGACTTTGATTTTAGTTGAACTGCACAAAAGGAGCCAATGTGTCCAAGGCAAACTGCTGCATTACTGGGTCCAGTTGGTCGTTCCACTTTGCAGAAAGAAGCAGTCACTGTTTGCGCTGCATTACAGAAGGAATGACCGAGAAGCTTTACAGAGTATTATTAGACACCGGTGACATGACTAGTCTATAGAGACCGTTAGCAATTTAAGAAGCTACGACAGGACTCCACGATCATAGGCATTACATATTTTGAATGGGAAAAGCTTGTCAAAGTTTAATCATTGATGTTAGCAAGAAGACGTTAGTTTAATATATTGGAATTGGAAAACCTTGTCAAAATTTGCTCATTGATGTTAGCCAGAAGACATGCATTTGATATTTTTGAGTGGGACGACCTTGCTGTGAGCAGCGTCGAGTGTTTTTTCCTATTCTCGTGTTCAGTTTAGAAGTAAATAGTTACTCTGCTGAGATATTCCTGTGTTAAGAGTTTGTTCTGAATATTGTCTATGTAATGCGAGGCCTTGTGTTTGATTGCAAAGTTGAGCTTGGAATGTTGTGGCAGGCGGCATCACGAGCTGTTCACCGTGCCTCCTGAGAATAATGCTTCATATTATTTTGCATGTCGATCTAATGCCAGTGATTTGCTTGTTAAGAAGATCATCCTCTTCTGTTGTTTCCGTGCTTAAGAAGTTCATCGTCTGATGTTTCATTCATAGCCTATACGACAAGTCAACTTGTTATTCTCCACCCCGCTGGGCTGCAAATCTTTCCTAGGAGGGATGCATTAGGCTTAACAGGAAAATGGGCTTTAAAAATAATAAATGGGATGTAATTATAAAAACTAGGCAGTAACTATAAAAAATGCACCAAACACAAAATTAGTTTATAAAATATTATTTATGGATTTTGAAAATCTTAAATTTTCATTGTTGCGTGTGCAATGTTTTGTTGGATTTTTATGTAATACAAATTTATATTTAATATGACTAGAGATTTTGGGATAAAAATATTTCGGATCCCATCAAAATGTGGGAAATTTTATTGAATTCTGTCTTCAATGGTTGGTTGAAATTATTAATCGTTGTCCTAGCTAGAAAATGGGTTGTACTTTTAACAAACTATAAATGGGTTGTTGTAAATTCCATTAGAATTCAAAAATAGGCTGTACATTCTTACAAAACACAAATGGGCTATAAGTTCTCTGCCACACACTTGTGGGCCTACTAAGTGACGCGTCCCCTAAAAAAATAAGTTGACGCGTATGCAAGGCTTTGTCAACTAATTATAGTCAACACACGGTTCTAGCAGCAGTGGCCGTTGGATGTCTATCCAACGGATGTCGTGCTTCTTCTTCAATCTCGGATATTCTTAGCTTCGGCCGTCCAAAAAATGATTCCTCCCCCTGACATCTGGGGCGCACCGTTTCGGAGACTGACCTGTGGGCCTACTAAGTTGGAGCGTACCAAGGGCTTTGTCAACTTAGTCAATAATAAACGATTCTAGCTTCAGTGACCGTACGATGTCCATCCAACGGCCATAGTGCTTCTTCAACCTTTGGTCTTCTTGGTCCTGCCGCCCAAAGTAGCGCCGGTCGTGCCGCCTGCTCCTGCCTCCCATGGCCGGCTGTGCTGCCGCGGAGGCCTCACCGCCACATACTACTCCCACCGCTGGCCTGGCCATCCCTCCACTCACCCACACCCCCTGTTATTCTGCGGTGACGGCAGCCTCACACCGCAGCTGAACCAGTGAACCCTCATACTCCTCTCCGCGCGGGCTTCCACTGTCGCGTCTTCCCCGGCTCCGCGTCGTCCCCTTCCTAGGCCTCGCTGTCGTCCACCGCCCTGGTGCTATCGGCGCGGCGTGGTCAACGTGGTCAACGACCGACTTCCATTGGAAGAGTATTGTACGTGGAGAGGCTGGCAACTGGGTCCACGGCGACCGCAAGGAAGTGCCTCCTTATTACGCGCAAAATAAATATTCCTCCACCTGACAGAAGGCACCCACCGGACGAGCCACCTTATTTCACGAAAAAACGTTTCCCCCCTGACTGCTGGGACCCACCGGACGGGCCACCGTATTTCGCGAAAAAAACGTTCCCCCCGCTGTCAGCTCGGACCCACCGGAAGTGCCTCCTTATTACGCACAAGAAAATGAATACTCACCCTGCTAGCTGGGACCCACCTTGGTGGGAGGCTAACTTGTGGGCCTACTAAGTTGACTGGGACGGAGGGCTTTGTGAACTTAGTCAATATGAACGATTCTAGGTCCAGTGACCGTAGGATGTCCATCCAACGGCCGTAGTGCTTCTTCAACCTCTGGTCTTCTTGCTCCAGTCGCCCAAAGCAGCGCCGGTCGTGCCGCCTGCTCCTGCCTCCCGTGGCTGGCTGTGCTGCCGCGGAGGCCTCACCGCCCCTACTATTCCCACCGCTGGTCAGGCCCTGTGGTGACGGCAGCGTCACACCGCAGCCGAACGAGTGAACCCTCATACTCCTCTCCGCGTGGGCATCCACTGCCGCGTCTTCACCGGCTCTGCGTTGTCCCCTTCCTAGGCCTCGCCGTCGTCCACCGCCCTAGTGCTCTCGGCGCGGCGTGGTCAACGTGGTCAAGGAACGACTTCCATCGGACATGGACTGTACATGGAGAGGCTGACAGCTGGGTCCACGGCCGCAGCAAGGAAGTGCCTTCTTATTACACGGAAAATAATGATTCCTCCACCTGACAGCAGGGACCCACCGGACGGGCCACTGTATCTTGCGAAAAAACGTTTCCCCCCTGACTGCTGGGACCCACCAGCTACACCTTCGCACGCAAGGAAGTGCGTCCGGGCAAAAAAAAACAATTCACCCCCTGACTGCTGGGACCCACCAGCTACATCTTCGCACGCAAGGAAGTGCGTCCGGGCAAAAAAAACCGATCCGCCCACCTGACTGCTGGGACCCACCAGCTACATCTTCGCCGGCAAGGAAGTGCCTGACAGTCGGGACCCACCTGATCGAAGCGTTAGCGTTGTCATTCTGGTCGCGACCGTGTACGTACATATATACTGGTGGATGTAGAGGCGCGCACGTGTCGTAGTAGAGGCGCGCACGTAGCATGTACACGTACGGACAGCGGCCAGGGTGCAAGAAAGAAAATACGGCCATGTATGTACATACGGGCAGGGTCTCGAACGCCTACTCGCGCATACGTACGGCCAGGGCTCGTGTTCATGGGGAGGCAACGAAATGCGTCGTGTTCATGGGGAGGCAACGGAATGCGTCGTGTTCATGGGGAGGCAACGGAATGCATCGTGTTCATCGGGAGGCAACGGAACACGTGGGAGCCAACCGGCTGGGTCGGAACAAAATGCGTGGTCGTGTTCATCGGGAGGGCTTGGACAGAACATGCGATGGAAACGAGGCCTGGCGTACCGCAGAAGGGAGAAAACAGACCTCCTATGTACGGAACAGGGTCTTGTTGATCGGGAGGGGTCTGGCGTACCGCAAAACGGAGGAAACGGACATCCTACGGTCCAAACGGGGGTCCTGTTGATCCGGAGGGGTGTGGCGTACCGCAAAACGGAGGAAACAAACCTCCTAAGGTCGAAACTTGGGTCCTGTTGATCGGGAGGGGTGTGGCATACCGCAAAACGGACGAAACGGACTTGTGTTGGAGCGCTACGGTCGAAACGGGGGTCCTGTTCATCAGGAGGGGTGTGGCGTACCGCAAAATGGGACTCCACGGGATACTGTTCATCTCCACCATCGACCTCCTCTAGCCTCCACGGGCTACCGTGGACCTCCTCCAGCCTCCACGGGCTCCTATTCATCCAGCCTCCACCGCGCGCTACTCCACCGTCTACTATTCAACCACCCCTCCACGGGCACCGCTCCACCGTCTACTGTTCATCCAGCCCTCCACACCACGGGGTCTTGTTCAACCACCCCTCCATGGGCACCCCTCCACCGTCTACTATTCATCCAGCCCTCCACACCATGGGGTCCTG